>NC_064929.1:221073425-221398619 GCF_023897955.1 Schistocerca gregaria
GAAAAGGGATTCTAAGATTAGCACAAACAAAGTATAACAAGGCGCACGCAGCACAGACCAGTTAAATCAGTTGCTGATGAGGGAATTATATTGAAATGGAGACGCTAAACGTAATTGAGTTTTGCTACTGAGGCAGAAAAAATACCTGACGATGGCCGATGTACAGAGGCCACAAAATGCAGAATGCGAACATAAAGGACTGAATGCCAAAAAGGAAACACAGAGAAATTTGTTAGCATCGAATATACAATGCAGAGAAGTGAAGCGTTGTCGATGAACAGTTTAGCCATCATTAGAATAGAAGCTTCTGAAATGCGGTGCAGCAGGAAACGCTGGAGATTAGTTGGATAGATGCTAAGCTACTAACGTTGTACTGAATCTAATTGAGTGAAAAATAATTTTATTGCGAAATTTGCCTATTAGTAGAGTTATGAGACATCGTAGGCATCGATGAGAAGTCGATTTGCTTTTGGACGGAAGTGCAGTGGGTGAAAGACGCAGAGGGAGGCGAAAAATGAACGCGGGAAGCGGGTCCGTGTGGGCGGGCGCTGCAGTGGCCGGGGGTGGACCGCCGCCGAGCGGACCCCACCCTGTAATGCTTCCTTACTCATGTGACCATTACGGCACTCCAACCCCAGTTCTCGATACCAGTAATATCGTGCTACTTTTCTGTGAAGTAACAGACTTATTTTTGTGACAATATTCACATTCGGTTTTATTAATGTATAGGTACTCCGATGTATCGATATATTACAGTGATACGGTTCTTGTGTGTATTTGTTTCTGTGAGACTGTCATAATCTTTGACTTATTTGTAACCGTTCTGGCGCGACTGCGCACAGAGCAGTCTTTGTTTCACTTTGGAAAAGTTAGGTTGTTATTTCGCTTTGTAAAAGAACAGTCAAGTCTTGGGTTTGGTTAAAGTGGAAATAAAATATATGAAGATTGATACAAAACTGTTTTCTTGATGATGTGAGAATTAAGAAGAAGTATATATGAACTTACGAGAAGTTTAATAAAAATGTGGATCGTGAACACCAAATAAAAAATTATTTCTACCATACCATTGTTCCGATCTGGGTTTGTTTGATCATTAAGAATTTCCTGAAAAAGGCATTTGTTAGGTCTTCAAATATTGCTAAAATACAGATCTGGACCTTTTAGCAGTCAAAGTGGAACCACCCTAGGATCAACAAGATGAGCCATAACAACTTCGACGAAATCTACATGGGAATCCATTCAAGATAAGTGCCATAATTAATGACTTTTTTTACACTGACTTTATTATTTCCATTCTGACGATACCATTCACAGTCAATAACTTTGTTGTTGCCCGATAAAGCGAACATTAATTAATCTGATTATTATTATTAATCTGATTTCCAACCGACTTTGCAAGTGATGGTATTGTTAGAACCACCACACCTAGGATGGGTGTGTCGCTATACGAGTTTTCCTTTACCTTGTTTCAGCCGCTGTCGACTACTTTAATTTCAGTTCTTTCTTTCTTTCCGTTTCTCGCACAACCAGTTGATTGTTGCACGGCGTTATTAATGCCTTTCATCGGTGCACCGCCTTTGTTCACTGCGAACTGCGAATTCTTCGCACCGAAATAAAAGTCACGCGTCAGCTGCTCTACTGTTCGGACTTTTCCTGGAGAACTGTGTAACTTCATATCTTGTTCTCAAGTGGGAGCAACGCACAGATGTCATGTTGAGCGTTTTTAAATTTCCACGTGGCGTCTTCCGCTTCTTCGGTGCATTTTGATTTATTCGAACTAATTAAATAATTTTCTTCTTAGTATGTAAATATCTGTTCTTTGAATATGATCGTAGAAACCAACTATTCTCTTCCCCATTGTACTTGTAATTTTTTGAAATATGACTGTACAGATGTGGTTATGACGTTTTCTGTGCTCTCTTCTAAATATACGAATTTATTGGTCCGATTAATCTGGCGACATTTACTTACCGTATTGTGTAGTGGCTGGCAGAGAGAGGGTTCAACGAAGCAGACTATTTCCCTACCGTTTCATACTCGAATAGCGAGCAGGAAAAATGAACACTTAAATCTATCCGCGCGACCTCCGACTTCACTTCCAAGTGTGCTGCCAATAAAACGCAGTCTCTGGTTAGTCTCCCCACAACATTATCTATTTGCTCTTTCCAATTTAAGCTGTTCCTGACTGTAATAACCGGTATTTAATTGAACCGACAGCCTTCAGATTTGACTGATTGATCGTGTAACCGAGGTAATTCGTAATGTTACAAAGTTCTACAGCCAGTCGACGTCAGTGATGTGGATTTGTAATTCGAGATATTACTCCTCTTTCCTCTCCTGAACACTGGCGTGACCTGTCCAAGCTTCCACCGCTTGGCTACGGATTTTTCGTCATGCGAGTAGTTGTAGTTGTGCGGTTCCTAAGTAAGGGAGTATTATATCAGCACTAGGATGAAAGGCACCTAATTGGTTTACGATGTGGACCGGAAGACTTGCCTTTATAAGGGGTTGTCTTAATATTTGCTGCATATTCATCTTTTCTCAAATGAGATCCGAAAAATGTGCTCATTTTTTAAAATTCGATACTATTATTTTTGAAGGTGTTGCCCCACAGGTATAAGTATTTGAAAACAGTCATATTTCGCAATAGCCAAGAGCTGCTGACGGATAACTCTTTATTAAGAATTGGTCTGAGTCTTGACAACACTCGAATCTACACTCCTGGAAACTGAAATAAGAACACCGTGAATTCATTGTCCCAGGAAGGGGAAACTTTATTGACACATTCCTGGGGTCAGATACATCACATGATCACACTGACAGAACCACAGGCACATAGACACAGGCAACAGAGAATGCACAATGTCGGCACTAGTACAGTGTATATCCACCTTTCGCAGCAATGCAGGCCTATTCTCCCATGGAGACGATCGTAGAGATGCTGGATGTAGTCCTGTGGAACGGCTTGCCATGCCATTTCCACCTGGCGCCTCAGTTGGACCAGCGTTCGTGCTGGACGTGCAGACCGCGTGAGACGACGCTTCATCCAGTCCCAAACATGCTCAATGGGGGACAGATCCGGAGTTCTTGCTGGCCAGGGTAGTTGACTTACACCTTCTAGAGCACGTTGGGTGGCACGGGATACATGCGGACATGCATTGTCCTGTTGGAACAGCAAGTTCCCTTGCCGGTCTAGGAACGGTAGAACGATGGGTTCGATGACGGTTTGGATGTACCGTGCATTATTCAGTGTCCCCTCGACGATCACCAAAGGTGTACGGCCAGTGTAGGAGATCGCTCCCCACACCATGATGCCGGGTGTTGGCCATGTGTGCCACGGTCGTATGCAGTCCTGATTGTGGGGCTCACCTGCACGGCGCCAAACACGCATACGACCATCATTGGCACCAAGGCACAAGCGGCTCTCATCGCTGAAGACGACACGTCTCCATTCGTCCCTCCATTCACGCCTGTCGCGACACCACTGGATGCGGGCTGCACGATGTTGGGGCGTGAGCGGAAGACGGCCTAACGGTGTGCGGGACCGTAGCCCAGCTTCATGGAGACGGTTGCGAATGGTCCCCGCCGATACCCCAGGAGCAACAGTGTCCCTAATTTGCTGGGAAGTGGCGGTGCGGTCCCCTACGGCACTGCGTAGGATCCTACGGTCTTGGCGTGCATCCGTCCGTCGCTGCGGTCCGGTCCCAGGTCGACGGGCACGTGCACCTTCCGCCGACCACTGGCGACAACATCGATGTACGGTGGAGACTTCACGCCCCACGTGTTGAGCAATTCGGCGGTACGTCCAACCGGCCTCCCGCATGCCCACTATACGCCCTCGCTCAAAGTCCGTCAACTGCACATACGGTTCACGTCCACGCTGTCGCGGCATGCTACCAGTGTTAAAGACTGCGATGGAGCTCCGTATGCCACGGCAAACTGGCTGACACTGACGGCGGCGGTGCACAAATGCTGCGCAGCTAGCGCCATTCGACGGCCAACACCGCGGTTCCTGGTGTGTCCGCTGTGCCGTGCGTGTGATCATTGCTTGTACAGCCCTCTCGCAGTGTCCGGAGCAAGTATGGTGGGTCTGACACACCGGTGTCAATGTGTTCTTTTTTCCATTGCCAGGAGTGTATTTATGACAGGTTACGTGGCGAATAACAAAAGCCGACCTCTGTTACTGCTGTGAGTAGAAACACAATCATTAAGAAAACATGGCACGGCTGTTAATATAGGATCACTTATTACACTCGAGTTCCAGTTCGCACGTTATTTACTGCCACGGTTTTAATATTGCCGTGTACTCTGTTACAGATGAGCTGATACGAAGATGGAAACCGCTTACGGATAAAAAAAAGTATTCACTGAACATTGTTGGCGCTTTTGCAGTACGACGTTTGTTTCGATGTCGTTGTATCAGAATCGCCGTCCACTTGTTTCCTGGCTGCAGTGGGTGTTGTGGGCCGGCAGTGAGAGGAAGGCAGTCCCGACGGTTGCCGTGGGCCACGGGTCCGGCGCCTGGGCCCGCAGAGCCAGAGGGATGGGAAGGGCGCAGGGGCGCACGATAACAGGGAAGGAGAACTTACCAGTTCCTTCCTGACGTCAGTCAGAGATTCACAGTGCCATAGTTTCTTCGAACCGAGGAAGCTATCATCTGCGCAAACTAGATTTCAGTCACCCCACTTTAATCAACCCTGGTATGCTGCCGCGCCTACACAAACACGTCTCTCCGTCCCTATGCCCACACAAACTCCGTATCCTATACCAACGCTACTTCAGCCGGTTACTTCTCCCAGACAATGAGATCCGCTCGGTTATTTATCCCCCTCACCAGCTTTAACTCTTCCCTATCTATCCCACTCCACATCAACCCTCCTCTCCATCCATCTGCATCCCGGCCATCTTGTGACCTCAACCCTACCCCCGCCCTATCCACCTCAGCTCCTGCCCCTCATCTCCAAAGTTTCTCCTACCTAACCGGCCCCTATCTTTCTGCCCCCACATACTCTCGCCTCCGGCACTACTGCTCACCCTGGTGCAAGTCCTTCAGATTTTTGAGTGAAAGTGCAGAGCGTCAATGTTTCATCAAAATGATTTCACATTCCTGCGATGTGTTTCTAAACAGCCCGTCAGCAGCTGAAGGTATTAAATTAATTCTAATTATGTATCAGTATGGTTTTAGAATGCATCGCTCGTACGAAACACAGCTTGCCATTTTCTCATATGATATACTAAGAATGGCAACAGTCAGATTCCGTATTTGCAGATTTCCTTAAAAGCGTTTGACACGATGCCCCATCGCGGGGCCAAAGTACGAGCATGGCGAATAGGTTCCCAGATATGTGAGTGTCTCGAAAGCTTCTTAAGCTAAAGAACCCAGTATTTGTCGTTAACGATGGAGATTCATCAGAGGCAAGCACATCGTCAAGCGTGCTCTAGCAAAGTGTGACAGAACCGCCGTTGTGCTCTGAATACGCAAATGGTTTGGCGGACAGGGCGAACAGCAGTGTCTGAGTGTTTGGTGATCAGGTTGTGGTGCACGGTTAGGTGTCGAAGTTGAGTCATTGCAGGAGGTACAATATGATTTAGACAAAATTTCTAGTTGGTGTAGAACTATATAGGTTAATGTGGTTGAGTAGGAAAAACAAATCGGTAACGTTGGGATACTGCATTAGCAGTGTCCTGCTTGACACAATCACGTCGTTTAAATATCTGCGCGTAACGTTGCATGAACCATGCACCTTGCCGTTGGTGGGGAGGCTTGCGTGCCTCACCGATACAAATGGCCGTACCGTAGGTGCAACCACAACGGAGGGGTATCTGTTGAGAGGCCAGACAAACGTGTGGTTCCTGAAGAGGGGCAGCAGCCTTTTCATTAGCTGCAGGGGCAACAGTCTGGATGATTGACGGATCTGGCCTTGTAACACTAACCAAAATGGTCTTCCTGTTCTGGTACTTCGAACGGCTGAAAGCGAGGGCAAACTACAGCCGTAATATTTCCCGAGTGCATGCAGCTTTACTGTATGGCTAAATGATGATGGCGTCCTCTTGGGTAAAATATTCCGGAGGTAAAATAGTCCCTCATTCGGATCTCCGGGCGAGGACTACTCAAGAGGACGCCGTTATCAGGAGAAAGAAAACTGGCGTTCTATGGATCGGTGCGTGGAATGTCAGATCCCTTAATCGGGCAGGTAGGTTAGGAAATTTAAAAAGCGAAATGGATAGGTTAAAGTTAGATATAGTGGGAATTAGTGAAGTTCGGTGGCAGGAGGAACAAGACTTTTCGGCAGGTGAATACAGGGTTATAAATACAAAATCAAATAGAGGTAATGCAGGAGTAGGTTTAAGATAAGATTACGCGTAAGCTACTACAAACAGCATAGTGAACGCATTATTGTGGCCAAGATAGACATGAAACCCACACCTACTACAGCAGTACAAGTTTATATGCCAACTAGCTCTGCAGATGACGAAGAAATTGATGAAATGTATGATGAGACAAAAGAAATTATTCAGGTAGTGAATGGAGACGAAAATTTAATAGTCATTGGTGACTGGAATTCGAAAGTAGGAAAAGGGAGGGAAGGAAACATAGTAGGTGAATATGGATTGGGGCTAAGAAATGAAAGAGGAAGCCACCTGATAGAATTTTGCGCAGAGCATAACTTAATCATAGCTAACACTTGGTTCAAGAATAATGAAAGAAGGTTGTATACATCGTAGAACCCTGGAGATACTATAAGATATCAGATAGATTATATAATGGTAAGACAGAGATTTAGCAACCAGGTCATAAATTGTAAGACATTTCCAGGGCCACATGTGGACTCTGACCACAATCTATTGGTTATGAACTTCAGATTAAAACTGAAGAAACTGCAAAAAGGTGGGAATTTAAGGAGATGGGACCTGGATAAACTTACAGAACCAGATGTTGTACAGGGTTTCAGGGAGAGCATAGGGGAACAATTGACAGGAATGGGGGAAAGAAATCCAGTAGAAGAGGAATGGGTAGCTTTGAGGGATGAAATGTTGAAGGCAGCAGAGGATCAAATAGGTAAAAAGACGAGGGCTACTAGAAACCCTTGGGTAACAGAAGAGATACTGAACTTAATTGATGAAAGGAGAAAATATAAAAATGCAGTAAATGAAGCAGGCAAAAAGGAATACAAACGTCTCAAAAATGAGATAGACTGGAAGTACAAAATGGCTAAGCACGGATGGCTAGAGGACAAATATAAGGATGCAGAGCCTTATCTCACTAGGGGTAAGATAGACACTGCCTACAGGAAAATTAAAGAGACCTTTGGAGAAAAGAGAGCCACTTTTATGAATATCAAGAGCGCAGATGGAAACCCAGTTCTAAGCAAAGAAGAGAAAGCAGAAAGGTGGAAGGAGTATATAGAGGGTCTAACAAGGGCGATGTACTTGAGGACAATTTTATGGAAATGGAAGAAGATGTAGATGATGATAAAATGGGAGATATGATACTGCGTGAAGAGTTTGACAGAGCACTGAAAGATCTAAGTCGAAACAAGGCCCCCAGAGTAGACAACATTCCGTTAGAACTACTGACAGCCTTGGGAGAGCCAGTCCTGACAAACCTCTATCATCTGGCGAGCGAGATGTATGAGACAGGCGAAATACCCTCAGACTTCAAGAAGAACATAATAATTCCATCGCAAAGAAAGCAGGTGTTGACAGATGTGAAAATTACCGAACTATCAGTTTAATAAGTCACAGCTGCAAAATACTAACGCAAATTCTTTACAGACGAATGGAAAAACTGGTAGAAGCCGACCTCGGGGAAGATCAGTTTGGATTCCGTAGAAATGTTGGAATATGTGAGACAATACTGACCCTACGACTTATCTTGGAAGATAGATTAAGGAAAGGTAAACCTACGTTTATAGCTTTTGATAATGTTGACTGGAATACACTCTTTGAAATCCTAATGGTGGCAGGGGTAAAATACAGGGAGCGAAAGGCTATTTACAATTTGCACAGAAAGCAGATAGCAGTTATAAGTGTCGAGGGGTATGAAAGGGAAGCAGTGGTTGGGAAAGGAGTGAGACAGGGTTGTAGCCTCTCCCCGATGTTATTCAATCTGTATATTGAGCAAGCAGTGAAGGAAACAAAAGAAAAGTTTGGAGTAGGTATTAAATTCCATGGAGAAGAAATAAAAACATTGAGGTTCGCCGATGACATTGTAATTCTGTCAGAGACAGCAAAGGACTTGGAAGAGCAGTTGAACGGAATGGACAGTGTCTTGAAAGGAGGGTATAAGATGAACATCAACAAAAGCAAAACAAGGAAAATGGAATGTAGTCGAATTAAGTCGGGTGATGCTGAGGGAATTAGATTAGGAAATGAGACACTTAAAGTATTAAAGGAGTTTTGCCAAAATACCTGATGATGGTCGAAGTAGAGAGGATATAAAATGTAGACTTGCAATGGCAAGGAAAGCGTTTCTGAAGAAGAAAAATTTGTTAACATGGAGTTTAGATTTTAGTGTCAGGAAGTCGTTTCTGAAAGTATTTGTATGGAGTGTAGCGATGTATGGAAGTGAAACGTGGACGATAAATAGTTTAGACAAGAAGAGAATAGAAGCTTTCAAAATGCGGTGTTACAGAAGAATGCTGAAGATTAGATGGGTTGATCACACGACAAATGAGGAGGTATTGAATATAATTGGGGAGAAGAGGAGCATTTGGCACAACTTGACTAGAAGAAGGGATCGGTTGGTAGGACATGTTCTGAGACATCGAGGGATCACCAATTTAGTATTGGAGGGCAGCGTGGAGGGTAAAAATCGTAGAGGGAGGCCAAGAGATGAATACACTAAACAGATTCAGAAGGATGTAGGCTGCAGTAGGTGTTGGGAGATGAAGAATCTTGCAGAGGATAGAGTAGCATGGAGAGCTGCATCAAGCCAGTCTCAGGACTGAAGACCACAACAACAACAATAACGTAGCAAAGCGAAATGAAATGGAACGAGCACGCGAGGATTGTGGTAGGAAAGTTTAATGGTCGACTACCGTTTACTGTGAAAATTCTAGGAAAGTGTTGTTCAGCTGTAAAGGAGACGGCATACAGGATGCTGGTGCGACCTATTCTTGAGTACTGCTCGAGAGTTTGGGATCCGTACCAGGTCGGGTTAGAGGAAAATATCGAAGCAGTTCAAAGGCGGGCTTCTAGACATTTTAGTGGTTGGTTCGCACAAGAGGCAAGTGTTACGGGGATGCTTCGGGAAGTCAAATGGGAATCTCTGGAGGGAAGGCGCTGTTTCTTTCGAGGAACAATGTTGATAAAGTCTTAAGTTGAGCGCAGAACGGTCATTGCCTCCAACGTACGTTGCGCGTAAGGATTGCTTACATAAGATACGAGAAATTAAGGCTCGTATATAGGCATATAGACAGTCTTTTCCTCTCGCTCTATTCGCTGGTGGAAGAGGAAAGAAAATGTCTAGTCATGATACAGGTTCCCTCCACCGAGCGCCGTAAGCTGGACTGCGGAGTATCGATGTAGCGACGTTGTCGATATCCTTCCTACCTACTGGAAATACCACAACGCGCCATAGTCGTTTGTGAGTGACGCACCGGACCGTATCTTCTGGGAGTGTGAGATTAGGCAAAACGTTACAGACTAGGAGAGGAATGTCTTCGATAATGCCGCAGTGTATAGCATAATAAGGGGCGAGGAATTGTGGAATAAATTGAATTCGCTGAGAGCTAGAGTACCAGCCTATGCACAGCAAGCCAACGTGTCTGAGAGACAAGCAAGAAGAGATCTTACACCGACAACGAGACGCCCCCCGGCAGAATATCTACCCACCACAAATTTGAGGAAGCAGTAAGCAGATGGGCCCCAGGAAGGACCAGCAAGGATTTACTGAGAGCCTGACAGCCGTCTCCCAAGCTCTCCAACTTAGGGCAGTACTGCAGTCGACTGCAGCAGCATGCCAGGAGCTTAGTATCCAGACAAACGAAGAAATCTACCTAGGGTCTGATACTTAGTAAAAAAGAGTGTAGTGGTGTGCAGTGTAGCGTTGTACAGTGATGTAGTCCACAATTATAAATGGCAAAATACGTGCGATGCAGTGCAGCGTAGTACAGCGGACGACTAGCACGCGCCTTCCGGATTCCGAATAGAGTCATACCTGTGCTCCAAAGAGTAGTATGTAGACTTTTCGAAAACTAATATTTCTTATGTAGATACTTTAGGTTATACACCAATAGATAGTCATGGTTCCTCAGCTATTATAGGAGGGAGGGAGAGAGAGAGAGAGAGAGAGAGAGAGAGAGCCCTTGGTCGGACCACACAGAGCCCCCGCTGGAGCACTGATGGCATGGCCCCCATAATGGGCGCGCTGTCCCCATCTTCTGGGCTCGTGATTGGATATCGAGCCGCCATTACGCGCGGACGCCATCACTGTGGCGGGAGGGAGGGAGGGAGGACCCCCGTGGATCGGCCGCAGAGTCAAGTACCAGGCGAGTCTTTGTGCCTCATCGATAGCAGCTGTGGATATGAGCATCGCATTTCTGCCATCACACGTTATCGCCCCATATTTTTCCATTCTTTTCCTCGAATATTATCTGCATTAGCTAAAATATATAAATTGGTGCATCTCTAATAGTTGTCCGAGTAAATTTTCTGTTGTACCGGTGCTGTGCCCAGAGAGATCAATGTCTGTCTAAAAATTATAAGCCAGAAAGTTGAAAGAAGGCCGACGGAAGTGATATTATCTGGTCGTCGAATGTATTAAGATGATGATTTCAACAATTTTAGGGCTACTGGTTAGTGAGAAAGGTGTTTACGTGCTGAGTAAAGATCGTGAGATTGAAAGATACTGAGCTTCATATTCTACAAGTAATTTGCGGCTATAGAGGAGATGATGTGTGGCGCAAGTGTGTGGCTTTCACTGAATTACGGTTAGCAATGATTAGTTGCTAAACAGTGCTTGGCATTAAGCGTCCAATTGTTTACGTCCATCTTCTGTTTAATCAAAGACCGCGACCACTACAATGGTACGACGTCTGCCCAGAAAATTCCTCAACATTGTCCACAAAATGTTTCTACGCTTACCTTTTACTTATTGTGCACGGTTTCCTCCACAGTTCATCCACCGGTCCCAACGCCGTTTCCACTTCCGGGAGCTCTCTCGGTTCCCCTTGCTGGATAGTGCGAAGCGCCGTCTGCGAATTTCCTTTTATATCTTGTGTCGTTGCAATTCTTCGTTCTTTCAGCGGGGTTTTCATCTCTGGAAATAAAAAAACGACCACAGAGGTCGTGTCTGGAGAGTACGGAGGACGAGGCAGCACAGTGAACTCGTTTATTTGTGCGATCGCCACGCACCAAAAGAGATGCGTGTGCCGGTGCGTTATCACGACGCAACAGCCACGGACGGCCTCGCCACATTTTCCAGCAGACGTCGCAACACATCCCGATGGTACCCCCCATGAAGCTTGGACCTTGCCGTCGGTGGGTGCGCTTGCGTGCCTCAGCGATACAGATGGCCGTACCGTAGGTGCAACCACAACGGAGGGGTACCTGTTGAGAGGTCAGACAAACGTGTGGTTCCTGAAGAGGGGCAGCAGCCTTTTCAGTAGCTGCAGGGGCAACAGCCTGGATGATTGACTGATCTGGCCTTGTAACACTAACCAAAATGGTCTTCCGGTTCTGGTACTGCGAACGGCTGAAAGCGAGGGCAGAGGACGTCGTTATCAGAAGAAAGAAAACTGCCGTTCTACGAATCGGAGCGTGGAATGTCAGATCCCTTAATCGGGCAGTTAGGTTAGAAAAAGAAAAATTCGGAGTAGGAATTAAAATCCGTGGAGAAGAAATAAAAACAATGATGTTCGCCGATGACATTGTAATTCTGTCAGAGACAGCAAAGGACTTGGAAGAGCAGTTGAACGGAATGGATAGTGTGTTGAAACGAGGATATAAGATGAACATCAACAAAACCAAACGACTATAATGGAATGTAGTCGAATTAAGTCCGTTGATGCTGAGGAAATTGGATTAGGAAATGAGACACTTAAAGTAGTAACGGAGTTTTGCTATTTTGGGAGCAAAATAACTGATGGTTGGTCGAACTAGAGAGGATATAAAATGTAGATTGGCAATGGCAAGGAAAGCGTTTCTGAAGAAGAGAAATTTGTTAACATCGAGTATAGATTTAAGTGTCAGGAAGTCGTTTCTGAAAGTATTTGTATGGAGTGTAGCCATGTATGGAAGTGAAACATCGACGATAAATAGTTTAAAGAAGAAGAGAATAGACGCTTTCGAAATGTGCTGCTACAGAAGAATGCTGAAGATTAGATGGGTAGATCACATATATAATGAGGAGGTATTGAAGAGAATATGGGGAGAAGAGAAGTTTGTGGCACAACTTGACTAGAAGAAGGGATCGGTTGGTAGGACATGTTCTGAGGCACCAAGGATCACCAGTTTAGTATTGGAGGGCAGCGTGCAGGGTAAAAATCGTAGAGGGAGACCAAGCAATGAATACACTAAGCAGATTCAGAAAGATGTAGGTTGCAGTAGGTACTGGGAGATGAAGAAGCTTGCACAGGATAGAGTAGCGTGGAGAGCTGCATCAAACCAGTCTGAGGACTGAAGACCACAACAACAACCATAGATTAACATTTTGTCGCTGTGGCTCGAATTCATTATAAAAAATAATCCCTCAAAGTCAATAAAAATATCAGCATCATTTTGACATTTGAAGTGACATGAGCAGTTTTTTCCGTCTTGGAGAAGCTGTTCCATTGTGAAGATTGAATCTCGGGCTCAACATCATAAACGTAGATCCACATCTCATAACCAGTTGCGATTTTCTTAAGGAACATCTCGTTCTCATTTGCGTGGTCCAAATGCTCTTCACGGGCTGCGACGCGAAAGTCTGTCTGGGACGAGCTTGACGGCAGCACGATGCACTCCAAGATGCTGAGTCAGGATTCCGTGACCATCCCTGCGCACTCTCTCGGACAGTCAGTCTTCTGTTGGCACAAACAATTATGTTGTTATTCCTGACACGAGCGTCTTCGGTGTATGTCGAAGGGGGTGCTGAACGAAGGTCATCTTTAACTTCCGTCCGGACATTTTGAAACCGTGTGAACTATTCGTACGGCTTAAGCACCCATCACCGTAGATTTTCTGCATCATTTGGTGTCTCTGTAATTTAATGCGGACGCGTTGCTCCTCTAACTCTGCTATCTGGAAATTCGAAAACTGTGCAATGCAACGTTCTACTCAATACAGCACTGGACCCTAACCAACGGACATACAATAATGGGTTTCGCGATCAAGTATAATTCAAACTCGACGATAGTGTTGTTGTGGTCTTCAGTCCTGAGACTGGTTTGATGCAGCTCTCCATGCTACTCTATCCTGTGCAAGCTTCTTCATCTCCCAGTACCTACTGCAACCTACATCCTTTTGAATTTGCCTAGTGTATTCATCGCTTGGTCTCCCTCTACGATTTTTACCCTCCACGCTGCCCTCCAATGCTAAATTTGTGATCCCTTGATGCCTCAGAACATGTCCTACCAACCGGTCCCTTCTTCTAGACAAGTTGTGTCACAAACTTTTCTTCTCCCCAATTCTATTCAATAACTCCTCATTAGTTATGTGATCTACTCATCAAATCTTCAGTATTCTTCTGTAGCACCACATTTCGAAAGCTTCTACTCTCTTCTTGACTAAAGTATTTATCGTCCATGTTTCACTTCCATTGTATGAGGTCCATGATTAAGGAATTTGTTGTTAGCGCATTCGAGCAGATGTAATTTCGATGGATTGCCCACGCGCTGCGTGCGATATGTAAGGTATAAGAGAATCTCAGACCAGAGAGCAGTGTTGTATGCAGTAGGAACTGTGTGGTAGTTGGAGTAAGTAGTTGCTAGCGAGCAGTATGGTGTATCGTGTTGGCTGGGCCGGTCGTGGTGGAGGGATGGCAGAGCCTGAGCGTTGTACTATAAGGTAAAAGCAGCCTCGCGCATATGTAGTATTGTTATATCAAGTCCCATGTAAATGTGTCTAAACAATTATCTTAATAATAATCTTTCTGATAAAAAGTAACTTTTGACAATCATTCATTTCAATTTAAAGAATTTACTAATTTCTCCAATCCTTGGTCATCCCGATGATTGAAAAGAAAAATCAGTTGTTTCTTTCTATACATGACAAATCTATCGACCAGCATTGCACTGAGCTGCGACAGAAAAATTTCTTATGGGAGCAGATATATACGCGTCATCCGACGACCTAATTGAGGTTAAATTTTTCAATTTATTCAGAATGAATTTTCAGAGCCATGACGCAGCACTGCTGACATCCAAAATTTACCAGTTTAAATTCACAGTCAATTATTGAAAGGTTATAAGTGAGTCACATTTTTATTATTCCTAGGTTACGGAATAATAAACTATTGGAAGGTTACGCTGAATGTGAATGAAATAAATAATTATATTGTTTTTACTGTTGGGAGGTTACGGAATATATTTTGTGGGGAGGTTACACCATAGATGGTTACACTCCATACAAATACTTCGAGAAACGACTTCCTGACACTTAAATCTATACTCGATGTTAACAAATTGGTCTTATTCTGAAAAGCTTTCCTTGCCATTGCCAATCTACATTTTATATCCTCTCTACTTCGACCATCATCAGTTATTTTGCTCCCCAAAGAGCAAAACTCCTTTACTATTTCAAGTGTCTCAGTTCCTAATCTAATTCCCACAGCATCGCCCGACTTAATTTGACTACATTCCATTATCCTCGTTTTGCTTTTGTTCATGTTCATCTTATATCCTCCTTTCAAGACACTGTCCATTCCGTTCAACTGCTCTTCCAAGTCCTTTGCTGTCTGTGACAAAATTACAATGTCATCGGCGAACCTCAATGTTTTTATTTCTTCTCCATGGAATTTAATTCCTACTCCGAATTTTTCTTTTGTTTCCTTCACTGCTTGCTCAATATACAGATTGAATAACATCGGGGACAGGCTACAACCCTGTTTCACTCCTTCCCAACCATTGCTTCCCTTTCATGCCCCTCGGCTCTTATATGTGCCGTCTTGTTTCTGTACAAATTGTAAATAGCCTTTCGCTCCCTGTATTTTACCCCTGCAACCTTTAGAATTTGAAGGAGAGTATTCCATTATACATTTTCCATAGCTTTCTCTAAGTCTACAAATGCTAGAAAGGTAGGTTTGCCTTTCCTTAATATATTTTCGCACGATGGTGAGCGACTTGAAAATATCAGTCCCGTCTGGATATCACTACAAAAGCGATGCCACGCGCTACCAGTAGGTTTCAAAATGCTCAGCATAAAAACTGGATTTTTCCGGGGCTCCCACATCAGGGTCTGTTCGTGATAGAAAGGTAGGGTCGAGCGCTGCGGACAGCTCGTAGCCGACGGACCATTTCCATAGCCGACACAAGAATCGTCTTATTGTTACTATCCAGCAGTGCAGGGTCAATTTTTGAATATTACACACTCCCTGCAGCTTAGGAAAGTGGAGACAGTCTACGGTGAGCCTTGAAGGGCTTACGGAGGCATCATTTAGTTCGTGAGCAGTTCCTGAAAAAACTCGACAAAAGCGTTTTCCTACATTTTTTCCGAGTCAGCAGCGGATGTCTATATAACTAACAGCAGCAAATTACTCTGATTTTTGAGGTATGTGCTATACTAAACTAGAAGCGCCATTTACCATTTTCGAAAGTTTAGATCCATTGTCGATAAAACCCCCACCAGAACGCGGTTTTCGGGCACCAAAACCCAGACGCTGATTCCAAGACTGCTACGCTCAGTAATTGGCTGAAATTTTTACCACATAATTCTAAAATCCTAGTCTCGAACAACCTTCATATTTTTCTCGATGTCTGTGTTCTTTTCCGAGATAGAGAGGTTGAAAGTTACCATACTTGTACGCGTAAAACACGCACGTAAAATCTGGTGTGACGCGAAAACGTATTTTACAAAGTGACGTAGCACAGAGAAATTTGCTGTGGAGCGTGTCCGCCATCATTCGAAGCGTTCTGGAAACCCCGTGTTATAGTACTGAAGCATCTACAAAATTTTTGTGATCGTAAAACCCTGTCTGTGTTTTAATACCACTTTTGCGTTATTTCAATTTCACATAAGTAAACCATGACTAACGTTTCGTGGACATATTCCAGAGTAGTTTACGCTTGCATTACGCAGCTGGAGGAAACGGCGGCATGAATGAATATTTGAATTAATTTTTCATCACAACTATATAAAATTTCGACTTAGCGATCCATACAGCCACCTACATACAGTTTTTAATCTATTGTGCTTAATTATTACAATTTCTCAAGATGGTTTTAACTGGTTTAATTAGGTCGGATTCAACATTGTTGTTTAAGTACATGGCGAGACATGACTAATTAGAAAGATGTAAGATTTGAACACTATGTGGCACAGCGCTAGGTCAGTTAAAACAAAACATAGAGTCAAAGAGAAAGAGACGAAACCGTAATGGAGCGCACACAATGCGTAACTAGATGATTAGTAGTTACGTTATTGCTAGCAATGCTACCGCCCACTCCCAGCATAGGGGCTGGCTGTTTGTGTTGTCCTCATCATTTCACAATTATCATCGTCACCATTGGCGCCAGTGGCTAGGCTGAATTGCGTACAAACTGGGACTTTGTACGGGCGGCGATGAACGCGCAGTTGAGCGGCCTACAAACCAAACTTGATCATCACCACTCCCAGCACAGGGTATAGAAGAATGAGCTACAGTTAAGTGTACTAAGTGGCGAAATTTAACACGTAATTTTAAATTTACAAGTTTCTTCTATCTCAAATTAACTGACTACATATGGAGAGAGTGAGTGCCTTCTACGGCCTGTGGTATCTCGACACGGGGATCGTTCTGACGCTGCGGCTTGTTGCCTTCGTCTGCCGCGACCGAAAAACAAGTGGTTCGTTACCTCCGGGATTCCAGACTCGCACCAAAGCGGTGACTCAGCGTGAATTCGGTGGAGATGCTGTCGGCAGCGCGTGTGCAGAGAAACGTCCAGCCGTAACAGCTCTTCGCGTACCAGGGGTTGCTCTCTACTACTGACGGTGTACTACTGTAATGTCCCGATACTGGAGGACGTCTTTCTTCGCCGTCATATACATTGCCTGTTTGACCAGCCTATCTTGAATTTCGTTTCCTTGTGCCGTACACTGATCTTTGGTACTATAGGTACTGACTTGCCGTTTATTGTTTGGCTTTCTGTCCGTACGTCTACTATTCCGTGTGGTATGGGCTGACTCATTTTTGCGGCGTTATTATTCTTCGGCAAGGCAAGGGCTGATTTTCAATCTGTGAAAATACTACTTCTTTCTCTAGTGCATTGAATAAGAAGAGCAACTCACAGGATTACAATTAGTTCCCCTGTCCTGTCTTTGTTGTCCTTTCGTAGTTTAAATTTTCTACCATGTCACTTTGCATTTCCCTATTACGCATTGCCGTCTTCGTTCTTGGATCCATCTGCATTTGGTAACGATCGCCTTATGAGAACCATTTAGAAGTCTTGTACGTCCAATATATTTCTAGGGCCAGTGACACGTCTGCTTCTACGATCAAATTGTGATAGTGTCATTCACGAATAGACTTGTGGCGTCGTCTGTGTGGGGGCGATCTGTGATATTATGAACACCAAATAAATTCTCAACTGCCTAGGTAGCTAAAATAGTTTATTCACACGGATGATTGGTTTCGGCAATTCTCTGTTACCATTTCGGTATCTATGTTTAAATCATTAAATAATGTTCTCCGCCAGTACAGTAAGTGGTGCTACACATTGTATAACACTACTTGCTGTATTGATGGAGGAGAATATGTAATGATTTAAGAATAGATCCGAAAGTGGCCACAGAGAATTGCCGAATCTATATAAATAAACGATTTTAGCGATCTTGGCAGTTGAGAATTTATTCAGTGTTAAATGGCACTTCCGACAAAGAAGTTTTGTTGAGGATATAGTTTCCCACGTGGCTCATAGTATCCGGGTTAACCCACACCTAAGGGTGAGGTCAGCTAAGTCTTGCACCAGTTTCTCCCGATATAACGCCGCACATTTGATAAGATATTTCCTACTCAAGTGTGATAATGGTTCGATCGCTTCAGCGAGAAGTGCGGCATTTGTAGGTGCCACAGCTCCAGTGCAATATATTTATAGCGACCTTATACTGCCACTTGCTTAGTTCTTCGGATAGATTGACTGGTATGGACAGAAAACAGAGGCGATCTTAATCTAACAAGGGGATGCCACGGCGTTGGAGTAACGGATTTACTTCAGACTTGGTACGCCATTAGTAGGCCATCAAAGTAACACAATGTGCAATACTTTGGCAGTTCCGAGAAAATCGCCAGAGACGTCTGACGCGTCTTTCGTGTAACTGACGTTAGAGTTCACAGTGGACAAATGGTTAGCGTTAAGACGAACGTGTACGCGGCGACGGTTCGACTCGCGCTCAAACTTTCATTTTTGAAGTACAAGTTTAAATTCTGCGATATTTAAAAAAATTGCATCTACACTATTCTTGCTACATTGGTCACGCCTCACCGCTGCGCAGGTTAACTGCCAAAGGGGGCCTGCCTCTGTGTCTGCAGCTCGAGGCGTTGAGGTGCGAAGTAGTTGCGGCTACCTTACCAGGCTGCACGTGTGAGGGATTTGTTCGTTTCATAAATATGTTTGTTCTAATAATTAAATTTAGTTAAAAATAGCGAGAAGCCATATAAAGTGAAATTAATTATATTATTTATCAGATGTCATATAAATTAAATAATATGACCAGTGACAAAGAAATCCAGTTTAAAAATTAAATTTGAGGGAGTGGAACGTTCACCTCGTACTCTTTCGTCTTATGTAGATCGAACCTGACCACCATGAACACCAATTCTGGCGCCTAGGCACAGATATATCAGTTACATAATAGGAGCGTAAAAACTTCTATTGCGATTTTCTCGGAATTGCCAGAGTAGTACACCTTCGTACTTGCATGCCATGTTGTTTTAAAGGCCCAGTAAAGGCGCACAAAGTAAGTTTGTGATCCCGACGTGGCGGCCCCCCTCTTGTTAAGTGTCGGCGCACCAGTGCCCCATATACATCAGACGTGTGTTTATATAATTACAATTACCGCCCTGTTATATCGACCATTTCTTCACATCTACTTACTGAGTATTTGTTATATGGAGCTCAGCTTAGTGTACTGCCGGTGCAGAGAGCCAGAGTTTCACAATCTTCGTCGCAGGGAACTGGGAAGACCGAGTTCTGTTTGTTGCCTCTCTTGCTGTCCGCGTCTTTTCTACACAAAGAGGGACGATTTTCTCAGTGTCACGTCCAGTTTTCTCTTGGCCGGTTGCTAAAATCCGTTAATGTTGTATCACGATTCTTTTCCCTTCCCCTATGTCGTCACCAAAAGTGCGAACGCACAGGTCATCGGAATACTGAGGTATCGCAACATCAGAACGAAAATACTCTTCATATGTATCGTAAATATGTTAGAGGATGGGGCACTATATTGATCGTTCAGGCAAACGCGTACTTGTAGGTCCTATCGAGTTGTTACTGACTTTATGTCGACAAGTAGGGCACGAAGGTCTAGCCGGCCGCTGTGGTCGAGCGGTTCTAGGCGCTTCAGTCCGGAACCATGTGGCTGCTACGGTCGCAGGTTCGAATCCTGCCTCGGCCATCGATGTGTGTGATGTCCTTAGGTTAGTTAGGTTTAAGTAGTTCTAAGTCTAGGGGACTGATGACCTAAGATGTTACGCCCCATAGTGCTTAGAGTCATTTGAACCATTTTGAACGAAGGTCGACCATAAAAAAACAAGCAGATTAATTTTTTTCATCTTCTCCGACAGAAGGGATAGACTAACGCTGTTTTAAGCATTATGCACACACTGTCGCGGAATATTGGTGTAGGAAGTCTTCGTAGACATTGATTCTGTTAAAGATTCCTCTGTCGAAAAATCTGCGTCCACTTAGATAATGATACACTCTCTACAGACAAAATACACTCACACGACAAAAGTCATCGCACACCTAATATCGTGTCGGGCGTCATGTTGCACGGTATAGTGTAGCAGTACCACGCATCATCGACTGGACAAGTCATTGGAAGTCCGCCGGCAGAAATACAGAACCGTGCTGCCTCTGTATGATAGCGAAGACGCCGGTGCAGGATTTTGTCTACGAACTGACCTCTCGATTATGTCCCGTAAATGTTCGATGGGATTCATTTTGCCCACCTGGTTGGCCAGAAGAATTGCTCGAATTGTCCGGAATGTTCTTCAAACCTGTCGCCCCAGTGGCATGGCGCGTTGCCATCTATAAAACTTCTATCGTTGTTTGGGAACATGACGTCCACGAACGGCTGCAGATAGTCTCCAACTAGCCGGACGTAACCATTTCCAGTCAATCTTCGGTTCAGCTGGAACAGAGAACTCAGTCCATTCCATGTAAACACAACCCACGCCCTTATAGAGCCGCCTACAGCTACACGGATACTCTTCAAATCCACTCAAGTGCCTGGCAGAGGGTTCATCGACTCAGCTTCACAGCAATTCTGTATTCTTGCAATCTCGGACAACGCGCGGAGAAAACCAACACGAATATCTTTCCATGCCAGCTCTAATTTCCCTTATTTTATTATGAGGATCACTTATACCTATGCTGGTCGGCATCAACAAAATATTTCCGTGTTCGGAGGAGAAAGTTAGTGACTGAAATTTTGTGAGAAGATTCGGTCGCAACGAAAAAGGTGTTTGTTTTAACGATGTCCACCCCAAATCCTGTAACATGTCAGTCACACTCTCTCTCCTATTTCGCGATAACACAAAACGTGCTGCCCTTCTTTGAACTTTCTTGATGTACTCCGTCAATCGTAACTGGTAAGGATTCCACATTGCGCAGCAGTACACCAAAAAAGGACGGACAAGCGTAGTGTCTCCTTAGTATATCCGTTACATCTTCTAAGTGTTCTGCTAATCAAACGCTGTCTTGGTTTGGCTTCCCCAAAACATATTCTGAGTGTTCTTTCCAGTTCAAATTGTTCGCAATTGTAATTCCTAGGCAGTTAGTTGAATTTACGGCTTTTAGATTTGACTGATGTAACGTGTAATCTAAGTTTAACGGATTCCTTTTACCACCTATTTGAATAACCTTACACATTTCAGTATTGAGGTTCAATTGCCAATTTTCGCGCCATACAGATATCTTATGTAAATCGTTTTGGTCTTGTGATGACTTTACTGGACGATAAACGACAGAATCACAGGCAAACAACATAAGACGGCTGCTCAGATTGTCTTCTAAATCGTTTATACAGATAAGGATCAGCAGAAGGGCTGTAACACCACGCTGGGGAACAGCAGATACTAATTATGTTTTACTTGATGACTTCCCGTCAGTCACTACCAACTGTGACCTCTCTGATAGGAAATCACGAATACAGTTACGTAACTGAGACGCTATTCCATAAGCAGGCAATTTCACTTCTAGCCGCTTGTGTGGTACTGTGTCAAAAGCCTTCTGAAAATATAGAAATACGGTGTGTACAAAGAAATAGTTGTGTTTTACAGCCGGCCGCAGTGGTCGAGCGGTACTAGACGCTGCAGTCTGGAAACGCACGCCCGCTACGGTCGCAGGTTCGAATCCTGCCTCGGACATGGATGTGTGTGATGTTCTTAGGTTAGTTAGGTGTAAGTAGTTGTAAGTTCTAGGGGACTGATGACCTCAGAAGTTAAGTCCCATAGTGCTCAGAGCCATATGAACCATTTTTTGTGTTTTACAAGAACGATGTTTCTTAAATCCGTGTTGACCGTCTGTTAATATACCGTTCTCTTCTAGGTAATTCATAATGTTCGAAGTCAATATACGTTCTAAAATCCTGTTGCATATCGACGTTAGTGATATGGGCCTATAATTTAGTGGATTACTCCTACTGCCTTTCTTGACTATTGGTGTGACCTGTGCAATTTTCCAGTCTTTGGGTAAAGATTTCTCGTGAAGAGAGTGGT
Organism: Schistocerca gregaria; assembly: GCF_023897955.1. NCBI lineage: Eukaryota > Metazoa > Arthropoda > Insecta > Orthoptera > Acrididae > Schistocerca > Schistocerca gregaria. Next base: position 221,095,480 of record NC_064929.1, read on the forward strand.
TGTATAAACCTGTTAAGTATGGAGGTAATGCATTAGCATACTCTGAAAGTAACCTGTTCGCTTCACTACTGCGAGGATTTCTGCTTCTAAGTTACTCATGGTGACAGCTGTTCTTGATTCTAATTCTGGAATCTTTACGTCGTCTTCTTTGTTGAAGGAATTTCGGAAGGCTGTGTTTAGTAGCACTGTCTTCGGTTGTATCTCCATTGCTATCGCGCAGAGAAGGCAGTGATTGCGTTTTGCCGATACTTTACATACGATCAGAATCTCTAGATTTTCTACCAGGTTTCGAGAAAAAGTTTCTTTGTGGAAACTATTATAAGCATATCTTATTGAAATCTGCGCTAAATTTCGAGATTCTGTAAAAGGTAGCCAATCTTGGCGATTATTGTTGTTGTTGTTATTTTTGGAACAGTGTTTGAACCCGTTTTGCGTACCGAGGGTGATCAGCTCCTTCGTTTGTTAATTTATTTGTTATAAATCTTTCAATTATGTCCATACTATTTCTTTGAATTCAAGTCACATCTGGTCTATACAGTCAGATTGTTAGGAAGACGTCACTTGAATTATCGGCTTTTTGGAATAGATATATTATCCGTTTAGTTTTGGATGCATTGTGGGTCTCAATATAAAGTCTGTATCCATTCTGATGCTCGTTATTAGCTCAGCCAGGTCGCACAGTGTCTTTTTGACAACTTGGGGTTCCCCGGCTTGGCGGGGTTCCCGCCACACTGGAACCCTACCATCAGCTCTTACCAACTGAAGTCGGGACTCGTGTGGCCAGGCGACGCTTCACCAGTCGTTTAGGGTCGAGCTGGTACGGTCACGACCCCAGGGGAGAAGCTGCGGGCGATGTCGTCATGTTAGCGAAAGCAGTCGCGTGGTTCGCGTTGCGGCAGCCTGCTGGTGCCGAATTTGGCCGCAGTGCCGTAACGGGTGCGTTCGTTCTACGTCCGACAGTGACTTGTGTGGTTATTTGACGGAGTGTCGGTTCTCTGTTAGCACACTGTCTTCGTTGTAAGTGTAGAAAGTACGACTGGATACCTGTCGGCTTCTAGAAGTAGGTCTGCATCTCAGAAATCTGTGTCTGCTGTCGTCTCGTCACTCTGTGCAACCGTGTCAGTTTGTAGCGGCAGGCGCTCGCCTGCGCCGCGCCCTGCTGCGGCTGCCTCCCCTCTGCTGGCTGCCTCGTTAGGCGGCCGTGGCTGGAGAGCGAGGGAGGCTGCCACTCAGCTCAGCTGCACGGCTGTCTTCCGTGTCACGCGCTCTGTGTGCCAACTGAGAAGCGCACAGCGGATGTTCGCCTCACGACACGTCCGCACCGTCAGAGAGGGGAAATGCTGGATCGCGATTTCTTTGATCACTTCTCAAAGTTTCGTCACCTGATTCGGCGGACGTAGTCTACAGCTGGTAGGTACACTAAGTCTAATTAGGATGCGAACATCAGCGGGCACAGGTCACACCAATATTCAAGAAAGGTAGTAGGAGTAATATATTACTAACGTCGATATGCAACAGGATTTTGGAACATATATTGACTTCGAACATTATGAATTACCTAGAAAAGAACGGTCTATTGACACACAGTCAACACGGATTTAAGAATAACCGTTCTTGTAAAACACAACTATCTCTTTATTCACACCGTATTTCTAGATTTCCCGAAGGCTTTTGACACAGTACCACACAAGCGGCTAGCGGTGAAATTGCGTGCTTATGCAATATTGTCTCAGTTATGTAACTGGATTCGTGATTTCCTATCGGAGAGGTCACAGTTGGTAGTAATTGAGGGAAAGTAACACCTCTCAAAATGAGAAAATAAAATACAACTATCACATTGAACATAAAACTATTATCCATTATGGAATACTGTGTACAGCAATTTCCAACCAGCGGATACTATTAACTCTACGTGACTACCGCGCTGCTGCAGACAACATATGTACCATCTGATTATGAGTCGTTAGGTGGTTCGAAACCGTTAACGAAAAAACAAAAATTGAAGAAGAAAACACAAAGGGACCGGTTACAGCAATTTCGAGAAACTTTTAAACGTCGAACATAATCTAGAAGATACGAGAGTCTCAACAGCAGCACGCACCTTTCAAGTTGTAAAAGACACGAAAAGAACTGAAAAAGGCTCCTGCTGATTAACTTTTCTGCTGAAAGCAGACTTCGTAGTAAAGTTCGTGCTCAAATTAAGAATGCAGCTTCGGGTGTCAATACAGAAGCGGGCGTACTGTCAAAATTGATCATGCAAGTTACTCGGTTCAAAAGTAATAGCAGACGAGAATTTACTGCTGCACTTTGACAGACCACATAGTATATAGGAACCACGGTATATGAAGTGCTGAACAAAGAAAAGGACCGTACAGAGTATCGAGCTTTGGAGATGAAACTGCCGGAAGGAACCACACAGACTCAACTGGGCGCACGGAACAACGTAAACTAGCGGATATAGAGAACACATTGTGAGCGTGTTGGTGCTATTCTGTTATTCTGCTCAACTGAGTAATCTGAGATGTACCCTTTACCCTGTCGCTCTTGCAAGATGCAATTTCCACCCTCACACTACTACAGAAATCAGATAGACGCTCCTAACGTTCTAAAGAGAAATGCCTGAAAAACTTTCAGCAACAAACGTCTTCTGCAGCAGTTCTCTGTGAGGAAATGACACCAAAATTCACAAAATTTCTTACGTAACTAGTGGGATACTTGGGTACTGGAGTAGTGCTAGTTAGTGTAAAACAAAACATGAAACTAACGAAAATTATTATTTAGTCTGCAAAAATTCTGAGAAATCACAATTGCACTTTTAGTTATGAAGTTATTTCTGGGTTCTTTTCGGAATGTGAAGTTACCTCTTAAGGATAGGATTCGCTAATGAAATTTTAAGATTGTTATTGACTTGACAGAATGGCTGAGAGCTGCGTCTATTATTATTATTAATTATCCATTAGAATATTGTTGGGTACGGTCGAGGCTGTCGCGTGTGAAATTCAGTGCAGGGTACTGTTGTGGAGGAAATATGGGGCTCGCAAGAGCTGTAGCGCACAATACCGAAAGCTGCGATGATTGCTGTCTGCGCCGCTCGCTGCTGACAAATAAGATGACTCTCGTTGTATCTGGATTGACCTCCGCCAGTCAAACACTCCCAACGCCTTGATGAAGTCAGGGACTCCTATTCGCCCCTAGTCTAACTGCTGGCGTGATACACCGGTCAGATAACCAGTCCACCGTGATGCCGCTCAAAAATTTGCTAGCAAGCTTTTAACTATAACTCTGTCCGTTCACACTGCACAATAAGTGTGACGGCCAACACAGTGAACAACGCTTAATCACAAGGACTCAATATCGAGTCGCACTCCGCTTCGCTCTCGACAGAGGTGCTCTCCCAGTGAAGTACTGAGGAGAGACTTGTTCCTCGCTCTTTGAGTACACGTACGAGCGCACACGCTCTCGTTACGTGTTCTCGCTCCAAGGGTGACGACGGAACGGCCGCTCTCCACGCCAGACGTGAAGAGGTATATCTTTCGGTCTCTTCCATTACTCCTTCAGCTCAAGCCGTCAGAAATATCGTCTGCCAATCGGCACTGCTCTTCTAAAACGGGAGAGTAGCGTTTCGTTTAAGGCGAACAATCCGGAAATCTGTAGCATCAGCGTTTGGCGTTTGCTGTCTCCCTGTGAAAATCTCTGAAATTGCGTGCTATGTTTGTAAAGAATGCGTAGGCTGGGCGCTCCCACACAATGTAGCGGAATTTGCTTGTAAGCCGAACGCGGGGTCGTTCTCCCTTTCACTCGGGCAAATGCTGTGTGCTGTACGGGTGGTCGTGTGCCGGCGTAGATAGGCTGAGTCGTCCTCTGAGGGGACCAGCGGTTTGTGTCTCCCAGAATAAAAGCCCCTGTGACCGTCGTGTCTGGAATGTGTGTGTTTACGCCAGCCTCGAGTGCTTATTTGCGTTTTCATAGTTAATTGCATATCGTTTACATGAATTCATACAACATTAACTTTATCTTATCGAGTTTGGGTTCGAATGAAGTTTCTTGATGTGGCGAATATGATTGTGAGGTCGGAATATGTAAGCAATGAATGTCAAGACACCACGACATCTTACAACATTTGCTAACGAATGTAGAGCTTTCCATTGTTCAGTGGTCATCCATCACAGTGCAAAACTAAATTTTCATCTGTTACTACTTTTCAACAGACTCGTAATAATCGAGAATTTCTTCTGCAGTCACGAAATGGGTGACAAATTTCCGTGTACGCCAATTTTTGTATTGATACTCGAATGTGCATGTAATCTGCTTTCAGCAGAAACGTTAATCAGTGTGGGGCCGAGGAGCCTGTTCTAGTTGTCACTGCTCGCAAGGCGCCTCTCCTACTCTCAGTCTCCGCGTGCGGTCCGCCACCGACGCTCAGTCGCCGCAAGTACTGCACTCACCTCCACGGCCGCGTCTCGCAGGGACGTTGAAAGGTATTTCGCAAGTAAAAGCAATCCAGCATTGGCAAGCAGAGGGGCAATTACCAATCGAGTCAACAACCAGAAGGAACCTCTGAAGTTAAGTCGTTAGAGATTCCTTTTAAAAACAACATATTTGTAAATAATGATTGGGCATTTCTTTCTGTCACATCGGAATCAACGAGATTATAAATTTTAATCTTTCTTTTCATATCGTTGTGGAAACATTTGATTTCATAAAATTAATTTCTGTAAATTCAAATTATAGTAGCAAGAGAGCAGAAACATTAAACAAAAATCAATGTCTTATGTCGATACGTGCGACTCCGTGTATTCAAATGGAAAGACAAATTTTTTTCGCGAAACTGTGTTGGGGGAATTTGGAGCACCGGCATTTGCGAGTGACTGCAGAAAGATTCGGCTGGCGGCAACGCACGCCTCGCCCAGCGGCAGCGAAGCCGAGGGAAGAGAAACCAGGGCTCGAACCGACGACACCCATTGTGTCTCGTAGTGACTTCCGGCGGGACGGCGCCCAGCAGAGTGCGTGGCTACGTGGACTCACGTATTTCCGTGTTTTCACTATCGCTGCACGTTAGTTACCTGTTTGAGAGGCCCTGTGTCGACAGTATCAGTTAATGTACACAGATGCGTGACGGCAGCTGTAACAGTTACGAGCTGCAGTTTGCCTGAAGATGAGTTAGACCATGCGCCGTGACAACTCCCCTTACAGCGCACAAAAACTCAGATAACTCCAGTATTAGTGTGGAGCAACACTGGAATAGGTAAATAACAATATTTAGGGACATCTGTTGTCAAATTTCTTTTAAAATATTGCAACATATATCTTACTTTTGGTGTTCAATCCAATTACAAACTGAACTTCAAAATATTTCGTAGTCGAAAACAGTAGGAGCGATTCAGAATCGTTTTGAGCATTAGGGACTGTAAAAAACTGTAAAAAACAAAACTATAAAACAGACTGTAATTGCTCTGAAGATCACTGCTGAAGAAACCGACCACTGGTTTCACAGCGGTTTTTATTGTTTCATTATGTCGCAGCCTAATTTGCGGAATTACTTTATTCGACCAGAAATACAGATGTGGGGGTCGTGGTGAGGGGGGGGGGGGGGGGATAGGGAAAGGCAGCACTACAGCGTCATCCACACATACATCGTATCGGCAGCGGTCGTCACGGAGCGGTTCGTTTTTCCGCAAGCGTGTCTGTGACCTGGAGTCTCCAGGTTGCTACGGCTGGGCATAACGGAGGGGCGGAAGAGAGGGAGGGGAAAGGGGAAGGGGGGGGGGGCACACCGTAACTTCAAACAGCACACCAGGCCCCCAGTTCCATGCACAGTTGATCTCTGCAGTACCTGTTTCATTTTACGAAGATACTGATATTCTAATGCTTTGATTATACAGTAATAACAGTACATGTATCCTCCATTGGTTACACACTGAAGAGCCAAAGAAGCTGGTACACCTGCCTAATGTCGTGTAGACCCCCAGCGAGCACGCATAGGTGCCGAAACACGACGCGGCATCGACTCAAAGAATACCTGGTCGCACTGTCCTGCTACAATCGCCCAAGTCCGTCGGAATGCACAACGGACATGAATGGATGCAGGTGGTCAGAGAGCCACCTGTCAGCGTCGTATCTAGGGGTAGCACGGGTCCCGCATCAGTCGAACTGCACACGCCCCACACCGTACAGAGCCTCCACCGGCTTCAACAGTCCCCTGCTGACGTGCAGAGTCCACGGTTTCGTGAGGTTGTCTCCATATCCGTTCACAACCACCCGCTAGATACAATTTGAAACGAGACTCGCCCGACCAGGCCATGTGTTTCCAGTCATCAACAGTCCAATATCGGCGTTGGCGGGCCCAGGCGAGGCGTCAAGCTTTGTGCCGTGTTGTTATCAGGGGTACAGAGGGTGCTCTGAAAGGCCGCATCGATGGTGTTTCGTTGAACGGCGCGCACGCTGACACCAGCATTAAAATCTGGAGCACCTTTGTCACGTTGAACGATTCTCTTCATTCGTCGTTGGTCCCGTTCTTGAAGGATCTTTTTCTGGTCTCAGCGATGTCGGAAATTTGATGTTTTACCGGATTCCTGAAATTCACTCGTGAAATGGTCGTACGGGAAAATCCCAACTTCACGGCTACCTCGGAGATGCTGTGCCCCATCGCTCGTGCGTAGGCTATAACACCGCCCCAAACTCACTTAAATCTTCTTAACCTGCCATTGTAGCGGCAGTAACCGATCTAACAACTGCGCCACACCATTGTCTTTTACATATCTCTGTATTTGAATACGCGTTCCTATACCAGTTTCTTTGGCGCTTTAGTGTACGATGTCAACTAATTCCTCATTATTAAAAATCATTCTAGTACTGAGTAATTTGTAGATTAATAAGACTAAAATACTAAATATTTTACGCGGGTAATAAATTAAATAAAGTTCGCCACATGGTTCAGTATGTTTGATTTGGATTCCGCTGTTTGTCATTTTTAGGAGGACAGTACAGAACGAGTGTCTGCTACCTCAGCAAAGCGTTTTATCGTTAAAAAAAGCCTAAAATTTTAGGTACAATGCAACGTATGACAAAAAAGAATCTGATAAACCTAATTTTCAGCGTGTTTTTAGCACATAAATTCGCCACAGGCTTGGGGGAGGGAGAGAGAGAGAAACAGAGAGAGAGAGAGGGAGAGAGAGAGAGAAAGAAAGAAAGAGAGAGTATTGATCGCACAAAAGCGACCAGCAGCAATAATGCAGTATCTGGTGTTCACCCACGGACGTAATGTAGGTACCTCTTCAAAGAGCTAGGCATTTCAACTGCACCGTCACAGTACATGTATTCGCTAATGAAATTCAACATAAATAATCCACGACAATTTGAGAAGAACAGTGATGTCCACACCTGCACCACTACAAAGCGATGAAAGATGTTTCTTACCGACTGTTAAAACTGTCAGCGGCACACAGAGGATTTGAGTATGCTGCAAAAAAAAAATTTCATTTTTTTCGAAATAACGTAACGCCAATTTAAAATCATATCTCCTGATCTATTTAAAATGTAGTAGCGAGTAAAAATAAAGAAAAGAACTTTTGAAAATTGTAGTTGGATGAGTAGTAATGTGTTCGTGAATCCGGTAAAGTGACTCGTTTCACATCACCTCGACAGAAGGATCGATAAGTAGCGAGCTCGCCCGCCGACCGCACAGTGTTTGTTTGGAGGGCCGTACCGCGGCCTTCCGCACCGCCGCTGCTCTCCGCCTCAGCTGCAGGGAGAAGAGGCAGCGGCGCTGCTGGCGCCACAGGGGCTCCTCTGGGCCCGCGATGACGCCAGCGCCAAACCGAGGCTCTCACTGACGGCAGGCGTGCCAGACAACTGGCGGCCCTCCAGAGAGTGCGCCAGCTGCGCGGACGACTCCCGCAGGAGGCATTCCCCTGCTGGCGCCTCTATAGACTGGCGCCAGTAATGCGTGCAGCTCGCTGCAGAAAAGAAGCTAGGTGGCGCCACAGGAAGTTCAGGACACAGGCGGGACAGCTCGCTAGCACTCTCTCTCTCTCTCTCTCTCTCTCTCTCTCTCTCTCTCTCTCTGTCTCTCTCTCTCTCGCTCGCCCTCTCCTTCCCTGCCTCCCTCTCCCACCCCCTCCTAGAGTTTATCACGTCTCATCTAGTCTGCCGTTTCCTGGGACTCACCTTCTTTTCCTTAACTCGGTGGGCGGTGTCTTTCTTGTCGGGCGGAAACGTCCCCTTTGTAAAATTGTACACGACTGGTCTATGTGAAACGTCCTCTTTGAACAATTATACACGAATGTGCTTAAACAGACACACAATATTTTTAGCGCAACGCAATCTGACTTCCAAAAATCCCTACGAAAGAATGGCCCTGACTAACATTAACCTATACGTTTCACAAATCACTTACCTCACAAAAATCTTCGTTACACAAGCTACTGCAATACAGCGAGCGCCACTACTGCCAGCTAAATAAAAGATTCAAACTACTGAAGGCACTAACTACTGATAGGCATAGTTAGCAAATGAAAGATTTTAATACAGAACAAACAATGTATTTACCTTAATAGTCATAATACATATATCAGTTCATGACACCAATTCTTACAAATTTCAAAACTCCGCCATCTCTCTCCCGACGTCCACCACTGCTGGCGGCTCACCTCCAACTGCGCAACGCTACCCGCTGTTAGCATCCAGCTGCCGCTGTCCAACACTACAATGGCAGACAACAATGCAAACCAGCCACAGACTGCACACGGCACAGCCAGTGATTTTCATACAGAGCGCTACGTGGTGTTGGCGTTACCAATAAAAATACTTATACAGCCTACTTACAGGCCAAAAGGCGCCCCTTCGTAGGGGAGGCGCGTCGTGCGCTCCACCCGCTTGTAAATTTCGTTTTGTGGGTGTCATCGCATTTCAGCTGTTCGGCCATCGGAAGAAGCTTCGACTCGACGCCCTGGTCAGACAACTTCCAGGCAATCGTCTGAAATTCACAAGGTACCCTACAGCGGTGTTTACTCGAACTAAGAAAAGTTGCGCACCACAATACTATTTGAGTTCCGCCGCGTAAATCAGAATCCGTGGTCGCGCTCAACTGTGCCGCAGTGTCGTTACTGATCACTGCTGCGTGGCAGGGTAGCGGGACGCAGTGGTCACGTGGTGGAGCGCGGGGCAGCCACCGTCACGTCTCGGCGCGTCACCGCTAGGCCGGAGCGCAGCTGCTCCTCAAGGAGTGACCCTGAGGGCGAGTCGCGGGTTCCGGGACGTGCAGCTCGTTGTGCTGATCTTGGTGGAAACGGAAACAACGAGAAATCCGTATCCAGAGCGACACAATGAGGTCTCTGAGAAAACGAGTACCACATTTCCTACGGCTACAAACGAATGAAGATGATCTCCAAATATGGATAATTGTGTAACCGTGATCTACCTGTAAAAGTCAGACTTTGTGTACAGTAATTGGTTGAAGGCGAAGGAATGTGAGGCCTGCTGAGGTACCAGTGACTGAAGAAATTACTCCGCGTCACACGCAGCTGGGACCGGCGCAGCAGGCAGCGTGACGAACCGCTGGCCAGGACGCTGGGAACGATGCGCGTTCTCACGTGCACTGCTCCCAGAGCAGAAGCCGCTGTTTCTTCATTTAATGCTAAGCTGATATTCTGTGATATATGTACTTCCGAGTGTTTCCAGTAGGGTCATTTCACAATCTGCATCACATCAGTGGCTTTCTGTTCAAGCATGATCGTTAAAGATTCAATCTTTCTTTTTCAGCTTTCAGTCTTCGTCATGCTGAAATACAATAATTGCCACAGCTATGTCTCACTGACCAATTTATAATTTTCCTCAATGCCTGCAGGTGTTACCCTGTAACAGTGGTCGCAGCTTATCTTTAGCGTTGAACAAAAATTTTGGTATGCTGTTGGTATTCTACAATACAGGTCTGTAGTTCCAAAGCTAACTTTTTCGCGAGGGTATCTGAAGTGCAGCGTATCTGTACACAAAAGTTTGTTTCCGTCCTTAGTCACTTCCCGTGCGACGTTACACATGTTATACCTATCTTTATAAACACTCTACATGTCAATTTTGTCTGTTTCGTATCTCTGTTTGGGACGTTCATCTCTCACTTTACGGCGGCTTAAGCAGAAGAAGGCTGGTTGTGGCCAAATAAAAATAATTTTGTGGAAAACTAGGAAATATTTACTTTTTAATACCGTTTGCTGTTCTGCTACGTGCAGACGGAAAATACAGTCAGTGATCGGAAGAACACTGCCGTAGGGCCAGTCTTTTGTGCAGGGCGTGGGCTCTTCCAGTAACGAGACGTGTAATGGGCAGCAGAGAGCTGCGAGCAGACTTCGTGAATGCGAACTGCGCACCCAGCTATCCAGCCGAGGTCTGCTGCAGTCTTACGTCTCTCTCCTCCCTCAGCCACCCCCATCAGGTGCAGAGCTCGGCACCCAATTAGGACCTGAGCACGGGATTGGCTAGCGCCTCCCTCTCTCTCCTAATTTGCGCCTGGCCCGTTTCCACGAGGTTAAGTTACGGAAACATCAGCAGCGCTAATGCAGAAGTTAGCAAGCAGGGACGTCTTTGGATGCGGCAAACACACACACACACACACACACACTTACGTTGAGAAGAAGCTTTGGCGATGCGGTGCGGACAAAGATCTTTGCGAGCAGATCGTGGGATTCCTATATCCCCCGTGAGCCTGTGGCAATGGAACACGCACTCATTCCTTTGACTGGATCCCTGACTCTACGTTTACATTCACGTCGACATCCACACCCGCAGCCTCAAATGCGCTGTAAGGAGCGTGGTACAGGGCAGTCACTGCCGTACCACAGAAAGGTACTTTACTGTACGATTTGAAATTGCAGAATGACTGGAAGCACATAATTTCACAAAATATCTCAGAATACGGTCGAATTGAAGAGCATCGACCAGATAAAAGAAATCGCGAGTAAGTGAAATGGCAGACACTCGAAAATCCCGAGGAAATGTAGGCCATCGACAAAGGAAGCTTAAGTACCCAGTTGTGGGATGGTGGACAGATTTAAGAAGGCGGTGCCTAGGTAGCAGTGGGCAGTAGAAATTTATCCCCAGAAGAAAACTGCCAGAAACGTACACAACAAAACCCGTTCTGTGTGAAAGACTCTAAGAGATCGTCGTGATCTAATAAGAGTAATGCAACTAAACCGAGGTGCGAGAGAGTGCAGCCGGTCCGCCGCCAGAGATTAACACCGCAAGGTCGGAATCGGCGGTGCACGGGCGCCGTCTCGCCCCTCGGCGCTGCGCCGCGGACTCAGAGTCAGGCAACCCGCAGGGCACTGCTGTGTGGCGGCTCGTCGCGCCGCCCATACAAATACTCGGATGTACCACGAAAACACTTTCTGCGAATTAGTTTATGAGCTACAATGGTTCACATAAACTTATTATTCAATTCTGTTACTAGAACTTTCCAAGTTTTTGTCTTTGTCTTTCGAGGTAGTAAGAAGTGTTCCACGTCAGGGCTTAATTAGGCCGCAACGCACCGGAACGGCATTCCTGCACCTCGTAGGGAATATTCTTTTTAACTTACTGCAATAAGTCGGGAGTGTAGGCCTAGTGTAGTAAACATCGCACAGTCAACTATCACTTGCAGCTGCGCCGGCGCCTGTGAACGTGACGATGAGTGAGCGACGTGACGCGATGTCCAGGGACGTGGCGCCAAGTGCGCCTTCTCTCTCTCTCTCTCTCTCTCTGTGTGTGTGTGTGTATTATAAGGGGCAACCCAAAGTTTCCGTTCGAGGGTACTGCAGCAGCGTACGTGCAACGTTGCGGGGACATAAGCAGCAGCGACATGTAGCCAAGGGACGAGTGTGATCCACCCGCCGTACGTGCGGTGAATGACGAAACGTCAACTGTGACGCCATTATTAGCAAATGCGTCCAAACACGACCAACGTGCTGTTATTATTTTCTCTGCTGCCAAAGGACTAACAACAGCAGACATCGATCGGAGCCTAAAGATTGTGCATGTAGCCGTATATATGTCCAAAACCACCGTTTTAGAATGATGCGCCAATGGGCCTTGTTGCTTCACGATAAAGCACGTCGCCATATCGCAAATACCGCAACACAGACGTCACGCCAACTCAGTAGGAGACACTCTAGCGGGGGCCCTTCAGTCGGCACCTCCCCCACTGCCATTATTACGCCTTCGGGCCCTTAAAAGGTCTGGAAAGGCCGACGATTCCTATCCGTTGGGCTACGTAGCAGACAGTTGTCGACTTCTTCAAGTGGGGTATCCTCACGGCGATTTTGCTTCATTCGCATACCCATTCTGGAGTGTACGGCCTTCGAACGCAAACTTTTTGATCGCACCTTATAAACTCGTGGTTTTATTGTTTTGATTATAAGAAATTATGTTTTGATAAAAAAGAAAACGCAGGAATACACGACTCTGGACACACGCGGTTACCAAGAGGCCAAGAAGTAGTACGTATCAAGCAATGTGGTATGCTACAGCTACGACGACGTCGGCCCCTACAAAAGGTTCTGAGGACCGCACAGCCGTGCCTGCCCCATGATGGTCGCTGGCTCCCCTCTTGCTGCTTCCTCACATCTAATTTGCGATCAGTGGCTTCGCCCCATCCTTACAGTCGGAGGAACCACCTTCCTCTGGCTTCTCCCGCCCCTGGTCACTTCGTACTGATCTACAACCACATTCCAGCCAGTGGCTGAGTGAGCCACAGGCTGTTGGTGCAGGGTTCACGATCATCATCTTTAGCTAAAACTGATTTGGAGAATCCCTCACAGTTATAGACACTCTCTAAGGAGAGGCAAGACAGGAAAAAGTCCTCCAAGAAGGACATTCCAGTGGCTCCCACGCCACCACATCTCACCTCTTCACTGCTTGTGGCCCAGGTGGCGATTCCGGTGGTCCCTGAGGCCCCAGTTCGTACCACACACAGGAATCTGGAACATGTGTACATAGATGCCATACGCCCTTAGGTTAGCGGCTGCAGGTGACCTCTAAGGCATAACCTGCCCTCTTCGACCCTTCGTGGCCTCACTGTACATCGACAACATTATTCTCCAGTGGAACTGAAGCATTTTTTCCACCATCTGGCTGAGCTAAAACATCTTTAAGCACTTCCCCTGCTCTTCAGGAGACTTGGTTTCCAGCAAAGTGGACCCTGGCCCTTTGTGGATACCTGGTACATCATAAGAATCGTGCTACCTATGATAGGGCTTGGGTGCATTTTGCACATATGTTCTGGACGCTCTATACAGCGAACTAGTGTCTCTTAATGCATCTTTGGGGGCTGTGGCATTTCAGGATATTACCATCTGCAGTGTTTGCATTCCTCTCGAGGGTGAATTGCTCACAAGGTGACCTCCCCATCGCACCCCCCTCAGATTTAGTTATAAGTTGGCACAGTGGATAGGCCTTGAAAAACTGAACACAAATCAATCGAGAAAACAGTAAGAAGACGTGTGGAACTATGGAAAAAATAAACAAAATATACAAACTGAGTAGTCCTCCGTGTGCAAGATAGGCAACATCAAGGATAGCCTAAACTCGGGAGCCCCGTGGTCCCGTGGTTAGCGTGAGCAGCTTCGGAACGAGAGGTCTCTGGTTCAAGTCTTCCCTCGAGTGAAAAGTTTAATTTTTTATTTTCAGACAATTATCAAAGTTCAGGCACTCACACATAAACAACTTCGTTCTCCAAAATTCCAGGACATGTTCATATTTGCTTAGACATATGCAAGATTTGACGGTCTACACACGGAAAAATTTGAAAACGTTAAAAACATATGTTTTGACAGAGCACAGGGAAAACTGTGCGCCTGTGAAACTGTTACGTTCATTTGTCGCCGTTTATGTGACAAACTCTTATGGTTTCATCACTTTTTTGGGAGTGATTATCACATCCACAAGGAAACCTGAAATGGGCAAGGTAGAAGAATCTTTTTACCCATTCGCCAAGTGTACAAGTTAGGTGGGTCGACAACATAACGTCACCAGTGTCGTATAGAATATATCAGACATGTTTTCCTGTGGAGGAATCGGTTGACCTATGACCTTGCGATCAAATGTTTTCGGTTCCCATTGGAGAGGCACGTCCTTTCGTCTACTAATCGTACGGTTTTGCGGTGTGGTCGCAAAACACAGACACTAAACTTATTACAGTGAACAGAGACGTCAATGAACGAACAGACAGATCACAACTTTGCGAAAATAAACTTTTCACTCGAGGGAATACTTGAACCAAGGACCTTTCGTTCGGGAGCTGCTCACACTAACCACGGGACCACGGCGCTCCTAAGCTCACACTATCCTTGATGTTGCCTATCTTGCGCATGGACTACCCAGTTTGTATATTTTGCTTATTTTTTTTCATAGTGCTACACAACTTCTTCCTGTTTCTCGACTGATCTGTGTTCAGTTTTTCAAGGCCTATCCACTGTGCCAACTTATAACTACATCTGAAGGGGGTGCGATGGGAAGGTTCGCTTGTCAGAACATACTGTCTGCTTTGGTATCTCAGCTTTCCTAATCTTTGGTGATTTCAACGCCCATAACCATCTGTAGGGTGGAAGCATGGTTCTGGACACAGTAGAGAATTCGAAACTTTTCTGGCACAGCCACATAATGAAACCCGTAAATTTTCTTTGAGTAAGAAAGCTTGCAATTATCGTGGATCTCTCAGCCAGCACAAAGTCCCAAGCGACTGGGAAAAGCGCATGTGACACCATTATATTGTAAAACAACGGACCTGCAAAATTACAGAACAATATCCCTAACTTCTGCTTGCTGCAGTTCGAATATAATAAACTTTCAGAAGGCTAAGTAGCTTATGCTGAAGAATCAGCGTGTTTTTAGAAAGTATTGTTCGGCTGAAACTCAGCTTTCCCTTTTCATCACATGATATACTGCGAACTATGGATGAAGGGCAACAGGCAGATTCCATATTTCTAGATTTCCAGAAAGCATTTTACACGGTGTCCCATTGAAGGCTGTTAATGAAGGAACCAGCATATGGAATAAGTTCACATACATGTGGATGACTCGAAGACTTCTTAAATAATAGAACCCAGTATGTCGTCCTCGACAGAGACGAGGGAATCATCAGGAGTGCCCCAGGGAAGTGTGATGGTAGCGCTGTTCTCTACATACATAAATGATTTGGTGGACAGGGTGTGCAGAAGTCTGCGGTTGTTCGCTGCTGATGCTACCATAAGGTGTGGAAGTTGAGTGACTGTATGAAGATACGGGACAACTTATACAAAATTCCCAGTTAGTGTGATGAATAGGAGCTAGCCCTAAACGTGGAAAAAGTTAATGCGGATGAGTAGGAAGAACAAACCTGTAATGTTCTAATACAGTATTACTAGAGACCTGCTTGACATAGTTTAGCTGTAGGGGGCTTTTGACGAATAAAATGAAATGGTGTGGTAGTTGCCTTCAACTATGCACCGTCTGACTCAAAGTTGAAATATTAAAAGTTTTGGCTGGTTTCGTTGTCTAGGGGCTGGAATACGTAATTGCCGCATTACAAGCCAAATACTTCTGAGTCTACAGTACACATGAATCCAATGGTCGAATGTTCCTATCACTCGGCAACTGCGAATTTTCGACGTAATATAGACTTTTTTAATGGAAGATTTAAGTTTTAAAAAATCTTCAGATACTATCGTAACGACTTTAAATGGTGAATGAGGTAGTAGAAGTACTTTTGAGAATGCGGTATGTTTCTGCATAACACTTATTGGTGTCGATAATCCAGCAATGAAATAAAACATAAGTTGAATAACAGGGAAACAGTCGTTTCCTACTTGACGTAATCAGTTATGAGCAACAACATAGCTCGCGAGGTATTCACTTCTAAACGCATACTGCGCCTTCACTGTAGAAACCACGGAGAGCTCGCAAGTTCACAAGCCGGCACTCACCCGCGACCACGCGCTAGCCGCTCCACTCTCTCCCGCGACCGTGCGTCCGTCGTGTCCCACTACCTCTCGTGTCCCGAGCCGTACCGCCCAGAACTCTCCTCTCCTCCCCCACCTCCATACGCCTCTCCAACCGTCCTTTCCGGAAACGATCGCTGTGATCGGATAGAGCGCTCCCGCCCTGTCTCCAAGCCAACTTACACTCACAAACATAACGAAACACATTCGAAATAATGGACTTACATTTAAATACCTTTAAATTAAACAAATATTCCTACGGCTGGACTATAAACACGCTCTAACACACATTATTAAATACATAAACAAATCAAATAAACATATGTCAAAGGAATAGCAAGAAAAAGGTAGGCCAGTAGCCTAATGTTTCTGTGCTTTCTAAAACAGACTAAATATTTGACCAATTTCTTCATGGATTTTATATATCGGATATAAACAAAGACATAGATGAATAAATATATTTATAAGCATGCTGCTACCGTTTTTCTTGTAACTGTGGTGTACTTATGGTCTGACGCGATCGATAATAATCAGCCACTTTGACCTCCAATAACTCATGTACTATTCAAGTTACATGGCTGTAGGGCCCACCCGGTTTGCCGTGCGGTCTAACGAACGACTTTCCAGGCGGGAAGGAGCGCCTGGTCCCCGGCACGAATCCGCCCGGCGGATTTGTGTCAAAGTCCGCTGAGCCGGCCAGTCTGTGCTATTTTTTAGGCGGTTTTCCACCTGCCTCAGCGAATACAGGCTGGTTCCCCTTATTCCGCCTCAGTTACACTATGTCGGCGATTGCTGCGCAAACAAGTTCTCCACGTACGTACACTACCATTACTCTACCACGCAAACATAGGGTTGCACTCGTCTGGTGTGAGACGTTCCCTGGGGGGTCCACCGGGGGCCGAACCGTACAATAACCCTGGGTTCGGTGTGGGGCGGCGGAGGGGTGAAGTGGACTGCGGTAGTCGTCGTGGGGTTGTGGACCGCTGCGGCTGCGGCAGGGACGGAGCCTCTCTGTCGTTTCTAGGTCCCCGGTTAACATACAATACAATACATGCCTATAATTTATACCAATTTAGGTGTACACTAAAAGCTTCCTAAAAGCACGTCGATCGACAAAATCGGTTGAGTCGTTTAGATTTTGGAAATTCGTTGCTGTGTATCACTTCTATAATTTATTGTCGGATACTAAACTTTAAACTAATAAAGTTATTGAAAATACCATTGGACCATCAGAACCGTCGTGCAAATAATGGTAATGTACATGTTTCTTTTCGAGGTATCATGATTCATCTAGCTACTTTTAATTTCTGTACGAACTGTGAAACGTCTGCCACGAATGTTTCACAAGGGCCGCCATCTTCGTCACTCCCGGCGTGTCTCCTTCGCCTCCACGTACTTCCCAGCCACGCAGCTGGACCACGTGCTGGGGCTGCCCGTCTCGCTAAGCTGACGTTCGTCACCACGTGGCTGCTGCCGGGCTGCGACCCGCCGAGATCCCCCAGCACGGCCACACCAACACTGAACTTCCAGGGCACCACAACTCGCCCGTTACCTCACACCATTTTATTATCTGGGCTTAACATTGCAAAGCGATACGAGGTCGAACGAGCATGTGAAAACTGTAGTAGGGAAGGAAAATGGTTGACGTCTGCTTATTGGGAGAATTTTAGGAAAGAGTGGTTCAGCTGTAAAGGAAATCGCATATGGGACGCTGGTGCGACCTATTCTCGAGTACTGCTAGAGTGTTTGGAATCCGTACCAGGTAGGATTGAAGGAAGTAAATCAGAGGTGGGCTGCTAGATTTGTAACCGGTTGGTTCGAACAACACGTAACTGTTATGAAGATGCTTCACGAACTCAAATGAGAATCCTTGGAGGGAAGGCGACGTTCTTTTCGAGCAGCACGAGAAAATTTAGGAAACGGCATGTGAAGCTGACTGCCAAACGATTATTCTGCCGCCAACATACGTCGCACGTAAGGACCACGAAGATAAGATACGAGAAAGTAGGGCTCATACGGAGGGGTACAAACAGTCATTTTTTCCTCTCTCTATTTGCGAGTCGAATAGGAGGGGAAGTGACATGTAGTGGTACAGGGTACCCTCCGCGACGCTCCGTACGATGGCTTGAGGGGTGCCTATGCAGATGTAGAAGTAATTCATCTATAAATGTCCGTCACATGTGCAACGGTTGGGCTGAATCGGAGAAGAAATTAAGCCCTATAATGAATCTAATTGACCAAGTAATATTTATTTATTTACTTGCTTATTTAGCCTGACCAGCTTAAAGCCTTAAGGCCACCTCTTACGTCTGACCAGGAACAACACATACAGATATATTGCCAAAACATTCATTAAAATGATAACAATTTTAGAGATGATAATAAGCTACTACTACTAGTTGACAAAAATGAAAGTAAGCATAAATGGCAAATAATAACAGTAATAAGTGCATTAAAAATAATATAGACTAGTTTGGAACAACTTAAATCATCTTTAGTACTGTCAGAAAAAGAAAGGATGAAGAACAAGAAAATTGGAATGGCAGCAATAGTGGCTGTCAGGAGAGGACTTGATTTAAATAAATAAGTCTGTAAGCGAGGAGAAGGGAAAAGTTGTAGTGGGAGGGGGGATTGAAGAGTGTGGCCAGTATGTGGGAGAGAAGGTGAGCCATTAGCTGCGTTTTGAAGCTGGAAGTGATTTAATTTCTCTGATATTTTGAGGAA
This sequence comes from Schistocerca gregaria, assembly GCF_023897955.1. NCBI lineage: Eukaryota > Metazoa > Arthropoda > Insecta > Orthoptera > Acrididae > Schistocerca > Schistocerca gregaria. The sequence continues at coordinate 221,114,145 of NC_064929.1, forward strand.
GGTTGTTCAAAAGTCTGGTTCCGGATACAGAAAATGATTTAGAAATCATGACGTTGTTGTGTGGTGGTACTGAGAGGATCTTCCTTTGTTGAGATCGAGTATTTCTGCTGTGCTCTTCAGATAGTAATGTAATGGCTGAGGATAAGTAAGGGGGAGTCTGATGATTGAGAAGACGATATAGTAAACATGAAGTGCGATACCCCCTACGTTTATCAGCACGTAGCCGCGATAATGATATGATCGTAATAACGAACGTCACAAATAAATCGGACGCAAGCATTCATCGCCAGTTCAAACCTGCGAGAGTTTGCGTACGAAAGTCCTTGAAGAATAGCATCGCCATAGTCGAGAATAGGGAGTGTGATTCATCTGTAAATGTCTGTCGCATGCCCAATGGTCGGCCGAATCGGAGAATAAATACGCAATGGTAACGCTATATCCCACCGATCGTACGACGACAAGATTTAGTTTTCTAACGATGGGAAGTACAGAATGGAGTGTAACGATTTAATGAAAAGGCTAGCTGCTACTCACCATATGGCGGGGATGCTGAGTCGCAGAAAGGCACAACAAAAACACATTTTCGGAGAGTTAGCTTTCGGTCAACAAGGCCTTTGTTAAAAATAGGCAACATACACACACGCCAGACTGGCTTCCGCTGCCAGAGACTGTGGTCATGCGTGTGTGTGTGGGTGCGTGTGTGTGTGTTGCCTCTTTTTAACAAAGGCCTTGTTGACCGAAAGATAACTTTCCCACAGTCTTTTTGTTGTGCCTTTCTGCGATGCAGCGTCTCCGCTGTGTGGCGAGTAGCAACTACCCTTTTCATTATACTGGTTTATTTTTCATTATTTCCTTTACAGGTATTATGAAATTCTTAGCAAGTGCTTTGCAAATTCTCATACGTTAACTATCTATGTGTGTGTGTGTGTGTGTGTTTGGGGGGGGGGGGGGGGGGAGATGGGAGTGTTATAATGATTAAAAATGGAATTTTGTAGCTAAACATTACGTTTATTGCAGAAAGCCTGTTACTTTTGGGTACAAATAACAAGAAAAGTAGTCATCGTAATTCACTGTATCATCTCACAGTATAATCTGCTCGGATCTAACCTGGATATCATCTCAGCAGTGGTCTCTCTCTCTCTCTCCATAAAGAGTGTGTACATACAGGAGAGTCTGTACAATACAGAGCGCTTGATCGTTCCTGAAAGATGATAACGATACTGCTCGAAACTAAATGGGAGTAATAAGCATGCAGACGACGTCGATAGGGCGATTAAAAGAAGAAAGCGGCCTGCCGTCCACATCTTTACGTATCTTTAACGCAAATTCTATACGTGATTCTCGGATGACTGGAAATCAAAATTATTACTTCTGTGTCGAACACAACTTCACTACACCAACTAGTTATCCATTCGACTCGTGGTCTCTGGATGACGCACCAATTTACAAGACCTCTCTGTGGAAAAGCTGCTCGGAAATATTCATTTAGGACGCGACTTCGATAAAAGCGAGTAAAATCACTGGAGACTGGACTGACCACAATACGCGCGAAAGACATCACGTAGCATAGCTAGCCAGTGGGTCCAGATGTTTGAAAACTCAACATCGGACTAAGCACGAGCAAGCACAAGGCCCAAAGCAGTTCAAAACTGAATGAATTTCACACGCAAAAAGTAGAGAAATACGAAAAGAATATACAAGGGAACAAGAAAACGCAGATACTTTCGTTTATTGAATTCGTATTTCAGATACACCACGACTCGGTCCAATTTTGTGTCCACTAGCAACACCAAGGGCTGGAACACGAGGACAGCCTCTGTCCCTTGTCCACAGCAGAGGGCAGGTGTATTAGGAGAGGGAGGAGGTGGCGTCCGCCCCGTGGCCAGGAAAGCCGCCAGAGCGTCCCGAAAAACGCAGGAAGGCGAAGCTGGTACAGGAACACCTCTTTCAGACAGCAAAAGTACCTGCAAAGAGAAATATAATACTTTGGAGAATAAGTAAAGCGAATTCTTTGCCTTCTGCTAAGCATTCAAACCATTCGACCGAGCTTTCAAACTAAGTGGCCAAGGCGGGAAAAGGAAACCATTAACGCTACACGAGAGAGACTCCTGCATTTAAGAATAAATAAAACAAAACACCTTACTCCTATCCTCCCTCAAGTATCAGTGTTATTTTGATGTAGCAAATTAAGAGCAACGCAATCGTGCCATCGCGAGATTAAAAATGGAATAAATCACGAAAGGAGTGTGAAACAAACCCACGTCTGTCATTTTTTGATCAAATCTCGTCGTGTAACTGTAGATTTGTTTGTCCCCAATAGTCAGTTAACACAATAAATTTGTGTTCCTACATCTAGGGCTTCGTGACATCAGTTAAAAGATTTTTGTATAAGGATGTTGTACGTTTTTCAGATGACGTAATGATGACATTACTCTATCTTGCCTTTGCCCTTCCTTCCAAGTCTTTTACGAGAACATTAATAAATACTGTTTGTCGAGCATCATTACGATTTATTTGCAGTGTATGTAAAAATGGAGAATAAAAGCAGATCCCGCGTAAAGCCTCGACCCCAGGACCTTCGGGTTACCGCTCTGCTCTCTCTCTCTACGGTGCACCAACTGCCGCCTCGAAACTGCGCCAAGATAAGTTGTTCGTGCCTCGGCAAGTTTCCTGTTTTGGTACTCCGTGTCTCTTCTTTAACTCTTTTTTTTATTTTCGTTATTTATATTTTTTTCTCTGGATGTTCACATATACAGGGTGGACCATAAGTCAGTTATCACTAGCAGTCTCTAGACTTCGTTTTGCCTAACGTTGTGGTAGTCGGTTGTGAAGCTGACCAGCGTGTAGTACCCGTTAATTCAGTTGACACCATCACTTTCAGGTTATGTTGTTTCTTGCAATCTGAGAAAGAGTTAATAGAAAGTTAACGACTACAGAACAGAATGTGTGTTGCAAGGATGACGTGAACGTGTCCACTGTGTTTCTTTTGGAAAGTTTTCCAAACATCCAACGACCATCTTGTCAAGTTATTCGAAAATTGAAGTTAAGTTCTTAAGACATTGGGTCGCTAGCGGAACTTACAAATTCAGGTAGGCCATAGTCTATTACTACAGAACAAAATGTTAATGTTGACGCGGAATATTTTTGCAGTCGCCGAGTAGATCTTAAGGGTTCAGAGAAAGCTGACATTGAGATCATATAGGCCTGCTTTACGTCGAGGCCCATATGAAGATGATCCGGACAGAAAACGTGCGGAAGTCTGCGAGCTGTACACAGACCGTGAAGGAGCCGTTCATAAGTTCCGGTAAAGCATTCTCTGGAGCGACGAGCCGACGTTCGAGGCTAATGCGATCGCGAACAGACTCAGCTGTGTCTGCTGTGACTCTGTAAGTCCCCATGCTGCGTTGGAGAGGCAGATAAACTCTCCTGGCGTGAGTGTGCGCGCCAGGGTTTCTACATCTACATTTACATGATTACCCTGCAATTCACATTTAAGTGCTTGGCAGAGGGTGCATCACACCACAATCATACTATCTCTCTACCATTCCACTCCCGAACAGCGCGCGGGAAAAAAGAACACCTAAACCTTTCTGTTCGAGCTCTGATTTCTCTTATTTTATTTTGATGATCATTCCTACCTGTGTAGGTTGGGCTCAACAAAATGTTTTTGCATTCGGAAGAGAAAGTTGGTGACTGAAATTTCGTAAATAGATCTCGCCGCGACGAAAAACGTCTTTGCTTTAATGACTTCCATCCCAACTCCCGTATCATATCTGCCACACTCTCTCCCCTATTACGTGATAATACAAAACGAGCTGCCCTTTTTTGCACCCTTTCGATGTCCTCCGTCAATCCCACCAGGTAAGGATCCCACACCGCGCAGCAATATTCTAACAGAGGACGAACGAGTGTAGTGTAAGCTGTCTCTTTAATGGACTTGTTGCATCTTGTAAGTGTCCTGCCAATGAAACGCAACCTTTGGCTTGCCTTCCCCACATTATTATCTATGTGGTCTTTCCAACCGAAGTTGTTCATAATTTTAACAACCAGGTACTTAGTTGAATTGACAGCCTTGAGAATAGTACTATTTATCTGAAACGTCCCTTTGAACAATTACACGTGACTGTGTTTAAACTGACACACAATATTTTTAGCGCAACGGAATCTGTCTTTGAAAAATCCCTACAAAAGAATGGCCCTGACTAACATTAACATATACGTTTCACAAATCACTTACCTCACAAAAGTCTTGGTTACTCGAACTACTGCAATACAGCGAGAGCCACTACTGCCAGCTAAATAAAAGATTCAAACTACAGAAGTCACTAACTACTGATAGGCACAGTTAGCAAATGAAAGATTTTAATAGAGAACAAACAATGTATTTACCTTTATAGTCATAATATATATATATCAGTTCATGACACCAATTCTCACAAATTTCAAAACTCCGCCATCTCTCTCCCCAAGTCCACCACCGCTAGTGGTTCACCTCCAACTGCGCAACGCTACGCGCTGTTAGCATCCAGCTGCCGCTGCCCAACACTACAATGGCGAGTATTACAACAATGCCAACCAGCCACAGACTGCACACGGCACAGCCAGTGATTTTCATACAGAGCGCTACGTAGCGGCGGCGTTACCAATAAGAAAACCTAAACAGCCTACTTACATAGCCCCCATGCTCCACACAAAAAAATTTACAAATTGTTTTGGGCAGTGGCCAATACAGATTTGAAAAATTTTTTCATAATTACAATAACAAAGATATCAAATGCACAACTTATTGATACAATGTTGGTCAAAAGCTAAAATTTTCTCACAGTCCATAAAGACAGTCCTGATCGTTCATCACAGTAAAATTGCAGTGTTTTTCTCAGAGTCTGAGCAATAAAAGAAATTGCACTTGGAAGTAGTGGATTTCTAAGCAGTCTTGAAGAAGTAGTGTTGTCCTTCCAACGGAAAGACTGTGCTGACTCTTGACATGCAGGCAGGTAATGGGCCACAGCAGAGTCAGTCGACGTTGAAGACTATCGGTAGGTAGGTCATCACAGAGCAGACCCACTGTAGTCCTGGTAGAGATTACTATTGGTGGGCCACCAGAGGTGCAGACTCCCTGCAGTCCTTGTAGAAATAATGGTATTGGTGGGTCATCAAAGGTGTAGACCCACTGTAGTCCTTGTAGAGATGGCCAGCAGCCATCTGTTTGACTGTGCAGGCGCACAATCACCACTGAAGAGTCTTGCAGATAATATAGCAAGTCCATAACCACCACTTGTGCACTCAGAAAAATTGTTTTTGAAATGTCCTTAGAACCAGCAATGCTGTTATCCAGTCCCTTACTGAGTTATTAACACACGTGCAAACACTATCAGTCCCTACTTCTCACATATTGTCCATATACTATGACCAACAGAAATGTGTGCAGTGAAATGTGATTTAGAAGTTACTTAATTTGATGAACTGGTGTCAATTACAATTTTATAACATAAGAATACAATAACAAAGGTACAAAATACATCTTTAAAGAACATAACAATACAGATCACATTTGCAGTAGTACAGGCTTTACAAAAGAATCGAAATAGCAAATACATCAGTGTTACAAAAATTACGACATAAGTACATAAATAAAAGATCAGAATAACTTTTGAAACATCAACTTCACACATGAGCATTAGAACAAAACAGAATAAATAATGTGTAAACATCTTTACAAAGTAAATAACATGTTATTAATGCAAATTATATTTGAGGATAACAGTATTCCTCATCATAGTTCATGTAGCTGAGTATTAGAAAAATTCTGCAACATAAGTCTTATCAGATAAACATATAAAGACAGTACGAACATAAATACACAAGGGTTCACAAATACATAGTGGGATAACACAAGGAAAGGATAGGGTTTGTTTTACTGCAGTATTTTGCAAACAAAACTTTCTTTACTTCTCGGAGATCTCCCTTCATTCTTCATTATTTCAAAAAGTCATATCGAAGCCTGCTTTCTGTATTACGCTCACATCCTCTTTCAAAAATAGTTTTTCTCCACTATACACTACTTTTTTGGCCAAACCATTTTCTTATAGCTTCTCAATGCATTTCTTCCAATTCATCATAGTTATTTTCTTATATAGTCTACCCCCTCTTAAGCTTACTTAAAATCTACTGAGCTTAGATGCTAAACTAAGGGTCGAGGCAATGCAGCAGCACAAAACAATTAACACAAACAGCAATGATAAAAAAACGGAAATTGGCAAAAAAGGCAGCAATATTACAACTAATATAAGGCAATGTGCAGCAAACAAGAAAAAATAAATCCGTAGTAAAACTGGCTTAACAGAGTAATACAAATTCAAATTCAGTAACATTGTGCCTGGTAAACAGCAGCAGCAAATGCAACAGCTTATAACTAAACATGACAAAGCTCAAGCAGAAAAAATATTACGCTAAAGACAACAATGCAGATAAGGGAAATGTATATTCACATCTTAATGTCTATATAATTAAAATGGTGCACCACTACTTATTCAATGAAATAAATTACCAAGTACATGAAAAAATAAAATTATATATACAGTTACTGTTATTAGTCGCTTCTTATTGCTTTTTCCATTCCAAGAGCTCCTTTTTCGCAGAATGTGGATCATAAAATAATTATTTAATAGATCTGTCGACAGAAAGTGTTCACATTAGCAAATGCATTTAATTTTATAAAACCAAAGCTGCAACACAGCTGGAAAACAGATATCAAATGAAATAAGCAACTATGGACAAAGCATAAAAATATCATTCAATAGTCATGTGACATTTCATAAGTTAGTAGAATTCTCTCAACTCTCGTAGAAAGACGTTTGTTATAATCAGGTGTCAGATGTAAGTATCTTTCTCAGTAAGGAGCGTGTCGTACTTGCGGTGCTTTCTACAAAGGAATGTCAATGGAGAGGATAATGGCCTTTTTTTTTTACCTGTGCCTCTGACAGGCACACACTAATGGCTTTCTTTTGTCAGGTGGTTGTCGCGCAGCTGGGTGCCCACGACGCATTACGTGCAGGTGGTCACTTAACTGTCTGCGAAATATTTACGACACCAGTTTCCACTACAGTGACAGTCTCATATAAAAAAATTCACAGGTCAAGAATTTGCGTTACAAATATGTAGAAACAAAATCCTTTAAATAGAATAGTGTCCAAATAATTTTCGCCAGCATAGTGATACATTCACGCATATACACTCATTTCATAACTCTTAAAGTACGATTCTCGGTTTCCAACATCCTTTTTCACAAACCAGAGTCCCTAACCACTACTCATTATTCCTTACCTTATTATACATATACATATTCGTCGACACTTCTTCAATATTTCATCATAACAGATATGTAGCATAATCAAATTCCCAAATTCCTCATATAGCATCAGCTTATTGATCATAAACATGCCACAACAGCATAATACACATCGTCATCGTAATAATAACATCATAACATCTCAGTCAAATTCTCAAAATCGTCGTACCTTCCTCCAATAATTTCAAAACCTAAAAAAATTCTCTGCTCATGTCAAAAGTGTCATCTACCTCAAACGTACTTTAAAAATCATGATCCCATACCAAATATGTCATTCAAAGCTCTCATAGTATCACAATGGTTCCGAAAAAATGTGAACAGTTCACAAAGTACAGACAAAATACAATTTCGTAAGTGTGAAGTTATCCGACAGTGTAATTACGTAAACATGTGTCACTGATGTAGTAAAATGAATGTTTGTCTCTCACAGTTAAATGATCAGATAGCTGTGTAATTAATGTGCTAGAGAAACACGGTACCAATGTGTAAAGTTGTATAAGCAAATACCATATTAGCTAGGGCTCCTTGTGCTTGCCACACACATGGTACACAAAGTAGGCGTGTACCCCCCTGAGGATTAATGTAATTATATCCTCAGGTGTTACAGATTACAGCAATGGAATGAAATGTATCACGGAAAACCTTTGTATCATTGTACTTCAAATATCTTTAAAAATAAATGATTTCAGTACAAAATTAATCACTCAACTACATGTACTGTAGCGCTAAACTGTGCGTCGTGTTGTAAGATAATCTCTGTGGAAGTGTCGTAGTTGTCGTCCTCCGAAAGCTAAGTTCTGCAGAAATCAATGTACTCACCTCATGATAACCAAAAGTGAAATGCTTTGCGTATAGATATCATAGTTACTACGCTTATTGGCGTGATGAAGTAAGTACTGTACTGTAACGTATTGTTGTGCTACAGAAAAGGCTGTCTCATTGTAGCTATACCACAAAGTTACTACTAAAACATGTTTTACTTTCCAGAATAATACAGAAAAACTGTGCAGATATAAAACAGATACAGTGCAAAAGCAACATTGTAAATTGTCACTCATTAGTAGCGTCGTGATAAAATCGTGTAGCTGTCACATAAACTGACCACTGAGTCACCTGGTATCTCACAGAAAGTACTTTAAATCCAGAATTTATTTTCAAGTAAACCAAAATGTTGCATTAAAATCTCGTTAGCAGTACTGGGAAATGTTCTAAGCATGTCAGCCTTATAGTCGTTACGTAATCGTGCAACTAACAAGCAAGAAAGTACAAACAACAACAATGTGTCGTCTGTCCACTATAACAATGCATTCGTAATTTCTGTTTAAAAATGTTCCCTAAGTTCTAGACTGGATAGCGAACTTCAAAACATTGTTGCGTGTTAACAGTTTCTAAGTCTGACAAAGCATACTAGTAATGTGAAGCGAAAAAATTTTATGGCAAAGACAACGTTAAAAAGCTGATTATATTTCAGTAAACGGTTTTACATGTGAAATGTGGTGTAAACCTTTACTCTTCCTAGTATGCAGACTGTCAACTGAAAAGCAATTATCATGTGATTACGTCGGTAAGGAACACTGGAATTTTGCTCAAGGTTAGCTTATGTTATTTTTCTCTGAGCCAGCCGGCGCACGCGGCTGCCTGCGGTGCGAGTCATTGTCTGTTTCTTTGTTGGCTCGTGTCTTTATTGGGATTAGGAGACCTAACTTCTACAAATTCACCTTGCCGAGAGGGCCCGCTCTGTCTGAATCCCGCCAGTTCTGATGCAATTCAGGTCTGCCGTTACGATCATATCGTCTGTCATCATGTCGGTAGATTCCATAGTTTCTTTCTTGTCGGTCACGTGGTGGTGAATTTCTCCCTGAATCGTAACTGCGCGCTGGACCGTTGCGTCTGAAGTTATTCTGTCTCCCTTGATAGTAATTGTTTTGGCTCCCATATTGTCTGTTTCTACGATTGTCTCTGTTATAATCATTACTACGGAAATGCGATATTTTTTACTATTTTTTTTTACTATTACTCTGCAAGTGGTTGTCATATGGGTGGTGCCTGTTTGGTTCACGATTTGCGTTGTAAGAATAGCCTTGTCGTGTCCAGTTATTATTTCTTTCATCGCGGAATTGTGACAGGTGTGACCTGTAATTGTTGTGCTCCTGTTTTCGCGTTCCGCAATTGTCAGTGTCAGTTTCTAATTCTTGTAAGAGCCCCTGAAAAGTTTCAATGTCGTCTTTGCAATGGCCTGCCAAAATAATATGCCGTAAATGTTCGGGCAATTTGATTAAGCAAATGCGGATGAGTTCTGACGGGCTGTATGGGTTTGAAAGATACTGATTCTTATGTAACATGTCTTCAAAATATTTCACAAGACTTGAAAATTCAAATTGTTCGAAATTTTTTATCATTATGATGCCATGTTTTACTCGGTCTTGTGTGGCTTGAGACCAATATGCTGAGAGGAAGGCATGGTAAAATTCTCCTTCACTGTGACAATCGTGAATGACCGATCGCATTCTCACAGCTGGTTCATTCTCCAAGTAGCCACACATAAATTCTAATCTGTGCTCTAATGACCAGTTGGGGGGGGGGGGGGGGGGGGAACAATGAGAGAATTGATGAAGCGACGCTTGTGGATGAATGTCGTTGCCGGAATTCTTAAATGTTTTGAATTTACGTGTAGTAATGAACAGCTTATAGTCAAAATCATCGTGTCGGCGGGTCGCATGTCGGTCATTGTTACGTCGTTTCGGAGGTTCCATCTCAAAATTCGGTGTACTTTGCCAATTTCTTTCATAATCTCCAAAGTGCCCTGTGTTATTATTTTGTGTCAGTTCCGTATTTTTATGTCCCTCTTCCCGTATAGGTGTGCGAGAGTCCTCTGAAATACGTAATTCTTGTATTACGTGTGTCAGCTGATCTTGTACTTCCCGGATTTCTCTTTGGTGTTGCGTATTAATTTGATTTTGATTTTGTTTGAATTTCCTAATTAGTTCGAACTCTTCTGTGTCATTAAAGACTACCGGTTTGTGTCATTCAGATTATCATCTACCTTCGTAGATAAATTATTTAGCGGATCCGAAAGTTCAACTACTTTCTCTGATAATGAACTAATGTCCTCCATGTGTCTTTCTGAACCAATTTTCAGAGTATCTACTGTGTCCTTTAAGTTTTCTTGAGTTTTTGCAAGTTGCGTAACCGAATCGGTAGATGCAACTGAGTCAATTTTAGCTTGCAAGGTCTCATGATTTTCATGAACAATTGTTTGCAGTTCTTTTATGGCTGCTTCGTGATTCTGTAATGCGTTTTCATGCCGCGAAAAAATAGGTTGAAAATACTCACAAATTTGTGTTTTTACGTCATTACAGATTTTTTGACACTTCGATTCAATGTTATGTAACTCAGTAGTTAAATCTTCACGTGTTTGTTCATGTGTGGTGTCTAAGTTCCGAAGATTTTGTTCCATTGTGTCTAACTTTTGAAGATTTTGTTCCATTGTGTCTAACTTTTGAAGCTTTTGCTGTGTTTCTCTCTGATTTTGTTCCATTGTGTCTAACTTTTGAAGCTTTTGCTGTGTTTGTCTCTGATTTTGTTCCATTGTGTCTAACTTTTGAAGATTTTGCCCCATTTGTTTCTGATTTTGTTCCATTTGTTGCATTAATTGCAATAATAATGTATTAGTGTCTGGAATCTGTTTTTCTATGCTTTTTGGCAGTGCATTTTCACCGGCAACATTTACATTTTGACAGGCAGAAAATGTGTCTTGACTCATTTGAGAAAACGGTGAGGACCCATAACCTTAGTCTACAGTATTTGCAATATTGTGTTCTGTCATTTCGGATTCCTGAGGCGAGCTGTTGCCGACTGATCGATCGATAATGCTTCCCTGTTCACTAATTGTTTCACTGCCTACACCATTATTTGCCGCCAGCTCCATTTCCCTATGCACAATTACCAAATTACTACTTCGAATGTCTGTTAATTCACTACACAGTGGTGCTGATAAGCGAGGCTCGTCGTCACTATTATTTCTCAGTTTACTTTGGAGCCTAGTGTTACGTTTTTCACACGCCATTATTGTCACAATATTTCACACGATAACACATAAAAGCACAATTTGAAGAGCAAAAATAAGAGAACACATTAACATAGCACTGAAAATAATATCTAGTTAATTGCAAGCGAAGCTGTGAAAAATATGGTGCAAATCTACATGCATGCCACAACTGTTTTACTGTACAACAAAGAAAGACTGCAACTACAAAGGAAATTCTCTCTATGATTACGCGCTAGCAATAAACAAAGGCTACACTAACTACACAAACTACAAGAAAAAATCAGAAGATTCCAGTGAGGTATCCTTGGCTAAGGGTCGACATATGAAACGTCCCTTTGAACAATTACACGTGACTGTGTTTAAACTGACACACAATATTTTTAGCGCAACGGAATCTGACTTTGAAAAATCCCTACAAAAGAATGGCCCTGACTAACATTAACATATACGTTTCACAAATCACTTACCTCACAAAAGTCTTGGTTACTCGAACTACTGCAATACAGCGAGAGCCACTACTGCCAGCTAAATAAAAGATTCAAACTACGGAAGTCACTAACTACTGATAGGCACAGTTAGCAAATGAAAGATTTTAATAGAGAACAAACAATGTATTTACCTTTATAGTCATAATATATATATATCAGTTCATGACACCAATTCTCACAAATTTCAAAACTCCGCCATCTCTCTCCCCAAGTCCACCACCGCTAGTGGTTCACCTCCAACTGCGCAACGCTACGCGCTGTTAGCATCCAGCTGCCGCTGCCCAACACTACAATGGCGAGTATTACAACAATGCCAACCAGCCACAGACTGCACACGGCACAGCCAGTGATTTTCATACAGAGCGCTACGTAGCGGCGGCGTTACCAATAAGAAAACCTAAACAGCCTACTTACATATCGAGTAATCAAATTCCAACAGATTTCTTTTAGAACTCGTATGGATCACCTCACACTTTTCGTTATTTAGCGTCAACTGCCACCTGCCACACCATACAGCAATCTTTTCTAAATCGCTTTGCAACTGATACTGGTCTTCGGATGACCTTAGTAGACGATGGGCTAACGGGTCCTCGATTTCTTTTTCTGTAAACTATGTTGTTGCAACTGGAAAATAGTCCACTTTGTGAACTTCTGCAGCCGGTTAAGGAAAATTAGAATTGGCAACAAGTTGGCGGACCCCCCCCCCCCCCCCCACACACACACACAACCCCTGCATTATGGAGCTGTCGTGAATGACGTCTTACTCGAAAACTGTGATGAATGGATCGGCAGACGGACTACTATTTAATGGCCTCCACGATCTGCAAATATCACACCCACGGATTTTTCAGTCGGGGGAAATTAAACAGTCAGGTTTATTCCGAACAATTCGTACTCGTAATGTTGAGTACCTGAAAGAATGATCCAGTCAGAATTTGAAAACCCACAGTCGCTAAAGATGTGTCACAAAATTTGTAAAGTTTGAAAGATCCATGTTTGTTTACAGCAGCACGGAAACCAGTCTGAGCATATGTCGTAGGAGCATTGAGCTCTACATGTATTTCTGCGTCGGTAATAAATATGTATTTTCATATGTTTAGTATTATTGCACCAAACGCATTTTTACCCTGTACGTGCATACAGCAGATCTCTGAAAATCTTAGACCGCCCTGAGATGTGATTTTCCGTCAACATTTCGCGGCTTGGTATACAAATTATCTGTCAAACCATCAAGGATACAACAATTTGGAAATCAAAACGGATAGAGGCGCATACAGTGGATAACTTTCCATTTTCATATGTACCTTACCTTTCTCTAGGTACCGGCTTTCGCGTTACTTTATGTTCCCGCTTGGCAGTGGTAATGCAGTGTGCTTTTTCATACAACTGAATAAATGTGAAGATGGAAAAGTGCGACGTACGTTTAATGACTTCATTGCTGTGGCAGCTAAAATGAAGATGACGGTACGAAAACGCACCATATAATTACGGCAGGCAGATGAACCCGCCTGTGGCGACGCCGCCCGCAGTTCGACCTCTCCGCTGGCCGCCCGCCTGTGACGTCACCGGCCTGCAGGGCAGGAGAGGCCCTCGACAGCCGCTGACGGGGCACACACCCTCCGCCACACTCCATCCTCCCACCCCCACCCATCCTGCCGGCGAGCGCCCTACAGGTCGGCCGACGTAACGGAATCCACGGGGTAACGCGCTGCACAGAACTGCTGCCAGGCAACGGCCGACAGCGGATCTGTCTGCGCGGAAGTACCCAACCTGCAGACGATGACCGTCTGTGCACCTGCAACAGGTGGGAAAGAACACAATAGAGTGGTTAGCCTTCTGTCACTGACCAACTGCTGGTCCTCCCTGCTCCTCAACACTGTGATCATCATCATCTCATCACCACCACCTTTTACAGTTCCCAGCCACTGGCCGGGTCTACTGGTAAAACGGGCCTCTCCATCACCACCTGCCCTCCTACTGCCTCCCCACCTTGACTCGATCCAGTCTCCTTTTGTCTTTCGCACGTTTCCAATCTTTCACTCTTCGTCTCTTCCCCTTCCCTTTCACGCATCTTTCAGGGTGCCTTCTTCTCCATTCGCTTAACATATACGTATTATCTGCACCTCGATTCTTATGTCCTACCCTGTAATGGCTCCTCTTCCAGTAATCCCCTGATTCTCTCATTTCTTTGCCTGTCCATCTTTGTCACTTCACTGCTATTTCTCCAGAATTTTGTCAGCAGTTGGGCAGTCAGTAACGCTAACCACAAGACCACCTTCACAGGAGCTCCTGTCTGGGTAGGGGATTTTGTGTGCTCGGGACTGTGTATGCGCGTGTTCTTTATCATCGTCGACTCGCAAGTCGACGAAGTGACGCCAAATAATAAAGATTTGCTCCAGTTGGCCGAACATCCAAGTGGGATCTCCTGGCCAATAGTGTCCTATGTACATTTCATTTCAATAATTTCGTGTCACCAGTTTTGATTTAGCTTGTTTCTCTTCCTTCCATTACCTGGTCTCAAAGACGTAAGTCAGGACTCTAACTTAGTACGACCGATGTACAACACTTCCGCTGGTTTGAGGGACATCCTTGCTCCGTTTTGGGCTTATAATATTCTTCTGGAGTGGTTCTCATGTCTGCCCAGCTCATTTACTTCCATTCCCCTGTACTAACTTTTCCAGGTACTTGAACCTCTCCACATACCTCGATTGTTCCCAATGGGTTGTGACACTCTTCTCATCGGGTTGTCATCATCGTTTCACACGTGCTTGAGCTAAGCTCCATCCCATACCCCTGTACTGTTTGTTGCTCCTGTACGTCGTCCTCCTTGTTTCCCCAAATCACCAAATCGTCTGTAGACCCCATCGGTTTCATCTCTCCTTCACCAGTTACTTGTGCCACTCTGGTCAATCACCTGTGACCACAGTGAAGAGCAACGGTGAAAGTTCACTCCCCTGCCTCTAGAAGTTCTTCTGTTCCACACAGTACGATCCTCCTCCTCCTACTTTCATACAGCTGTTGTAAATTCTTCTTATCCACCATATAGTCTGTATTTCTACTCCTCTGTTCTCCAGGCACTTCTTGTTTCCACATACACTACCATATGCTTTTTCAGTGTGGAGGAAGGCCATCAATAGATGTACTCCTTGGTGATAGTGGTGTTCCTGGATCGGAAATTAGATCTCCTTTGAATCTTGCTACTCTGAACTCATATTGTTCTTGCCTCATCGTTCCCTCTATTTTTGTCCCAAATTATGTTTCCAATAATTCCTCAAGGATCTTTGCACACTGCTCATAAATATCATTCCTCAATAGTGTTTCCACTCTTCACCATCCTCCTTTTCGAAGATCGGGACAGTCATTACCGTCTCCCAGCTTTCATAGGTTCTCGTCTTTTCCCACACAATTTTCATAACTCGATAGAGCCATTCTATCTCACCTCAGCTGCTGTTCCTCTCACCGTCTCCACACTAACAGGTACATCAGCACCTGATAGTGTGTCACGTTCTGATCACCCATCCCTCTTCTATTCGTATCGCGCGGGATTAGCAGAGCGGTCTATGGCGCTGCAGTCATGAAATGTGCGGCTGGTCCCGGCGGAGGTTCGAGTCGTCCCTCGGGCATGGGTGTGCGTGTTTGTCCTTAGGATAGTTTACGTTAAGTAGTGTGTAAGCTTAGGGACTGATGACTTTAGCAGTTAAGTTCCATAAGATTTCACACACATTTGAAAATTTTTTTTCTTCTATTCGTGAAAGGAACGTGGAGAGAATGTCTAACATTCATGGTGGTGTCTGTTTGTTCTACACTCCTGGAAATTGAAATAAGAACACCGTGAATTCATTGTCCCAGGAAGGGGAAACTTTATTGACCCATTCTTGGGGTCAGATACATCACATGATCACACTGACAGAACCACAGGCACATAGACACAGGCAACAGAGCATGCACAATGTCGGCACTAGTACAGTGTATATCCACCTTTCGCAGCAATGCAGGCTGCTATTCTCCCATGGAGACGATCGTAGAGATGCTGGATGTAGTCCTGTGGAACGGCTTGCCATGCCATTTCCACCTGGCGCCTCAGTTGGACCAGCGTTCGTGCTGGACGTACAGACCGCGTGAGACGACGCTTCATCCAGTCCCAAACATGCTCAATGGGGGACAGATCCGGAGATCTTGCTGGCCAGGGTAGTTGACTTACACCTTCTAGAGCACGTTGGGTGGCACGGGATACATGCGGACGTGCATTGTCCTGTTGGAACAGCAAGTTCCCTTGCTGGTCTAGGAATGGTAGAACGATGGGTTCGATGACGGTTTGGATGTACCATGCACTATTCAGTGTCCCCTCGACGATCACCAAAGGTGTACGGCCAGTGTAGGAGATCGCTCCCCACACCATGATGCCGGGTGTTGGCCCTATGTGCCTAGGTCGTATGCAATCCTGATTGTGGCGCTCACCTGCACGGCGCCAAACACGCATACGACCTTCATTGGCACCAAGGCAGAAGCGACTCTCATCGCTGAAGACGACACGTCTCCATTCGTCCCTCCATTCACGCCTGTCGCGACACCACTGGAGGCGGGCTGCACGATGTTGGGGCGTGAGCGGAAGACGGCCTAACGGTGTGCGGGACCGTAGCCCAGCTTCATGGAGACGGTTGCGAATGGTCCTCGCCGATACCCCAGGAGCAACAGTGTCCCTAATTTGCTGGGAAGTGGCGGTGCGGTCCCCTACGACACTGCGTAGGATCCTACGGTCTTGGCGTGCATCCGTGCATCGCTGCGGTCCGGTCCCAGGTCGACGGGCACGTGCACCTTCCGCCGACCACTGGCGACAACATCGATGTACTGTGGAGACCTCACGCCCCACGTGTTGAGCAATTCGGCGGTACGTCCACCCGGCCTCCCGCATGCCCACTATATGCCCTCGCTCAAAGTCTGTCAACTGCACATACGGTTCACGTCCACGCTGTCGCGGCATGCTACCAGTGTTAAAGACTGCGATGGAGCTCCGTATGCCACGGCAAACTGTCTGACACTGACGGCGGCGGTGCACAAATGCTGCGCAGCTAGCGTCATTCGACGGCCAACACCGCGGTTCCTGGTGTGTCCGCTGTGCCGTGCGTGTGATCATTGCTTGTACAGCCCTCTCGCAGTGTCCAGAGCAAGTATGGTGGGTCTGACACACCGGTGTCAATGTGTTCTTTTTTCCATTGCCAGGAGTGTATATCGTGTCTCCCTACCATTTTCTCGCAACGACGCTCTGAGCGTGTTTTTTAGGGAATTGATTAGTTTGAACCTGGGACCTGTTGCTGGTAAAGAGACGCCAGACCACACATGACATGTAGAATTCAGAAGAGTTCAGTGAGACTAGCG
Source organism: Schistocerca gregaria (assembly GCF_023897955.1). Taxonomy (NCBI): domain Eukaryota; kingdom Metazoa; phylum Arthropoda; class Insecta; order Orthoptera; family Acrididae; genus Schistocerca; species Schistocerca gregaria. Next base: position 221,131,405 of record NC_064929.1, read on the forward strand.
ATGATATAACGAAATACTTAATGCTTTCAGCATCAGCTCCACTGCACTCCCTGTAAAAGAATCTTAATACTAACTAAATTTAGTGCAAGGGGTTCAAGACTTTCCTATTTGTAGTTAGCTGGTGAAATAACGTCGAAAAAGCAGTTAAGTTTACCATTGGAAATGTTATTCTACTCACAAAACATTGTTTATAAATTGCACTATTGATAAATGGAAGTGTTTTAATACAGGATGGTAAAAACAAACTGCGTTCAACAAAAATGTGAACGAATATTCCATGAATGGGTTTCCAAGTTCTACAATGGATCGAAGGATGACCTATGCCATATCACATATATAATCTAGGTTTAATTTAAGTTTCACAAGAGAGAAAACTATCAAAATGGTCTACAGTGACCCTCAATTATCTTTAATTACTTATCTAACTTGTAAATTACAGTGGCTGATGTGGCTTCTCAATAATTATATGACAGAGAAATCACCGCGTTTCAGATTTTTACTTCCAGTGGCACATGTGAACACCATGAGCTTTAATTGACGATCGACACTAGTATTACGCAAAAAGGGAGTGTAACAGATGAGACTTCTGCAGTTCTGAGTGAAGCTTTATGCACTCAAAAATGCGGCATCGCGTGCGTTCATTAGCTTGTCGGTGTTCGTCAGGGGGCGGCGGGCAGCACAGCTCCGCTCACCTCGCCGTCTCGCAAGCAACTCTTCTCCTAACTTCTCCTTACTACCATTTACCGAAGTTGGTTTAAAAAAAACTATCTGGCTGTGTTTTGATCTGATCAATCAGGGTCTCAATGTTAACCTTAAGCTCCGCCTACAAAAATTCTGTCTATACAATGAGAAACGTTATACTTTCCATGGTGGGGCAATGTTTTTAAAGTTTGCAACGTAACAGAGACGCGAAAAAGTCTCACGCTAAAACTTGCGGGTGGTGTGGCCCTTTTTGTGTTATCGTAAGATCTATACTGTTTTTCTGGAGGGCTCTAGCTTTTAACATGGGCTGGGGGGTGGTCCTTGACGTAACAAAGACGCGAAAAAGTCTCACACTAAAACTTGCAGCTGGCGTTGTCCTAGTGGTTAACTGGCGCCGTGGGTGTCCAGTCCGTCCCTTATCGTAGGGCTTTCTAGCTTAACACGGTTCTGCTCTCGGCTTCTGTTCTCGCTGCTCCCCTCGGAACTGCGTCTGTCTCACGGTGGGAAGGTATGACATGCATTTAGGCATTTTTGTGTTAGTCTGTGGTATTCCATATGCTCACTCGTTACTCGTATTACTTTGGTTGATTTAATGTCACGATTTATTCGGAGCTATGTGACATACTGCTGGATTTGCTTATCATATCAGGGTTTTCAAGGAAGGTGTTGGATTTGCCTGACACCTTATGAATGTTTGTCTCCAGACATTTGTACTAGCTCTGATTTCGCAAATTTTCTCGTCGTGACCATTTCGCGATACGTGTGTGGGAGGTAGCAACATCTATCCGCACGATTCCTCCGAAACGTACACTCTCGAAATTTCAAGAGAAAAACACATCCGTGATGCTCAGCTCCTTTCTTGTAGAGATTGCGACTGGCGTTTGTCGAGCATCTCCGTTACGCACTCTCGCCGACTAAACGATCCCTGGCGAAACGCGCCGCTCTTTGACGGATCTGCTCTCTCTTCTGTCAGTCCTACCCAGTAAGGATCCCAGACTGGTCGGCAGTTATCAAGAATCAGTCCAACAAGTGTTTCTTTAGCCATTTCATTCGTGGATGAATTCCATTTCTTTAAGATTTCTTCTCTGAATTTGTCTGGCATCCCCTTTTCCTACTATTTGCTATATGCGACCATTACGCACGACGGAGTTGATGATTGGTTACCCCTATATATACCGCGGTAGATACTGTTTCCAGCAATTTGTCATCGATAGCGCTGTTGTACAGTAGTGGATTTGTTTTCCTATGCATACGCAATATGTTACATATCTTTACCTTCAGTATCAACTGCCAGAGCCTGCACCATCCATCTGTTCGTTCTACAAATCCGTACTGTCTTCTGGCGTTGCTGATTTCTTATAGACAACCGTATCAGTTGCCAACAGTGCTATGGATTTTCCGACGCTTTGTACTAGATAATTTGTATGCACTGCAAACAGTAACGGTCTTATCATAATTCCTTGGGGTACTCTGGAAATTACTTTTACGTCTGTCGATTTTGTTCCATTAAGAGCGATGTGTGGAATTCTGTATACAAAGAAGTCCTAAGTCCAGTCTCAAACCCGATGGTTTTTTTTTTCAGTACATTGCATTGCGGGACGGTGTCAGATGCCTTCCTGAAGTCAACGAACACTGACCAACCTGAGCGCCGTTTGAAACGTCCCCTTAGAAAAATTGTACAAGGACTGTGCTTAAACTGACACACAATATTTTTAGCGCAACGCAATCTGACTTTAATAATCCCTACAAAAGAATGGCCCTGACTAACATTAACCTATACCTTTCACAAATCACTTACCTCACCAAAAATCTTGGTTACTCGAACTACTGCAATACACCGAGCACCACTACCTCCAGCTAAATAAAAGATTCAAACTACGGAAGGCACTAACTGCTGATAGGTATAGTTAGCAAATGAAAGATTTTAATACAGAACAAACAATGTATTTACCTTCATAGTCATAATATATATAGCAGTTCATGACATCCATTCTTACAAATTTCAAAACTCCGCCATCTCTCTCCCCACATCCACCACTGCTGGCGGCTCACTTCCAACTGCGCAACGCTACGCACTGTTCACATCCAGCTGCCGCTGCCCAACACTACAATGGCAGACAACAATGCAAACCCGCCACAGACTGCACACAGCACAGCTAGTGATTTTCATACAGAGCGCTACGTGGCGTTACCAATAAAAAAACCTAAACAGCCTACTTACATAGCCCCATGCTCCCCACAAAAATTTTACAACTTGTTTTGGGCAGTGACCAATACAGATTTGAAAAAAAGTTTCGTAATTACAATACATCTACATCTACATCTACATGACTACTCTGCAATTCACATTTAAGTGCTTGGCAGAGGGTTCATCGAACCACAATGATACTATCTCTCTACTATTCCACTCCCGAACAGCGAGTGGGAAAAACGAACACATAAACCTTTCTGTTCGAGCTCTGATTTCTCTTATTTTATTTTGATCATCATTCCTACCTATGTAGGTTGGGCTCAACAAAATATTTTCGCATTCGGAAGAGAAAGTTGGTGACTGAAATTTCGTAAAAAGGTCTCCCCGCGACGAAAAACGTCTATGCTGTAATGACTTCCATCCCAACTCGTGTATGATATCTGCCACACTCTCTCCCCTATAACGCGATAATACAAAACGAGCTGCCCTTCTTTGCACCCTCTCGATGTCCTCCGTCAATCCCACCTGGTAAGGATCCCACACCGCGCAGCAATATTCTAACAGAGGACGAACGAGTGTAGTGTAAGCTGTCTCTTTAGTGGACTTGTTGCATCTTCTAAGTGTCCTGCCAATGAAACGCAACCTTTGACTCGCCTTCCCGACAATATTATCTATGTGGTCCTTCCAACTGAAGTTGTTCGTAATTTTAACACCCAGGTACTTAGTTGAATTGACAGCCTTGAGAATAGTACTATTTATCGAGTAATCGAATTCCAACGGATTTCTTTTGGAACTCATGTGGATCATCTCACAATTTTCGTTATTTAGCGTCAACTGCCACCTGACACACCATACAGCAATCTTTTCTAAATCGCTTTGCAGCTGATACTGGTCTTCGGATGACCTTACTAGACGGTAAATTACAGCATCATCTGCGAACAGTCTAAGAGAGCTGCTCAGATTGTCACCCAGGTCATTTATATAGATCAGGAACAGTAGAGGTCCCAGGACGCTTCCCTGGGGAACACCTGATATCACTTCAGTTTTACTCGATGATTTGCCGTCTATTACTACGAACTGCGACCTTCCTGACAGGAAATCACGAATCCAGTCGCACAACTGAGACGATACCCCATAGCTCCGCAGCTTGATTAGAAGTCGCTTGTGAGGAACGGTGTCAAAAGCTTTCCAGAAATCTAGAAATACGGAATCAACTTGAGATCCCCTGTCGATAGCGGCCATTACTTCGTGCGAATAAAGAGCTAGCTGCGTTGCACAAGAGCGATGTTTTCTGAAGCCATGCTGATTACGTGTCAATAGATCATTCCCTTCGAGGTGATTCATAATGTTTGAATACAGTATATGCTCCAAAACCCTACTGCAAACCGACGTCAATGATATAGGTCTGTAGTTAAGTGGATTACTCCTACTACCCTTCTTGAACACTGGTGCGACCTGCGCAACTTTCCAATCTGTAGGTACAGATCTATCGGTGAGCGAGCGGTTGTATATGAGTGCTAAGTAGGGAGCTATAGTATCAGCGTAATCTGAAAGGAACCTAATCGGTATACAATCTGAACCTGAAGACTTGCCCGTATCAAGCGATTTGAGTTGCTTCGCAACCCCTAAGGTATCTACTTCTAAGAAACTCATGCTAGCAGATGTTCGTGTTTCAAATTCTGGAATATTCCATTCGTCTTCCCTGGTGAAAGAATGTCGGAAAACTGCGTTCAATAACTCCCCTTTAGCGGCACAGTCGTCGATAACAGTACCATCGGCACTGCGCAGCGAAGGTATTGACTGCGTCTTGCCGCTTGTGTACTTTACATACGACCAGAATTTCTTCGTATTTTCTACCAAATTTCGAGACAATGTTTCGTTGTGGAACCTATTAAAGGCATCTCGCATCGAAGCACGTGCCAAATTTCGCGCGTCTGTAAATTTTAGCCCATCTTCAGGATTTCGCGTTCTTCTGAACTTCGCATGCTTTTTCCGTTGCTTCTGCAACAGCGTTCGGACCTTTTTTGTGTACCACGGGGGATCCGTTCCATCTCTTACCAACTTATGAGGTATGAATATCTCAATTGCTGTTGCTACTATATCTTTGAATTTGAGCCACATCTCGTCTACATTCGCATAGTCAGTTCGGAAGGAATGGAAATTGTCTTTTAGGAAGGCTTCTAGTGGCATTTTATCCGCTTTTTTAAATAAAATTATTTTGCGATTGTTTCTGATGGATTTGGAAGAAATGGTATTGAGCCTAGCTACAATGACCTTGTGATCACTAATCCCTGTATCAGCCATGATGCTCTCTATCAGCTCTGGATTGTTTGTGGCCAAGAGGTCAAGTGTGTTTTCGCAACCATTTACAATTCGTGTGGGTCCGTGGACTAACTGCTCGAAATAATTTTCGGAGAAAGCATTTAGGACAATCTCGGAAGACGTTCTCTGCCTACCACCGGTTTTGAACAAGTATTTTTGCCAACATACCGAGGGTAGGTTGAAGTCCCCTCCAACTATAACCGTATGAGTGGGGTATTTATTTGTTACGAGACTCAGACTTTCTCTGAACTGTTCCGCAACTGTATCATCGGAGTCTGGGGGTCGGTAGAAGGAGCCAATTACTAACTTAATTCGGCTGTTAAGTATAACCTCCACCCACACCAATTCGCACGGAGTGTCTACTTCGACTTCACTACAAGATTAACCACTACTGACAGACACAAACACTCCACCACCAATTCTGCCTAATCTATCTTTCCTGAACACCGTCTGAGACTTCGTAAAAATTTCTGCAGAACTTATTTCAGGCTTTAGCCAGCTTTCTGTACCTATAACGATATCAGCTTCTGTGCTTTCTATTAGCGCTTGAAGCTCAGGGACTTTTCCAGCGCAACTACAACAATTTACAACTAAAATTCCGACTGTTCCTTGATCCAAGCACGTCCTGTAATTGCCAACCACCCTTTGACATTGCAGCCCATCCCGCACTTTCCCGAGGCCTTCTAACCTAAAAAACCGCCCAGTCCACGCCACACAGCCTCCGCTACCCGTGTAGCCGCCAGCTGAGTGTAGTGAACTCCTGACCTATTCAGCGGAACCAGAAACCCCACCACCCTATGGCGCAAGTCAAGGAATCTGCAGCCAATACGGTCGCAAAACCGTCTGAGCCTCTGATTCAGACCCTCCACCCGGCTCTGCACCAAAGTCCGCAGTCGGTTCTGTCAACGATGCTGCAGATGGTGAGCTCTGCCTTCATCTCGTAATCAAGACCGGCAGTCTTCACCAAATCAGATAGCCGCTGGAATCCAGAGAGAATTTCCTCAGATCCAAAGCGACACACGTCATTAGTGCTGACATGTGCCACCACCTGCAGCTGGCTGCACCCTGTGCTCTTCATGGCATCCGGAAGGACCCTTTCCACATCAGGAATGACTCCTCCCGGAATGCACACAGAGTGCACACTGGATTTCTTCCCCTCCTTAGCCGCCATATCCCTAAGGGGCCCCATTACGCGCATAACATTGGAGCTCCCAACTACCAGTAAGCCCACCCTCTGCGATTGCCCAGACCTTGAAGGCTGAGAATTATCCTCTGAAACAGGGCAGGCAGCTGCATCTGGCTCAGCCAGAGACAGTGCCTGAAACCGGTTTGTCAGACGCACCGGGGAGGCTTTCTGATCAGCCTCCGGGGACGCCTTTCGCTGCCTGCCACGCCTTGGAACGACCTCCCAATCAACCACAGGCGAGGGCTCAGCCCCACTGCGGGCAGCAACCGGGGCAACCACAGCGGCAGACCGATCTGGGGACAGACGGGACGAGGTTGACATCCCCGTGATACCCGAGTCCGGCTCCCCACAGTGGTGCCCATTGGCAACAGCCTCAAGCTGCGCGACCGAAGTCAGCGCCGATTGCAGCTGTGAGCGAAGGGATGCCAAGTCAGCTCTCATCCGAACACAGCAATCGCAGTCTCTGTCCATTCTAATCGATGTTTAACAACAGTTACCGAAACACGAGTCTGTGCCTAGATAACGCAAGCGGAACACGCAAAGAATGTATCAACTAACCTGTACAAATGCCTAACGACTGCGCTACAATCTGCTGAATTTACGATTACAGTAACTAAAACTCGAAATTGCACCTCCTATACGAAACTCACACGCAATTTAAATAAGAATCTACGAAGTAAACACTAAAGCGCAATGCTACAACTGTCAAATACTATAATACGCCCGAAATATATGAATTAAACAATGCAAGTACCCAAAAACACGCAAAGAAATTAATTAAAGTAACAAATAAGTATACGACTTGCTGCTGCAGCTGCTTATCCAACGGCGGCAGGGAGCAAACAAACAAAGATATCAAATGCACACACTTATCGATACAATGTTGGTCAAAAGCTAAAGCTTTCTCACAGTCCATAAAGACAGTCCTGATCGTTCATCACAGTAGAACAGCAGTGTTTTTGCTCAATGTCTGAGCAGTAAAAGAAAATGCACACGGAAGTAGAGGATTTCCATGCAGTCTTGAAGTAGTATTGTCCTTCCAACGGAAAGACAGCGTTGACTCTTGACAGGCAGACAGGTAATGGGCCACAACAGAGCAAACCCGCAGAAGAGTCAATCGAAGTTAAAGACTATTGGTAGGTAGGTCATCATAGAGCAGACCCACTGTAGTCCTGGTAGAGATTATGGTATAGTTGGGCCACCAGAGGTGCAGACCCACTGCAGTCCTTCTAGAAATAATGGTATCGGTGAGTCATGAAAGGTGTAGACCCACTTAGTCCTTGTAGAGATGGCCAGCAGCCATCTGTAGCGACTGTGCAGATGCACAATCACCATCGAAGAGTCTTGCGGAGAATATAGCAAGTCTATAAACCACCACTTGACCACTCACAAAGAATTTGTTTGAAATGTCCTTAGAACCAGCAATGATGTTATCCAGTCCCTTGCTGAATTGTTAACACGCGTGCAAACACTATCAGTCCCTACTTCTCACATATTGTCCATATACTATGACCAACAGAAACGTGTGCAGTGAAATGTAACTTACAAGTTACTTAATTTGATGAACTGGTGTCAATTACAATTTTATAACATAAGAATACAATAACAAAGGTACAAAATATATCATTAAGGAACATAATAGTACAGATAACATTTGCAGTAATACAGACTTTACAAAAGAATCGAAATAACAAATACATCAGTGTTATAGGAATTATGACATAAGTAAATACATAAAAGATCAGAATAACTTTTGAAACATCAACTTCACACATGAACATTAAAACAAAACATTACAAATAATGGCTAAACATCTTTACGAAGTAAACAACATATTATCAGAAAAATTCTACAACGTTACTCTCATCAGATAAACACATAAAGACAGGAAGTACATAAATACCCAAGGGTATACAAACACATAGTGGGATAACACAAGAGGAAAGGGCAGGGTTTGTTTGCAGTGTAACATTTGGTACTGCAGTCCAACCCAAAACTTCGTTCCATAGATCTTTCGTCTTATTTCAACATTTGTTTCCACCAAAAAAATCCTATCCAAATATGCTTTCTGTATTTATATGTTCACATATTTCTTAACTCAGTCTTTATTTTCCAGTATCTTACCTCATCATTTATTTCCAAGAAAATCCTACCTATACCTTTTTTCTGTACATTTTTCATATAACATCTCAGTGCATTTCTTCCAATTCTTTTATATAGGTTACCCCTCTTAAACTAACTTAAATCTACTGAGCTCAGATGCTAAACTAAGGGACGACGCAATGCAGCAGCACAAAACAATTAACATAAACACCAATGACAAAAAAATGCAAATTGGCAAAAAAGGAGAAATATAGGACTTAGAAAAGCAAATGCAACATTACAACTAATATGAAGCAATGAACAGCAACAAGAAAAATAAATCAGTAGTAAAACTAGCTTAACAGAGTAATACAAAGTGAAATTCAGTGACACTATGCCTGGCAAACAGCAGCAGCAAATGCAATAACTTATATCTAAACATGACAAAGCTGAAACAGAAAAAATATTACAGTAAAAATGTTTAATACGTGTGTCACATCTTAACACTAGAGTGATGCATCACTAGAACATACGTTACCAGATAAGTTACCAAATCGTAAAAAAATTATTTTTACAATTCCTGTGAAGGGAAATGTCTATTTGTGCTCTCTTTTCTAAGAAAGTACATCATAAAATGATTCTTTACTGGGTCTGTAGACAGAAAATAGTGATATTAGTACATCTATTACATTTTGTTTTAGCCAATGCTGCAGTGCAGATAGAAACTAGATATTAAACAAAATGAGCAATCTCTCAGCTAGAAAGACAATAGATATAAAATGTTTCTCATCATTTCATTTCAGTAAATATCATAAATTAAGAGCTTCACAGTGTAATCATATGTTTTCAAGTTTGGGCGTGTCATATTTCCGATGCTTTCTACAAAGTAATGTCAATACTGAGGTTAATGGCCTCCTTTTTTCTCCTCCTGTGCCTCTGAAAGACACACACACTAATGACTTTTTCTCAAGGCGGCTGGCACACATGGACGCTCACAAGGAATTACGTCACGGTCACTTACCTTTCATACCAAAATATTTACGACAGCAGTTTCTGCTACAGTGACAGCCTCATATAAAAATATTTTCACAGGTTGAGAATTTGCGTTACAAATGCGTAGAAAATAAAATCCTATAAATGTAACAGTGTCCAAAAAATTTACGTCGGCATTGTAATACATTCACACATGTTCACACATTTCATAATTCTTAAAGTACGATTCTTGGTTTCCAACATCCTTTTCCACAAATCAGAGTCCCTAACCACTACTGACCTGGGGTCAGATACATCACATGATCACACTGACAGAACCACAGGCACATAGACACAGGCAACAGAGCATGCACAATGTCGGCACTAGTACAGTGTATATCCACCTTTCGCAGCAATGCAGGCTGCTATTCTCCCATGGAGACGATCGTAGAGATGCTGGATGTAGTCCTGTGGAACGGCTTGCCGTGCCATTTCCACCTGGCGCCTCAGTTGGACCAGCGTTCGTGCACCTTCCGCCGACCACTGGCGACAACATCGATGTACTGTGGAGACCTCACGCCCCACGTGTTGAGCAATTCGGCGGTACGTCCACCCGGCCTCCCGCATGCCCACTATACGCCCTCGCTCGAAGTCCGTCAACTGCACATACGATTCACGTCCACGCTGTCGCGGCATGCTACCAGTGTTAAAGACTGCGATGGAGCTCCGTATGCCACAGCAAACTGGCTGACACTGACGGCGGCGGTGCACAAATGCTGCGCAGCTAGCGCCATTCGACGGCCAACACCGCGGTTCCTGGTGTGTCCGCTGTGCCGTGCGTGTGATCATTGCTTGTACAGCCCTCTCGCAGTGTCCGGAGCAAGTATGGTGGGTCTGACACACCGGTGTCAATGTGTTCTTTTTTCCATTTCCAGGAGTGTATACATATTCGTAGACACTTCTTCAATATTTCATCATAACAGATACGTAGCATAATCAAATAACTCATATACCATCAGCTTATTGATCATAAACATACTGCAACAGCATAATACACATAGTCATCGTAATAACAACATCATAACACCTCAGTCAGCTCTGAAAATCGTCGTAACTTCCTCCAAAAGTTTCAAAACCTAAAAAAAAAATTCTCTGCTCATGTCAAAAGTGTCATCTACCTCAAACGTACTTTAAAAATCATGATCCCATACCAAATACATCATTCAAAGCTCTCATAGTATCACAATGGTTCCGAAAAAATATGAACATTTCACAAAGTACAGACAAAATACAATTTCATAAGTGTGAAGTTATGCACATGCGTAATTGCGTAAACACGTGTCACTGACATAGTAAAAAGATGTTTGCTTCTCTGTCAAATAATCAGATAGCTGTGTAATTCTGTGTTAGGAAATATAGTACCGATGTGTAAAATTGTATAAGCAAATACCATATTAGCTAAGGCTCCTTGTGCTTGCCAAACACATGATACACAAAGTAAGCGTGTACCCCCCTTAGGATTAATGTAATTATATCCTAAGGTGTTACAGATTACAGCAATGGAATGAAATGTATCACGGAAAACCTTTGTATCATTGTACTTCAAATATCTTTAAAAATAAATGTTTTAAGTACAAAATTAATCACTCAAATACGTGTACTGTAGCGCTAAACTGTGCGTCTTGTTGTAAGATAATCTCTGTGGAAGTGTCGTAGTTATCGTCCTCCGAAAGCTAAGTTCTGCAGAAGTCAATGTTCTTACCTCATGATAAACAAAAGTGAAATGCTTTGCGTATAGATATCGTAGTTATTACGTACCTTACCGCTATCAAGAATGTACTATAATGTAACGTATCGTTGTGCTACGGAAAAGGCTGTCTCATTGTAGCTATACCACAAAAGTTACTACTAAAACATGTTTTACTTTCCAGAATAATACAGAAAAACTGTGCAGATATAAAACAGATACACAGCAAAAGCACAATGTAAATTGTGTCACACATTAGTAGCTTCGTGATATAATCGTGTAGCTATCAAAGAAACCAAATGCTAAGTCATCTTTAATCTCACAGAAAGTATTTCAAATAAAGAATGTCTTTTCAACTAAACCAAAATGTTGCATTAAAATCTCATTAACAGTATATGTTCTAAGTATGTAAGCCTTATGGTCGTTACGTAATCGTGCAACTAACAAGCAAGAATGTACAAATAACAACACTGTGTCGTCTGTTCACTATAACAATGCACTCGTAATTTCTGTTTAAAAATGTTCCCTAGGTTCTAGACTGGATAGTTAACTTCAAAACATTGTTGCATGTTAACAGTTTCTCAGTGTGACAAAGCATACCAGAAATGTGAAGTGAAATGTTTTATGGCAAAGACAAAGTTAAAAATCAGATTATCTTTCAATAAACGGTTTTACATGTGAAATGTGGTGTAAACCTTTACTCTTCCTAGTACGCAGAGTTTCAACTTCAACGCAATTATCATGCGGTATACGTCGGTAAAGTATACTGGAATTTTTCTCAAGGTTAGCGTCAGTGTTAATTTTCTCTGAGCCAGCCGGCGCAGGCGGCTGCCTGCGGTGCGAGTCATTGTATGTCTCTTTGTTGGCGCGTCGTTATTGGGATTAGGAGCCCTAACTTCTACAAATTCACCTTAACGAGAAGGCCCTGCCCTGTTTGAAGCTCGCCAGTTCTGATGGAATTCAGGTCTGTCGTTTTGTCGGTAGTTTACGTAGTTTCTTGTTTGTCGGTCATGTGGTGGAGAATATCTCCCGGAATCGTAATTGCCTGGTGGACCGTTGCGTCTGAAGTTATTCTGTCTCCCTTGATAATAATTATTTTGGTTCCCATATTGTCTGTTTCCATGGTTTTCTCTGTCATATTCATTATTACGGAGAGGTGATCTTTCTCTGTAATTATTACTACTCTGCCAATGGTTGTCATATGGGTGATGTCTGTTATGGTCACGATTTACATTGTAAGAATAGCCTTGTCGTGTCCAGGTGTTATTTCTGTCATTGCGGAATTGTGACGGATGTGACCTGTAATTGTTGTGCTCCTCTTTTCGCGTTCCGCTATTGTCAATGTCAATTTCCAGTTCTTGTAACAGTCCCTGAAAAGCTTCAATGTCCTCTTTGCAACGTCCTGCTAAAATAATCTGTCGTAAATGTTCAGGTAATTTGATTAAGCAATTGCGGATGAGCTGTGAGGGGCTGTATGGGTTTGAAAGATACTGATTCTTATGTAACATGTCTTCGAAATATTTGACAAGACTGGAAAATTCAGATTGTTTGAAATGTTTCATCATTATGATGCTATGTTTTACTCGGTCTTGTGTAGCTTGAGACTAATATGCTGAGAGGAAGGCATGATAAAATTCTCCTTCACTGTGACAATCGTGAATGACCGATCGCATTCTTACAGCTGGTTCATTCTCTAAGTAGCCACATTACAGAATCACGAATAAGCCATAAAAGAACTGCAAACTATTGTTCATGAAAATCATGAGACCTTGCAAGCTAAAATTGACTCAGTTGCATCTACCGATTCGGTTACGCAACTTGCAAAAAATCAGGAAAACTTAAAGGACACAGTAGATACGATTTCAACACAAATGGACACTTTGAAACTTGGTTCAGAAAAACACACAGAGGAAATAATTTCGCTATCGGATAAAGTAGCCGAACTTTCATATCAGTTCACTAACTTATCTACAAAGGTAGATGATGATCTGAATGTCACAAAACCTGTAGCCATCACTGACACTGAAGAGTATGAACAAATTAGAAAATACAAACAGAATCAAAATCAAATCAACACACAGTACAAAAGAGAAATGCGGGAAGTACAAGATCAGTTGGCTCAAGTAATACAAGAATTACATATTTCAGAGGACACTCGCGCTCCAATACGGGAAGAGGGACACAGAAATACAGAACAACCACAAAATAATAACACAGGACACTTCGGAAATTATGAAAGAAATTGGCAAGGCGCATTGAATTTTGAGATGGAACCGCCGAAACGACGTAACAATGACCGACTTGCGACTCGCCGACATGGTCATTTTGACTTTAAGCTGTTCATTACTACACGTAAATTCAAAACATTTAAGAATTCTGACAACGACATTCATCCACAAGCATGGCTTCATCAATTCTCTCATTGTCCCCCCCCCCCCCCCCCCCTAACTGGTCATTAGAGCACTGCACAGCCAGTGATTTTCATACAGAGCGCTACGTGGCGTTACCAATAAAAAAACCTAAACAGCCTACTTACACGTTGTCTACAGCGCTGTGGGTCTTACGGAGCAACAGAGAGAGCTGAGTTTCGAAGGATCCCTGTTGTCGGAATCCATGTTGATGATTATAAAGGGAATTTTCGTTCTCCAAAAATGTCGTAATCTTTTAGCATAAAACGTGTTCCATAATTCTACAATAGATTGAGGTCTACTAGTAGGGCTGTAACTGTGCCTCTGTGTCCTACAACCTTTCTTGAAAACAGAAATGACCTGCTCTTTCCTTCCCTTCATTTCTCCAGCGACATTTGCAATTTCGTTTTTGCAACGTTTGGCTGGGTTGAGCCCAGACAGCTGCTGTGACGCCCAGTCTCAACAGAAAGCCTCGGTTTGTTTCCCATTACAAAGAAAATTGTTTTAAAATAGGAATTTTACCTGCCCGATCGTTAGAGTGCTTCCACGTTAGTCTGGCCCGATATTAGTTGCATCGATTTGTGTTAACAGTGACAGTAAAACACGAAGACTAACCCAGCAGGGACTCACAAGTGAAATTCCCATCGCAGCCCCATCAGATTTAGTGGTAAGATGACGTAGTAGGTAGTCCATAACTGAACACAGATCAAGTATGAAAACAGGAAGAAGGTGTGAAAAAAGCTAACGGTCCCAGCAGACGAAGTGCAACATGGAGCAGTGTGGAATAGGCACGGCGGCACGGTGTTGGGGTGCAAAGCGGACGAGACGGAGTCACAGCTCCCTCGTGTCACAACATTATGAACTGCCCGTCCAGTCATGAAATGTTTCTTCTCTTGGTGTAGTCTTCGCAGTTGTCATACTACATAAGCTGGTTATAGAATGTGAGTCATGCGGTCAGGATACGTTACCGTCGCGAGTAAATGTGATGAGCAGTGAGGTCAGGCGAAATGCTGCGTAGACGTCTCACAGAATAAACGTGTGTGAACTACGTTACAACAGAGGAATTCAAGAGTAAAAACTCTGAAAACGGAACGCAACTTCGGAAACGTTAAAACCATGTTTTGACAGAGCAGGCAGAAACTGCGTGATTGAGCCAGTGCTGCGTTCACTTGTTGCAACTAATGTGACAAACTATTATGTTTTCATCATTTCCTTGGGAGTGATCGTATTGACATTGATACGAATATCTAAATCGGACAAGGAAGCATATCCCACTCACTCACCAAGCGTGCATATTAGGTTCGTCGATAAGAGATTCCTATCATATGAGACACATACTGTCACCAATACCGTGTACGACACACCACACGTGTTTTCCGGTGGAGGATTCGGTTGGTTTGTCATCAAACGTTTGCGGTTCCCATTCGAAAGCCGTTTCCTTTCGGCTGCTAATTGAGTAGTTGCGCAGAATCATCTGTCATTACAGAACCCACCTTATACTTCACTATTGCAAACGGACGTTACACCACGCAGAGACATAATTCTGAATACAGCGAACAGCGAAAAAAATAATAATTAGCGCAAGGGAGTGTGAGCACAGCTCGCCCGCCAGAGTAACCACTTAACCACGGCGCCATTCTCTTTCCGGCACTTCTTGTTCCTTTTCTTTCAGAGTCCAGTACACCTCCTTCCTTCCTCTGAGCCCTCACACCACTGAATCCCCCGCCAGCAGTGCTGAGTGCTCCCCCAGCCAACTGGTGGAGTACCGGCTGTTCACGTCGAGGAAACGAATATAGGACTAGACTAATCTGGCGTGCCTCTCTCGAATGGGAACGTTAAACTGCTACTTACAAATCATTTTGTTCAAGTAAAATAAAATAAATGCGAAAAATCCGAGAACCATTCGAGATACGTACTGTAGTCAGACAAGGAGGTGGTCTCTCACCGCTTTTATTCAACGCGGTCTTTGACAAAATCGTCAAACAATGGGAAGAAAGAGTAAAATGGATTTAGTTAGGAAGGACACGTGCAAACATGACAATCATAATATATTTCGGGTCTAGTTTGACACAGACGCAATTGGTATTCGGCTGTGGCCTTATAGTGGAACCTCCCAGCGTTATCTGAAGTAATTCAGGGAAACCACAAGAAAACTAAACCAGCACGTCCAGTAAACGTAAATTATAATAAAAATTGTCAGAAAACCGTTCAACTTATCACAAACTATTATATTAAGAATAACATACCATGTCAATCGTTAATTAACAAGTGTTAAAGGAAAGGCAGAGACTATGTACAAGTTATGAAAGGTAAAACTGATATCTACGGAGGAATCACATTCATTTTTCTTAAAGAAACAAAAGCTTTTTTAAGGCCGTGTAGCTTTCTTCCTCTAATAGCTTTCTTCTGTTTTCGCCGTCGATTTGGTAAGAGATAATGCTGCCGAATCCCATGGTTTGTACTTTTATGAAATAGTAATGCCTTCATTGAAACTTCCTGGCAGATTAAAACTGTGTGCCCGACCGAGACTCGAACTCGGGACCTTTGCCTTTCGCGGGCAAGTGTTCTACCAACTGAGCTAGCGAAGCACGACTCAGGGCCGGTACTCACAGCTTTACTCCTACCTTCCAAACTTTACAGAAGCTCTCCTGCGACATTCGCAGGAGAGCTTCTGTAAAGTTTGGAAGGTAGGAGACGAGGTACTGGCAGAAGTAAATCTGTGAGTACCGGCCTTGAGTCGTGCTTCAGTAGCTCAGTTGGTAGAGCACTTGCCCGCGAAAGGCAAAGGTCCCGAGTTCGAGTCTCGGTCGGGCACACAGTTTTAATCTGTCAGGAAGTTTCAAGTCAGCGCACACTCCGTTGCAGAGTGAAAATCTCTTTCTGGAATGCCTTCATTCTTAAATACCAGGTGTCTGCCAGCCATTGCATATAATCTCTGATATCGCAGCACTGTATCGGTTAGTGAATTTGTGAGTTACTGATGGATGTCTCGGTAAATTGCGCTGGCATTGTCTGAAGACAAAGCGGCCGATTGCTCATCGAGTGGTTCGTTTAGGTATTTTATTGATCACAAGTCGAACTTACTTATTTTAACTGAGTCCGATCGAATATTCGTTACCGCTTTTTACAGGGAAGTCACAATGGTATTTTGACTATCAACGAGCCTTCAAACAATAGTGGTGTTCAGTGGTCGCCGAGAGGCTATACAACCGGCGATGGCGTAGATATCTGAAACAACAGTGACTGAGTATTGTAGTGTGTTAAATCACTAACCACATTGTACCATCGCATTTGTGATGTGTCTTCTGGGAGGCAAACTCATATTCATGCACGGCACACTTTTTATTACATTAAATATTTCTCTCCCCTTTACCAGTCCTGAAGTGTTTTTCTTGTAGGTTTACGGCTTTATGTAACTGCTTTCTCGATCCTTGAAGCTGAGTCAGAACTCTTCGTGAGATCGATCACCCGACGTAATATCTGACATATTTACCTTCTTCTTCCTTAAAAAATATCCGGTCGCCGTTGTTGATTCTCTTCAAGCAGTGTCTCTGAAGTCCCGTGCGTATCCGAGGAAAGGCTTGACTGCTTCACGTTCTGCAGCTGTTATTTCAGCATACGAAACTTGTACTCATACAGAAAAAAATCACGTCCACTGCTTTCCTTTTACAAACTTAAATTTCCTCGAATGGGTGTACAGATTATTAGAGTGACCAGCGAATTAGAGTAGAGCACAACTTTCCATAGGACACACGCGTCGAAGGCTCAACATCACCGCCAAGATTACATCATATTTTATTTATCACAAAACCAGCTTGACTTTCGTTTTCTTTCTTGGAGTCTGTGGTCGGTCCTCAGTATTCAAGCCGCGACGACAAAACGTAGAAGTCGCCGTCCACATCAGGTGAAGCCCTTTTCTTGTCGTCACACCTTGCCGTTTTCTCGTATTCTACACTTCCCGCTTAATGTCTGCACATACGAAAAGAAACACCTGCGCATGGTATATGTCCCTCGATTTACTCTCTACTAAGTATTATTCTGTCACGATCATCTTTCCTTGTACTGCACAAGATGTGTGCCTAAAAGGCATGTGACATTTCAGTCACTCGGGAAAGATATGTTACATCGGATGGAGATTGGAACCTGCAACCTCCCGTGTACAATGACAATCTCTCTGCAACAGAGAAACATCATTCTGTTCATCCGTAGCGTCTGGAACCGGTCTGATGATATATTGCTGCAAAGAAGATCTTTCTTCATGTGGAAATCTATTGGCCCATTTTGTAGCTTTGCTGTAAGGTTTTCCTGGTAAGAAAAGAAAGCATTACAGTGTGAAAGTGTGGTGTGAAATGAGGGAGGTGTTTTATCATAATTTACTCGTACTGCCTTTTTCCCACACCCGTACTGTGTTACACCCAAGTAAGTGCTTCCGTCAACCTTTGTAACTGAGCTTGTTCCAGTAGCCTCTCGAACCTCCTAAGGAACCCGTGACTCGGCGGAAGCTGCTATCGCGTTTTTCCGGTAAGCGCGTTGCTCTGGCTGCCGCCGTCTGCCCTGCCGTGTGGTTGGCACGCCTGCGTCGTGGTTTCCCAGTCCGTGCTGCCGCCGTCTACATCTACACACTCTGCGATCCACAGAACAACACTCGGGCTGTTTCTAGACCATTCCATTCTCCAGTAGCACGTGAGAAAAATGACCACCTGGATACTTCCGTGAGAGGGTTGTTTTTTCATTTATTTTATTACGAGTGTCGTTTTTCGGTATGTAGGTGACAGTGAAAAATATATTTTCGCATTCGGAGGAGAATGTTGGTAACTGTAATTCCGTTAAAAAATCTCGTCGCGACGAGAAACGCCTTTGTTTCATTGCGTGCTGCCGCAAGTCGCTTACATACGTGCAACACTCGCGGCAACAGAAAACGAACTGCCGTGCTTCCAACTTCTTTGACGAGCTCCGCCTGGACGGGCGCCGTGTGGGCACTCTGACCTTCACCACAGCATTTTCTGTTTCGTGGTCCCAGTTGTTTGTGATTGTTATCCTTAGGTATTTAGATGAATCGACGACCTTTAAAGTCGTTCGATTTATCGTGTAGCCGAAATTCAACAGGATCTTTAAGTACTGATGAGGAAGACATCACAATTTTTGTCCGTTGCTGCCAATTACCATTTTTCGCACAACACAGATGATTTCCTTAATTGGTTTGCTTAAATTGTCTGCTGAACGTTTACATAGATAAGAACAGCAGGAAAGGGGAGTCCCAGATATCACTGGTGTTCAGTAGGTGGCTTTCCATCAACAACTACGAACTGCTGCCTTTCTGACAGGAAATGACGAATCGCGTCGCACAACTCAGACGACAATCCGTAGGCACGGAATTCAGTTACGAGTCTATCGTTGCGAACGATGTCACAAAGCTTGTGGAAATCTACAAATATGGATTCAACTTGGGATCTCCTGTCGATAGCACTCTTTACTTCGTACGAATTACGAGCCACTTGTGTTTCACAAGAGTAGTCCGTCCTGCTTGTATGTCAACAGATAATTTTGTTCGAGGTACTAGATAATTTTGGTGCACAGTATACTCTGCAACGTGCTATCAGAAATAGAATTCAACAATATGGGTCTGTAATTTAGCAGCTGGAATTATGTCACTGGTACGATCTGAAACGAATGTAACTGGTATGGAGTCCAGACAGGAAGAGTTGCCTTTAGTTAAAGTCCCGGAAGCTGCTTCGCTGCACCGCTTCTTGCATGTCATCGAACCAGTCCCCTGCAATCCATGACACGCTTCTACTTTACTGGCAACAGAAATTCGATTTTCAATAATTCCTATGATTACTGACCGAATTTAAAAATGTAAAATGTACTCACTTAGAGGTACAATCTTACGAGTCGAGTGTCACAGTTAGCTAGTCTGGGGGGGGGGGGGGGGGAGAGGGCATAAAAATGGCTCTGAGCACTATGGGAGTTAACTTCTGAGGTCATGAGTCCCCTAGAACTTAGAACTATTAAAACCTAACGAACCTAAGGACATCACACACATCCCTGCCCGAGGCAGGGTCGAATCTGCGACCGTAGTCGTCGCGTGGTGCCAGACTGTAGCGCCTAGAACCGCTCGGCCACCCCGGCCGGCGGGGGGCATCATCCAGCACTTGGCGTTAAGCTTAATTCCATGCCTTTCCTAAACATGTTCTCGCTTACATGTTCGAAGTATGTAACACAGTAAGTCACTTTTAATCATTCGATTCCTCGAAGAACTGAGGTGTTACTAGTGTACTGGTAGGTGGCTGGGGTTGGAAAACTGGTCCGACCTGGTGGCCCACAGAAGAGCCGCCCACGGCCTGAGAGGCGACTGCGGCCGTCCCCCGGCTCGCCACCAGAATCTCAGCCCCGATCGATCGGCGGCTCGGCGCTGGCTGCCGGCCTCCAGACACGTGCTGCCCCCCGCCCTCTAAACCTCTGCACCAGCTCGCGCGTTATCGCTGTCCACGTTCCGAGACACTCGCGTCTCCACCACTCCCTGTCCCACACAGATGACCAATACTCTACATTCCGTGGAGCAAGCATTTTGTAAACCACTGCTCTCGCGGACCAGTTATATTTCCTTGAGAGTCTTTCAATAAAATTCAGCCTGGTATCCGCTTTTGCTAAAGTTAGTTCTATGTCATCATTTAACTTGGGGCAACTGTAATGTGTTTTGCGGTAGTTAGCCTGTCCAGTACCTTACCACCACTAATGTAAACGAAATTGACGGATAATTTCGTCTATTTATCGAAAAAAACGTCACCTCCGTTTACGTCGATGGCCAGCTGCTAGTCACACACCCCACACGCCATCGTGCCTGCACCATTACCGATCGTCTCCTTTTCTGTTCCAGCCGCAAATAGAGCGAGGGGAAAACTAATGCCTGTTATGCCACCGTACGACCAATAATTTGTCTTATCTATCTAGCAGACCGCCTGTGAATTGGTTCGATGTCTTTCTTTAATCCGACCTCGTTCGACAGCCAACCACTCGAACAGCACTCAAGAATTGTTATCGTGTTTTATGCACAGTCATAGGTGAACTACACTTTGGTAAAATCCTCGCAATACACCGAAGTCGATCATTCAGCGTCCTTACTGCGGTCTTTAAGTGACCGCTTCGTATCATATCGCTCTGCAACGTGTCGGCGTAACTGTGTCAAACGGCACACTTCTAATACTGTACACGTTATTCGAACTGTACGGGTTTATTTCCGTACTCATCCGCATTAAGTTACATTTTTATACATTTAGAGCAACCTCTCATTCACAACCCAACTACAAATTTTGTCCAAGTCGCCTTGTATCTTCGTACAGTCGTTCAACTTCGACCGACACCGTGCCCAACACCACAGCACCATCAGTAGACTGCTGCCCACACAGAAAATAACAGCGCTCCTGTCGCACTGCTCCTTACGACACCCTTGTCTCTGATGAACACTGGCCGTCGAGGACAACGTATTGGATTCTGTTACTTGAGAAATGTTCGAGCCTCTCAGGTATCTCGGGACGTACCTTGGCTAACAGTCGGCTCCTGGGCGCCGTGTCCCGGTGCTCTGAGCCTGGCGCCAGCTCCTCCGGTGCCTGAGGAGGCCCTCGACAGTCGCAGCAGCGACAGCCGAGGATTTCACTCGCAGCAACTTAAGCTGTCCACTTCGGTTCCTGTCTAATCAAACACTCAGACATGGCGACGTATTCGGGAGAAACGGCCGAATGTTTTGAACACCCGAGATTACAGATGTCATTGCTCGCGATTTCGTCCTCAGCAACCTCAGCCTTCGTTTTCTAGTCAGGCAGGAGTCACAAAATTGAAAAAAAGTCGTCTTCAGAACGCACGCTCTCACGAGTATCGAATATTGCACAACATATTCGTATGACATTCGTGGTAAAGTCTCACAGTGTCTTAAAACGCTAAATGAAAAAAACAATTACACAGCAGGACACGAGCCTTTGACTCCATAAAACACATCCTTATGCACTACACTTCACCAAAGATATGCTATCTCAAACTCAGCATCTCTTGTAGGCTTTTACCATCGATGTGTTATTGATTCATGTTTAATTATAAGAAATCGTACCAATGCGAAAAAAAGCGAAATTCGAAGAAATCAGTCGCTCTGTTATACCTCCCTGGTTGCACCGCGTGATACGTCATTTTGACGTGACTCGCCAGTAAGGCGAATGTGTCGCTAGCTTCTCCTGCTCTGAGACAGCTTAACGCAACATTCTGAATCTGGCCATGATCCTAAAAACCCCCTCTGTCCTCTCGAGCCGAGCGGTTCTAGGCGCTTCAGTCTGGAACCGCGAGACCGCTGCGGTCGCAGGTTCGAATCCTGCCTCGGGCCTGGATGTGTGTGATCTCCCTAGCTTAGTTACGTTTAAGTAGTTGTAAGTTCTAGGGGACTGATGACCTTAGAAATTGGGTCCCATAGCGCTCAGAACCATTTGTCCTCTCGAACTCGGTTTTTCTCTTGCCCATTCTCTATAGATTAGAACGATATGATGATTTATGTCTGCAACCAGCTCCTTAATCCAGTCGCACATCTGCTTTGATATTGAGTAAAGCGCCGCAGCGATTTGAATTACTGGTGAACAGTGGCGGCTCGGCGCAGGCGTTCTACGCTCTCTCGCGACGAGCAACACACGCCAAACAAACCATTTAAATGCACAATCCTAATTTTAAAACACAAGTAACATTGATAATTGTCTTATTAAATGTCTGACGCTATTCTCGTAGGATGCATCCATCGAACACTGATCAGCCAAAACGTCTACCGCGACGTTGGACACGTGACACGCTCACAAAAGTATGTAGGCGGAGCAGACATGCCGGGGATCGCGCTAGCGAAGATATGAGCTCCAAATCGGAAAGTCTTTCACAAAGGGGACATCATTATTACGCAGAGCCTGTGAACGAGTATCTCGAAAGCGGCGAAGCTGGTCGAATGTTCACGTGCTACTGCATTGGAAATAGGTACGAGGACCGAGAAACTAAATGATTGTATGTGCACGACTCATCACACGACGTGGGGTTGGGAGGCTTCTGTGTTCTGTAAAGTAGGTGATGTGTGCCATCTGTGACGAAGGAGCACAATACTGGTGCACGCACGAGTGTTTCGGAGCACACTGTTCATCGTAAATAGTTGAATGTGGAGATCCGCAGCAGACCACACATACGTGTTCACAAGCTGACGCAACGACACCGTCGGTTACTATTGCAGCGGGCACCGGACCATCGCGCTTGGACCGTCGATCGATGGACACGTGTCGCCCCTTCGGGGAAATCACATTTCTGCTTTGGTCGTCTCCACTAACGCCGTCAACGAGGTGAAACGTGCAGCGCTCCACGGTCAATGGCTGGTGGGAGGCGTTCTCCTGCGTCTGCACGGGACCTGTCGCAGTAACCGAAGACACCCTCACAGCTGCGAAACACCTGCGTCGCTTCATGCTTGATGTCTTTCCCAACGGCGATGTCATCTTCCAACAGTATAATTGTCCGTTTCTCGGAGCCAGAACCGTGCAACAGTGGTCTGAGGAGCATTATAGTGAACTCACGATGATGCCTCACCGGACTAACTTCGCCTGATGAAAAACCTACGGAACCCACCTGGGTAGCTATCAGATGCCATCACCGCGCACCCAAACCATCGGCCGGCTCTTTACGCGAATTATATGACCTGTGCGTACATGTAATGCCACATACCTCCACAAACCTACCGACAAGCTGTCGGATGCCTGGTACACAGAATCAGTGATGTAGTTGCTTCCAAAGACGGATAAACCATCTAGTGGTCATAATGTTTTGGGTCATCAGTGTATCGTCACCTGCAAACTGAATGTTGGGAGACGTGGTGCGATTGTCTTCATATTTGCGTACACTACATCTTTCCATACCTTCGTTATCAACAGCATGGTTTCAGAGGAGGTATCACAGTATCTGTGTGGAACGGTGGGGCTTCCGGCATAAAACAAATAAAACAAGCTTGCACACCCCTATGAAAACATTTCTGTACTGGTCTATTTTCATACAATGAATGTTGAAGTGCACCTGTGGTTTAAGGATACAATAGCTCAGCGTGTTCGGTCCGAGACCTGGCTGGTAAAAAAAAAAAAAAAACTGAGTGAAGATATGTCGTCCGCTACGACCAAAAACAAAAATGTGTTTTGCTAAAGGCGGACCCTATCCAAAAACATACAACGAACAAAATGAAAAAATAGGGATGTCGGCTTAGTAATCAAACCATCCTCGGTCTCAGGTTCGAAACTCGCCTCCGCTTAAATTTTGATTAATAATCAGCACTGGCGGCCGAAGACTTCCGGCATAAGAAGTCACCCTCATTCTGCCAACGACTTACTCAAAGAGGGCGGAGGAGTAGGATAGAGGTTCAGGGCACTCTCTTGTCCTGGGGGTGGAGAACTGCCACTGAAGGCGGAAGAATCAGCGATGATCGACGACATGACGATGCAGAAGGCAATGGAAACCACTGCATTAAAGACACGTAACGTGTATCCACAGGACATGTGGCCTGCAATTCAAAAAGTGTCATGATGTTGTCTCCATTGGCAAAAGATTCCATAATAGTTCCTCAATCGAATCTTCTAGAGAATACTACCAAGGGAGAGATGACCATGAGAAAAAAAAAACTGAGTAACTAAAGAAAGGATGACGTTCTACGAATCGGGGTGAGGAATGTCAGAAGTTTGAACGTGGTTGGGAAGCTAGAAAACTTGAAAAGTGAAATGCAGAGTCTCAGTCTAGATATAGTAGGGGTCATGAAATGAAATGGAAAGAAGACTAGCGTTCCTGGTCATATGAGTATTGGGTAATATCAACAGCAGCAGAAAATGGTATAAAGAGAATATGATTCGTTATACACACATCAAAAAAAGTTTTGCATCACCTCGGTTCCAAGAGTTCCGGAAACTGTACAAAAAACTGGAATACAGACCAACATAAACATTATTTCCTCTCTTCTAACTGTTCACGAAAACCACACATGCATGTTGTGTCATCATACAGCGAGACCTTCAGAGGTGATGGTCCACATTGCTGTACACAGCTCTAACAGCCGGTAGCACGTCCTCTTGCATTGATGCATCCCTGTATTCGTCGTGACATGCTATCCACAACTTTATCAAGGCACTGTTGGTCCAGATTGTTCCACTCCTCAACGGCGATTCGACATAGATCCCTCAGAGTGGTTGGTGGGTCACGTCTTCCATAAACAGCCATTTTCAGTCCATCCCAGGAATGTTCGATAGGCTTCATGTCTGGAGAACATGCTGGCCACTCTAGTCGAGCGATGTCGTTATACTGAAGGAAGTCATTCACAAGATGTGCACGATGGGGGCGCGAATCGTCGTCCAAGAAGACGCTGCCGATATGGTTGCACTGTCGGTCGGAGGGTGGCATTCACGTATCGTACAGCCGTTACGGCGCCTTCCATGACCACCAGCGGCGTACGTCGGCCCCACATAATGCCACCCCAAAATAGCGGCGAACCTCCACCTTGGTGCACTCGCTGGACAGTGTGTCTAAGGCGTTCAACCTGACCGGGTTGCCTCCAAACACGTCTCCGACGGTTACCTGGATTAAGGCATATGCGACACTCATCGGTGAAGAGAACGTGATGCCAATCCTTTGGCATGTTTTTGGGCTCATCTGTACCGCGCTGCATGGTGTCGTGGTTGGTAAGATGGACCTCGCCATGGACGTCGGGAGTGAAGTTGCACCTACTGCAGCCTATTGCGCACACTTTGATTTGTGAGACGACGTCCTGTAGCTGCACGAAAGGCATTATTCAACATGGTGGTGTTGCAGACAGGGTTCCACTGAGCCATAATACGTAGGTAGCGATTATCCACTGCAATAGTAACCTCTGAGCGATTCATGTCATCGACAGTTCCTTTCTCTCTGTATCTCCTCCGTGTCCGAACAACATCGCTTTGGTTCACTCTGAGACGCCTGGACACTTCCCTTGTTGAGAGCCATTCTTGGCACAAAGTAACAATGTGGACGCGATCAAGCCGCGGTATTGACCGTCTAGGCATGGTTGAACTCCAGACAACACGAGCCGTGTACCTCCTTCCTGATGGAATGACTGGAACTGATCGGCTGTCAGACCCCATCCGTCTAATAAGCGCTGACAAACATGATTGTTTCATCTTTGGGTAGGCTTAGTGACATCTCTGAACAGTCAAAGAGACTGTGCCTGTGATGCAACAACCACAGTCAAAGTCTGTCGTCAGGAGCTCTGGGAAGTAAGGAGATGAAAACTTTTTTTGATGTGCGCCGCCGGCCGGAATGGCCGAGTGGTTCTAGGAGCTGCAGTCTGGAAACTCGCGACCGCTTCGGTCGCAGGATCGAATCCTGCCTCGGGCATCGATGTGTGTGGTGTCCTTAGGTTAGTTTGGTTTAAGTAGTTCTAATTTCTAGGGGACTGATGACCTCAGAAATTAAGTCCCATAGTGCTGAGAGCCATTTGAACCATTTGAATTTGATGTGCGTAATTGGAACTTAGGACAGAGAGTTTGTTACTGTGAACAGTTTAGTGAAAGGGTTTTTCTTATCAGAATCGACAGCAAACCAATGCCGACAACGACAGTTCAGGTATACATGCCTACACCGTAAGCTCCAGATGAAGAGATAGAGAAAATACATGAGGGTATTGAAAGGGTAACACAGTATGTAAAGGGAGACGAAAATCTAATAGTGATGGGGAACTGGAATGCAGTTGTAGGGGAAGGAGTGCAAGAAAATATTACAGGAGATTGTGGGCTTAGGAGAAAGACTAATTGAGTTCTGTAATAAATTTCGGCTACTAATAGAGACTACTCTGTTCAAGAACCACTAGGAGGTATATGTGGAAAATACAGGGTGATAGGGGAAGGTTTCAGTTAGATTACATCATGGCCAGACAAAGAATCTGAAATCAGATAGTGAATTGTAAGTCATATCCATGAGCAGATATAGACTCAGATCACAATAGAGATGAAGAGTAGGCTGAAGTTTGAGATGGGTCAGGAAGATTACATACACACAGAAGTGGGATAGAGAAGTACTAAGGAATGACAAGATAGGCATTAAGTTCTCTAAGGCTATAGATATAGCTTTGTAGGCAGTACAGTTGGAGAGGAGTGGGCATCTCTAAAACAGAAGAAGTATTTCAGTGGATAGATGGAGGAAGGAAGAAAAAAATGTTCAGGGAAATGCAGGAAATCAGAAGCACAAGTCGCTGAGGAATGAAATCAATAGGAAGTGCAGAGAACCTAACAGGAAATGGCTACATGAAAAATGTGAAGACATCGAAAAAGAAATGATTGTCAGAAGGACTGACTCAGCATACAGGAAAGTCAAAACAACTTTCGGTGAAATTAAAAGCGAGGGTGGCAACATTAAGAGTGCAACGGGAATTCCACTGTTAAATGCAGAGGAGAGATTCGTTGCTGTGACAGAAGAAGAAACAGGAGTCGATTTAGACGAGATGGGGGATCAGTATTAGAATCAGAATTTAAGAGAGCTTCGGAGAAGTTAATATCACATGATACAGTAGGGATAGATAACATTCCATGAGAATTTTTAATGTCATTATGGGAAGTGGCAATAAAACGACCACTCGCGTAGGTTTGTAGAATGTATGAGTCTGGCGACATACCATCTGACTTTCGGAAAAATATCATCCACAAAATTCCGAAAACTTGCAAGAGCTGACAAGTGCGAGAATTACCGCAGAATCAGCTTAACAGCTGAAGCACGTAAGTTGGTAACAAGAATAATATACAGAAGAATGGAAAATAAAATTGAGAAGATGTTAGCCAAGATAAAGGCACCAGAGAGGTAATTCTAACGTTGCGATTGATAATGGAACGATGACTAAAGAAAATTGACTTTCATAGGATTTGTCGATCTTGAAAAAGCATTCGATAATGTAAAATGGTACAAGATATTCGAAATTTTGAGAAAAACAGGTGTAAGCTATAGGGAGAGACGAGTAATATACAATATGTACAAGATCCAAGCGAGAATAATAAGACCGGACCACAAACAACAAAGTGCTCGGATTAAAAGGGATGTAAGAGAGAAATGTCGTCTTTCGCCCCTACTGTTCAATGTGTACATCCAAGAAGCAATGATGGAAATATAAGGAAGGTTCAGAGTGGGTTTAAAATTCAGGGTGAAATGATAAGATTTGCTGATGACATTGGCGTGCTCGCTGAAGGTGGAAAAGAATTAAATGATCTGGTGAATGGAATGGACAGCCTAATGACTACAGAATGTGGATTGAAAGTAAATCGAAGCCAGACGACAGCAGTGAGAAGTAGCAGGAATGAGGACAGCATGAAACTTAACACAGGGCCTGATTGTCACGAAGTGTCCGAAGTTAAGGAATTCTGCCTCCTAGGCAGCAAAATAGGCAATGATGGACGGAGCAAGGACATCAAAAGCAGGCTGGCGCTGGCGCTGGCAAAAAGGGCATTCCTGGCCGAGAGAAGTCTGCTAGCATCAAACATAGGCCTTAATTTGAGGGAGAAATTTCTGAGACTGTATGTTTGGAGTACAGCATTGTATGGGAGTCAAAGATTGACTGTGGAAAAACCGGAACAGAAGAGAATGGAAGCATTTGAGAAGTGTTGCTATAAAAGGAGTTGAAAATTAGGACTGGTGAGGCAAGGAATGAGGAGGTTCTGCGCAGAGTGAGGGAGGAAAGGAATTTGTGGGAAACACTGAAAGGGAGAAGCGACAGTTCGACAGGACATCTGTTAAGACACGAGGGAGCTGTAGAGGGCAGAAACTGTAGAGGAAGACAGAGATTGGAATACATCCTGTTCTGGCGTAACCAGAAACGCCGGAACGAAGATGAAGACCAGAGAAGGCAGTGAAGTAACGGCGGCCAGAGGCGCCGGGCAACAGCTGCCTATAAAAGCAGCTCGTGCCAGCCTCTGCAACGTGATCAGTGCTACGCTGTCAGTATCGAGTGTTTCCTTGGACCCTGTGTATAGCACGAACTGTGCTGTTTTCAGGTCGCCTCCCGCTAGCGACATTTGCTGTAACGAAAGTTGAGTATTGTCAGTTTGCTTTCTGGAAATAAAACTACTAATGTTGTTTGTTTGAAACTGTTGTATAGCATTCGGAGAAGGTTGCATCCCATAGGCACCCTATTAGCGACGAGTGGGCAAGACGCCACACATGCAGCTAGTAACTGAGGACGTAGGTTGCAAGAGCTACTCTGAGATGAAGAGGTCGGCACAGCCGAGGTACTCGTGGCGGGCCGCATCAAACCAGTCAGAAGACTGAGAGAGAGAGAGAGAAAATGAAAGCTTGTTGAAGTGCTTGCATTATTAACAATTCCGAGTAAATGTTTTTATAAAAATGGAACAAGTTTAGTCATATATTTGCAATGTATCGACATGTACAAGTGGAAGAGAGATCGCAGGACTTTTCCTTTGTTGCTGCTTTAATGCCACGAGGAAATCTGGATTATATTAAGGTGACAGCCGACATCATCGGATACTGGAACAAGTTATTTTGTAAGTCAGTGCTTGTTTAATTCCTCCGAACGTAGTTCACAAGTTAAACTTTTTGTCGTGGCTAGACGGAACCAGTGCTGCGGGAATATCAACAATTAATAAGCTGTATTTTGATTGAGATACTTTTTTCTTTCATAAATATTGTTAGACATAGATCTCTACGACCACAGGAAGCAGTTTGGAGAAATCTATAAGCGTCTACGTATCTGGATGTAATCGCCAGCGTCTTTTCTCTAGTAGTTTGATAGCCAAGAGAATTACTGAAAAAAATGAACAACGGGCGACGGACGGTTGCATTCTGTTCCTCCCCCGCCTTCCACACCTTCTGTCATGTGCCCCTAGCACTCATCGCACTGACAGTATACATCTTCCTCCTCTTTTTTTATTTTTTAACTCTCATGAAATTATGTAAATTGTAATTTCAAAATCTTGTATTTAAGCTACACAGCTAGCGTATTGGTAGACAACATTACAAGTATTGATGGATGGTTACTGTTGGAACTCGGACATGCGTATACATAAAGGTGTGCACGTTGCATACACAACATACAATGTTTCTTGTAGACTAATAAAGCAGAATTGTAGTAAACTCAAATGTTATCGAAAGGTTTTGTACTGTCGGTTGTCTGTGATACGCTAACAAAGCCGCCACGCATATCGTCAAGGGATGACTGAGCTTCACAACTTGTTGCAAAAGGATTGCAGTACTTGCACGAAATCTGGAACAACCAAAGAAAAACCGGTCTTCATTCTCTTCTTCTACACGAGAGCAGAAACACGTCTCTACGATGTGCAGCCTGCGAAGCCTGCAGGCATTCGTCAGTTCAGTGCCTCCGTATACTGTCTCATTGTCGATATGGGCCTAATGTTCAGAGGCTATGGTTTTTTTGGCCGGATCTGAGACAACTGTATCTTTAGCAACAAAGGATCTGTTGCCAAGAACTTGGCAGGGTAAATAAATCTGTATTAGTATGTATAAAGACAGGGCATTGTTTAACGTTGTTTTCAAAAATCTCCGTAAGTTCTTGACCGATTTACTTCAGATTTTTACCCATTACTCTAATGAGGATTCAGACGCACTTGGCTGACATACTTTTTAGGCAACAATTTAGGACTTTATTCTTGTAAGCAGGTGTGAAAAAGAAAGTGCTGTGCTGTAAAAAGGAGCATTTATGTTTTCTTTCTCGCGATCAGTTTCATCTATGACATCAGGGCTTCTCAACCATGTACCTTCTTTCTCGTCATACGGAACAATGTGCTGTTTTGTTTTCTCCCTCGTACTCGGTTTTAACAGAAAGCAGGAAAGTTGTACTTACGGCTTATGATCAGGATACTAGTACGCAACCTGGAGGGTCCGAAACTTTTCAATGCTACTCATCCACAGATTAAAACTATAAGAAATACCGTCATTGAAGGCACTCATATTATCCTCACACATCCAACTGCTGAAGGCTCTCTGACACGCCATATTACAGTGAACCAAACTGATTTACCCACTCATTTTAAGGGACTTGAGTTCGCAATCGAGTTTGGTTTGCAGTAACAACGAACAAGGTTGGAGGTGGGAGAGAGAGGGAGTAACACGGGGGGGGGGGGGGGGGGAGAGGAGGGGGAAGAGTTGCGGAGGAAGACGGGGAACGAGGAGAATGTGGAGAAGGGTCAGGAGATGGACAGAGAGGAGTGACAGGTAGACGGACAGGGAGGATAAGGGTGTTTATCAAATTCCCTCGCGTGTTCAGGAACTGCGAAGTACTGCCGTGTTCGTTGAAGTCGCACAGGGCAGGCTGGCGGGCGACGCGACTGCAGCGCTCGCTCGGAGCTCCGGCGCCCCCCGGCTGGCTGTCATTACGGCGACGGCGGCTGCCTGGCTGCAGGCTGGCGCTAATCGCCGCTCGCTAATTTCATTTCCCGCCGACGGCGGCAGCGATGTCGTTACTGTCGGGGAGAGCTGTGCTCCGGAGACGGCGGAACCAGCGGCAGAGGGGCGCGAAGCTCACTAAAGGTGCGCGGGCATCAGGCGCAGAAAGTAACCTCCTCTGGCTGGTGTCAGATTACGGCCCAAGTTTAAGCATACATTCTAATGTTATCAACAACTAAGCCCGGCTATGTTCGTGGTGAGCAGATAGCTCTCCTCGAGGTCGCGCGGATTGTTTAACAAAAGCTAAACGACGGATAATTATATCAGACATCTTAAGTTAAACAGGGGTGGTCTAACCGTGCACAACATACAGGCACCGTACCTCACAAAGATAAAATAATTAGCGTTTCATCTAGCTACGGAAAGAAACAAAAGATCATACTAAAGTCCTGCTTTTACGAAAATGCGCAGAGTTTGCTTCTGGACACGGAGTGGACAAAACGAGTAACTGTCAGGTGCACGAGGTTATAAATGAACTACATCAGCCGGCCGCAATGGCCGAGCGGTTCTAGGCGCTTCAGTCTGGAACCGCACGACCGCTGTCGAACTCTTCACGCAGTATCTTATCTCCCATTTCGTCTTCATCTACATCCTCTTCCATTTCCATAATATTGTTCTCAAGTACATCGCCCTTGTGTAAACCTTCTATATACTCTTTCCACCTTTCTGCCTTCCCTTCTTTGCTTAGAACTAGGTTGCCATCTGAGCTCTTGATATTCATACACGTGGTTCTCTTCTCTCCAAATGTCTCTTTAATTTTCCTGTAAGCAGGATCTATCTTACCCCTAGTGAGATAAGCTTCTACACCCTTACATTTGTCCTCTAGCCATCCCTTCTTAGCCATTTTGCACTTCCTGTCGATCTCATTTTTGAGACATTTGTATTACTTTTTGCGTGCTTCATTTACTGCATTTTTATATTTTCTCCTTTCATCAATTAAATTCAATATTTATTCTGTTACCCAAGGATTTCTAGCAGCCCTCGTCTTTTTACCTACTTTATCCTCTGCTGCCTTCACTACTTCATCCCTCAGAGCTACCCATTTTTCTTCTACTGTGTTTCTTTCCCCCATTCCTGTCAATTGTTCCCTTATGCTCTCCTTGAAACTAAGTACAACCTCTGGTTCTTTCAGCTTATCCAGATCCCATGTCGTTAAATTCCCACCTTTTTGCAGTTTCTTCAGTTTTAACCTACAGGTCATAACCAATAGATTGTGGTCAGAGTCCACATCTGCTCCTGGAAATGTCCTACAATTTAAAACCTGATTCCTAAATCTCTGCCTTACCATTATATAATCTATTTGATACCGTTTAGTATCTCCAGGATTCTTCCATGTATACAACCTTTATCAGAAAGAGCTATAAAAGTGTACTTCTGATGTTTTTTGGATATCATCCACTCACAAAATTCATAATTTGCCTCACATTTATAAACGGTATGACAATGATTGTGAACTTTTATTTGATTTGAAACATGTATACCACCTTCTTCTTGAGCTTCATAATCTAACCACATGTATTTTTCTGTATAGGTACAAGGAACTCTCTTTAGTATACACTTTTCACAACATTTAAACTGTTTGTCTGTAACTATTTTGTAGCATTCCCAACATTGAAATACATGATAATCTTTGAATTCTTCATTAATATAATAACCATCTTTACTTGTACACTTTTGACATCCTTTAACTACATATTCTTCACTAAACTTTATTTCACAAATACCATTTTTCAATTTTTGTTGCATGTAACATTTGTGATTTTTAATTTTGGTATTTATTTACAGTGTTCACTCAGTTCAAAGCCACAATAATGTTTTTTTGATCTCAAACAAACGCACTTATACTCTTCTTCTTGATTTGTTAAGCATTCTTCACGATAACAGTGCCTGTTGTAATTTTCGCAGTGTAGTGTAATTCCTTCACTATCCTTCTGCACCGTCGCATAGTATACAGATGGTTCTCTCTGTTTTATAGCTGTGCTTGTTCTCATTGCTACACAGTTTATTACATATTCTACAATAATATGATAAGAAGACTGCTAACATATTGTTAATTACATCAACATTGTTGCGATTTTTATACATAGATATTGTTATTGCTCTTTCAGGATCATGATACATAACTGCATTGAAAATTTCAGCACATACAACATTTATTTGAATATCAAATATTTGTTCAACATTGTAAATATCATCTAGAGTAAATTCTCTGTTGTTGTATTCTCCTAATTGGTTACAAAATAGATTGGTTAACTCTTTTTGTAATTTGTATTTATCTCATACTCTAATCTTCATATTTTTCATTTCAGTCACTTGTTTATCTAAGATATTATTTGTATGATATGTTAATGCTATTATTGCTCTTGGGCAATATACACTGTCATTAATTATTATGATAAACTTTTTTGTCTTTTATCATCACCTAATTTTTTTTTATTCTGCTATATCAACAGACTTGTCGGATGATAATATATCTCTCATTTAATTCCACAAAGCTTGAGCAGATTGTGTGGTATTGTCTGATGCATTATAAGCTGTAGATAAAGTATTTTTGGATTTGCTATTGTCATATTCAACTTATCTCCTTTTCAAAATTAGTTCTCTTTTTAGTTACCACTACCACAGAATTAATTGCTTTCAGTATTTAATGTGTTTCCTCACTAATGGTATCAAATTTCTTAACATTAGCATCATTAAAGGCAATTTTATAATATCAGCATAGGTTTTAAAATTTTTCATTAAATTTAACTTTATTTCTTTAATCTCAAATAAATCGTTCTTGGGTGGATTATCCACTCTTTCTAGCTCAAATAGTTTTCTACTGAATGGATATCTTTGGTCTAGTTTCAATATTTTTTTGTCTGAATGGGCAAATTTTCTTCAAAACCATTGTCAAATCTGTAAAAATAATGCATAGTAGATACACCTTTTGGTCTAGTTTAATTTTTTGGAATAATTCTTGACTAAATGGGAAAACTTCAAAAACAATTACATTAACTAATCCTGATTTCTTTAATTTGCTATAGCCTCTAATACCAAGATTTTCTGTATTGTTTTGAATTCAACCACTTTCATATCGCTGTTTTCTTGTAGGAATAGGAAAATTTTGTTAAATAATTGAATTGGCTTATCTACTTAAATTATTTCTTCTACAATGATAATGATGATGATGAGCAAATGTAAAATGTCTCGAAGTCTGAGCTGTTTTAGTCCTTATTTATTACATTTGTGGAAAATGAGGGTTTCATTAATTTTTATTCTATTTAACTGTCATCTTTGTTTATAATAATAATGAAGACAAATTGTACATCCACTAGAGACATGATCCCTAGATATAGGATTTAAGTGAAAACAACTAAAATCTTTAATTTCTTGATAATTAATACATTTGTTTTTGAATTATGATGCTCATCATCTTCCAGTGATAATAATAGTTCAGAAAGTTCATCACTTGAAATTTGTTTTAAATGATTCTTCTAATATTTCTCATTTTTATACTTATTTCTATCACAGTTTCTATAACATTCTTTACACACATGTGACTGTTCATCCTTTCTATATTTGTGTGAGGGAACATTATCAGTTGAGTTCTCTACTACACAGATTTTCCACTTTTGGATGCTTCCCTTTATTTGGAAACAATTTTTATTAGCTTTAAGAAAAATTGTGCTCTAGCATCATTCAGTTTTATTAGGAATATGCTACTATCATTGAACAGTTTCCCTTCATTATTACAGAGTTCATTAAATATATGAAATATAATGAATTGAAGTGATAATGTACACTTCAACAATATAATAATTTTATCAATGCATAAATGAATCAAGCAATGCCAACCAATTATTACATTTGAAATGTAATTAATTAAATTTATTCTGTATAAATGGAGATAACCCAAGTACATCTGTTACTTTTACTTGTATTTCTGATGCATATTTGATAAATATATCTAGAACCTATTATTAAGAATGTGTTGATTGTAACGAAATTTTATGTTTTATTGAGTTTGGAATTTCATTGGCTATGATACCAGTCTCTGAACATTAATAATAATGCATTTGTGACTCAATCAAAGAACACCAAGCCATTTATTGCAACTAAATTTTATTCTGCAATTAAATTTTGAATCTAGATAAAGAGAGTCGATCATAGACCTTGTCAACAACAAACTTTCATATAATAATAAGCAAGTGCTTGTGATAATAGATAAAGAGAATTTAAAGCTAACGACATTGCTGAAACATTAGACTAAATCAAGTGATTAGAAAAAAGATTGAAGAAGATAAGAATATTTATAATTAAAAACAGATTCATACCAGTGATCAGAATTATTATATAGCATATAATTAATACCACCTTTGTGTTTCTTACTTCTCAAATGTTCTGTAATGAAAAGGTGGTTTAAATTTGGTTTTGCAAATATTACATCTGAGTTTATTCTCTCTGTTTATTAATAACATTTTTGCCAAATTAAAATTCGTTCCATGTATGTCATTTTTGGTTTAAATTATAACGAAAAAATTCATTGTATTTTTAAAATATAAGAATATTATATCCTTTATTCTAAAGTCTAAATTTTTCATGTATGACATTTTCATAATCAGTTAAATCCTAGTTCTTCCGATTTTCTTTTCAATCATTGGATTTTGGTTACATATCGTGAACAATGTGGGAAATTAAGGAGATGGGACTTGGATAAACTGAAAGAACCAGAGGTTGTACAGAGTTTCAGAGACAGCATAAGGGAACAATTGACAGGAATAGGGGAAAGAAATAGAGTAGAAGAAGAATGGGTAGCTCTGAGGGATGTAGTAGTGAAGGCAGCAGAGGATAAAGTAGGTACAAAGACGAGGGCTGCTAGAAATCCTTGGGTAACAGAAGAAATATTGAATTTAATTGATGAAAGGAGAAAATATAAAAATGCAGTAAATAAAGCAGGCAAAAAGGAATACAAACGTCTCAAAAATGAGATCGACAGGAAGTGCAAAATGGCTAAACAGGGATGGCTAGAGTACAAATGTAAGGATGTAGAAGCTTATCTCACTAGGGGTAAGATAGATACTGCCTACAGGAAAATTAAAGAGACCTTTGGAGAGAAGAGAACCACGTGTATGAATATCAAGAGCTCAGATGGCAGCCCAGTTCTAAGCAAAGAAGGGAAGGCAGAAAGGTGGAAGGAGTATATAGAAGGTTTATACAAGGGCGATGTACTTGAGGACAATATTATGGAAATAGAAGAGGATGTAGATGAAGACGAAATGGGAGATACGATACTGCGTGAAGAGTTTGACAGAGCACTGAAAGACCTGAGTCGAAACAAGGCCCCCGGAGTAGACAACATTCCATTAGAACTACTTACGGCCTTGGGAGAGCCAGTCATGACAAAACTCTACCAGCTGGTGAGCAAGATGTATGAGACAGGCGAAATACCCTCAGACTTCAAGAAGAATATAATAATTCCAATCCCAAAGAAAGCAGGTGCTGACAGATGTGAAAATTACCGAACTATCAGTTTAATAAGCCACGGCTGCAAAATACTAACGCGAATTCTTTACAGACGAATGGAAAAACTGGTAGATGCAGACCTCGGGGAGGATCAGTTTGGATTCCGTCGAAATGTTGGAACACGTGAGGCAATACTGACCTTACGACTTATCTTAGAAGAAAGATTAAGAAAAGGCAAACCTACGTTTCTAGCATTTGTAGACTTAGAGAAAGCTTTTGACAATGTTGACTGGAATACTCTTTTTCAAATTCTGAAGGTGGCAGGGGTAAAATACAGGGAGCGAAAGGCTATTTATAATTTGTACAGAAACCAGATGGCAGTAATAAGAGTCGAGGGGCATGAAAGGGAAGCAGTGGTTGGGAAAGGAGTGAGACAGGGTTGTAGCCTCTCCCCGATGTTATTCAATCTGTATATTGAGCAAGCAGTAAAGGAAACAAAAGAAAAATTTGGAGTAGGTATTAAAATTCATGGAGACGAAGTAAAAACTTTGAGGTTCGCCGATGACATTGTAATTCTGTCAGAGACGGCAAAGGACTTGGAAGAGCAGTTGAACGGAATGGACAGTGTCTTGAAAGGAGGATATAAGATGAACATTAACAAAAGCAAAACGAGGATAATGGAATGTAGTCAAATTAAATCGGGTGATGCTGAGGGAATTAGATTAGTAAATGAGGCACTTAAAGTAGTAAAGGAGTTTTGCTATTTAGGAAGTAAAATAACTGATGATGGTCGAAGTAGAGAGGATATAAAATGTAGACTGGCAATGGCAAGGAAAGCGTTTCTGAAGAAGAGAAATTTGTTAACATCGAATATAGATTATGTATCAGGAAGTCGTTTCTGAAAGTATTTGTTTGGAGTGTAGCCATGTATGGAAGTGAAACATGGACGATAACTAGTTTGGACAAGAAGAGAATAGAAGCTTTCGAAATGTGGTGCTGCAGAAGAATGCTGAAGATAAGGTGGATAGATCACGTAACTAATGAGGAGGTATTGAATAGGATTGGGGAGAAGAGAAGTTTGTGGCACAACTTGACTAGAAGAAGGGATCGGTTGGTAGGACATGTTTCGAGGCACCAAGGGATCACAAATTTAGCATTAGAGGGCAGCGTGGAGGGTAAAAATCGTAGAGGGAGACCGAGAGATGAGTACACTAAGCAGATTCAGAAGGATATAGGTTGCAGTAGGTACTGGGAGATGAAGCAGCTTGCACAGGATAGAGTAGCATGGAGAGCTGCATCAAACCAGTCTCAGGACTGAAGACAACAACAACATCATCGTGAACAAATTAGACTGGGAATGAGGGTGGTGGGAGAAATCGATAAAGTAGATGGAAATAGCCATTAAGACCCCCACTTTGGCCAGAACTGGCCTTTTCCATCTACTGATGCATTCTTCACTAAACACCTCCCGTCACCAGCAGCTCCACACCACTTATTTTTCAGTTTCACTTTAGTCGATTCAAAAGTAGGACTAGCGGAAAAATCTTTGCGGATTCAAGATCTTTACAGGCTCGTCGTGTTGTGACCAGTGGAGGCGGAAACCGGTGATGGTGGTGCGTTCGATTGCGGCTGTGTCTGGCTATTATTTATTATTTAGCGTGTGGCTAATACAGACATATCATGAAATAAAATTACATATACATATGTACATATTGACACACAAAAAACTTAAGTTTGTCTTTACAACTGAATATCCAGTCCTTCAATCCAGCGCACTGCATCTGGAGTTGCTAGCAGGAAGTCCTCTTCGACACCACGATAGGCTCGAATCCTTCATTCAGTGACAATGTGGGGTACAGTCTGGTATGGAGCCCCGCAGTCACAGGCTGGATCAGGCAGCTTGTTCCACTTAAAGAGAGCATCCCCGCATCGGCCGTGGCCGGTACGGATTTTGTTGAGAGTAGTCTGTCTTGCGTGGTAGGTCGAATCCACTTGGAAGTTTAGCGCCTGAGAAGATGTTACGCTGGTGCTCATGTGCCACTGCTTCCCACTGACCTTTCCATTCTTCAGGAGGTTTGAAATCCTTAGCAACCACGTGAGCAGCATCGCACAGAGTTGGACAGCGTGATTTCAGTCTGTTACGACTGAAGTACAGGGCGTCGCCAGCGCTGGCCGCTGCCCTCAGCACTGGCGCCACCCGCGTCCCGCCCCTCACACAGAGGAGCAGCGGCAGCCCTCAGCAGCTGGCGCCGCGCAGTTGAGAACCAGTGCAGGCCGCACAGTTGGCTGCGGTCGCCTTCAGAACCGAACCCCCGTGTGCAAAACAGCTTCAAACGTCCATTACTGTACAAATTAGTTGGTGTGTTAAATGTCTGACATTGAAAATGTAAGCGAGAAAAACTGTTGGAAATACCTGAAACTATACTTAAAGTTTCTTGGAAGTGATTAAGTGCTCTCATTATCTAACACTGCCGCAGTATAAGCTGGCTAACTCGCGCTCCCTATCGAAGAAGAGCCATGTTTTGACGCAACTCAATGTTTCTGTTTGTGAAGTCACATTTTGTGAATTATGTATCGTACAAAGATAAGATTTTGTATGTCCATTCAGTGGAACATGTCGATACTGTCTGGAAAATATGTTGCAAATGCAGGTAGCAGTAAAGAAGTAACGAATTAAAAACGTTCAAGTTTTACTGCATCAACAGTGAAAATCTAGAATGCAGTATCAGTTTTTGCTTTCATCATTTTATGGAAGGTGTCGAAGAGGAAAAACTTGGTAAAGCTTCTGAATTACATGTAAAGGTTGTTAGAAGCATCTAAGTGGTCACATTGTCAAATATTAGATGCACAATTGCGGTATTTCCATTGCTGCCTGATGACTTATACATAGTTTCTAACCCTAATAATTGCGTTGCTGTGCTAAACTTTTAACATACCATATTTCTTAAAGTGTAGATTATGACAGAACTAAATTTTTAAATATGGCCAATATTTACATGAAATATTGGTTCAAAAAGGTTCAAATGGCTCTGAGCACTATGGGACTTAACTGCTGAGGTCATCAGTCGCCTAGAACTTAGACCTACTTAAACCTAACTAACCTAAGGACACCACACACATCCATGCCCGAGGCAGGATTCGAACCTGCGACAGTAGCGGTCGCGCGGTTCCAGACTGGAGCGCCTAGAACCGTTCGGCCACTCCGGCCGGCTGAAATACTGAAGATCAAATTTTGTTGCCCTCGGAAGGCATAATATAGGCAGCTAGCAGCGGGTACCGTGCATAGTTGGCCGGTTAGCCGTACAGTGAAACACGTGAAAGGCGCCCGCAGAGACGCACAGCGTAAGAGGACATAACGTAACGCTGCTGCCCGGGTCCCAACCTGTCCATTGCCTCACTCCCGTCCAGCAGACGCACGCAAGTCCGTGATGCATGCCTCTCGTGATGCACCGCTCTGTTGCTTTACGGTAGTAAAAGCAAAATCGCCGACAGAAAAAAAGATAACACGCCGCTTCTCCCCCGCCTCCCCCCACCTGTTGGGGTTCCAGTGTGTGCGGCGTCGGCGTCGGCGTCAGAGCGAGTAGGCGGAAATTCCGACACTTGCCGCGACATGCCCATGGACTGGTGACTGATTGGTTGACTGACCGATTAAACACCGTGAAAGGGGCAGACTCGCAGCGCAGGCACCGCGCCTTTGTTAACCCACAGCAGGGAGCCAGTGCTCGGGGTGATCCGTAGTTGCCGACTAAAAACCACTCAAGCACAAACAGAAAGACTCATTACAACTTAGTGTCGGGAACGCTTAGATAGGAGCGAACACAGTCCTGAAAGTTACTCTATCCTTCGTACT
The DNA here is from genome assembly GCF_023897955.1 of Schistocerca gregaria. NCBI lineage: Eukaryota > Metazoa > Arthropoda > Insecta > Orthoptera > Acrididae > Schistocerca > Schistocerca gregaria. Next base: position 221,171,779 of record NC_064929.1, read on the forward strand.
GCCTGATTACATTTTACATTTCAGGATCTTCAGATCCTCCTCCACTATTACTCTCCCAGGCGTTGAAAAATTGGGGCGTTCCACAGATCTCAGTTGGAGTGCAGAAGTTCTCAGACGTAGCCAGAAGATCAAAAGTGACAGGATGTAAGACTGGGAGACAGTGCTGGCCGGACAAGAAGTCTGTGACGTCCGGTTCACCTCCCAGGGCGACGGTCACTCAACCAGCGACCCTGAAGAGGCCGACAGTGTGGAAGGGGCTCCGTCACCAACCAGCCACGTGGAACATCAAGTGGAGTGATTGTAACGACCTAAAGCAGCTGCAGCTGCTCACGGGTCAAGCGCTGATGGGAAGTGACGCTGGTGGTGGGGCTCCAAGATGGCGTGTGGATCTTCGTTAGTCCGAAGGTGGTAACTGTGTAGACGGAAAATGTCGTCCATTATCAGTACCCTACAGAGGACTTGTTGATCCTTGGGCGACTCGGTTCAGCAGCCCTGCAGAGATTCCACATGCAGCTGTTTGTGTACCCTTCCCCACACACACTGCAGCGACAGATGGCGGCGTGCAGCTGGTCACGGAGTACTGGTGTTCCCTGAGTGTTACACAGTTTGGAGAACCTCCTCCTCTCCAACCGTCCACATAATAAATCCAGTCCAGTACAGAGTCTGAAGCTACAGAGAAATCACATCACATCGCCATGCGGTGACAATATGTTGAACCCACTGACGAGCTTCTTTCTAGCCGAAGCGCGGTGATTCGATTATTCCCCGTTTGTAAGATGAATCACGGCTAATGCCACGTGAAATTCTGTCGAGTGTTTCCCACTCGCCGCGAGACAGTTCCATTCATGGTTGCGCTGAAGTGGAGTCGATAGTGGGTAGAACGTGACCTGATTTCATTGCCTCCCACCGTTCTCTCCACATGGCGTTAATTTCGAAACTGTCCGTTGATGGTAGTGATGTGTAGGGAGAGGGGGGGGGGGCGATCTAGACTTAAGCCTCTGCAGAGCATCTTCAGTCAGGACACTGCGCAGTGGAAGGTGCGGATTGGCTACAGATTTGTTGTACACCCTGACTGCGGACATAGGGAGGCTCGACATGTGGCTCAAAACAGTAGCCGAGGGAGGGGAGAGCTTCTCATTCAGCCACAAATCACTCTCTTCGTCTCATTCAGTTTGCTGTCAGTCTTCTTTACCTGGAGGCTGTTTGACCAGAATGGAGCGTAGCGTTTGGGACCCAAGTGCCTAAGAGTTAGTGCTGATGTCGTGATGGTAGTTTCGCCCCCCCCCCCCCTTTCGCTTGTTTTAACGCATAATTTGTCGATTACATTTTTCCTGCTACTGAGTTTTGTTTCAGTGTTTTCTAAATGACTTTTAAAAGACACTTTTCGACCCATTGGTATCTCCGAATATTTTGAGAAACAATTGTATCGAACTGTGTTCTCGTTAAAATATACTTGGAGCTATAGACGTACTTGTTTATCATGGACGTGAAAACACGACATATCAGTTTTGATCTTGTCTGGAAGCAGTCTCCAGTTGGCAAAGTATCTGCCTAGCTCTGTAAGGTCTTCCAGGGAGATATTGGTGCCTTCCTCTACGAACTTGCTGCGGGAGGCAAGAGCAAAGTCGTCAGCACATATAAATTTCGTAGATCTCGTATTTTGTGTATCCGAAATATATAGGTTAAACGGGACGGGGGCAGCCTTAAGGCAGCCCTTTATTTCGATGTCTGACTTTACTGTTTTACCTGTTGTTAATTGGAAAGGTGGGTCGCAGAGAATATATTATTTAATAAAGATCTTATTCGACCGCATGGTACCGCGTTGAGAATTTTGTAAATAAACCTTGCCTCCAAACCGTCTCGTGGGCAGAAGTCAATACACTGTACTCTTGTTTTGAACCGTTTCTGAGATCCGGCCTCAGTGTGTGTCGTTAGGCTGAGTACCTGATCAACACAACTGCGACGGGGTCTCAATCCATCCCTTTCAACCGGAAAGCTTTCTGCTACCAGTGGACCTATTCCCTCTACAACCGTCCTTTCTAGTAATTTGTCATATGAACTGAGCAGGCCACTGACTTTCACGTAGCTTCTTCGGTTTGTTCAGATTTACTACTGCGATGGCTTTAGATTTCTTGAGTTTCTTAGGGATATATCTTGTCTGCAGGACGTCATAGAAAAATTTGCTTAGCCACGTTTTGTATGTTTTCCAGAGTTTTTGAGGAATTCGGGATAGATTTCGAATCTCACAAACAAAGTGCTTCCGGCGATAAGTGGTAACGACACTTTTTAGTTTATTTTGTAGTGAAAATACACCAGTCAGGGACTGCGCGTCACCCATCGGACTGCGGGCTGCGCTCTCACACAGACGTGGACGCCGCACGCGACCAGTAGCCGCTTACAAGGCGATGACGTTGAAATGTCTTAATTAGCTTTCGCAGACTACCGAACAGTGAAATCGTAGCCAAAAAGCACATCAAGTCGTCGAAAGAGGAGCTCAAAAAGCACGAAAAAATAATAGTTCTTCTGCAGTAAAGTGAAAATCCAGAAATTAAACACCATGCATGGGCAAGTGAAGTAGAGGCAGAGACTTCATCGTGGAACTAACATAGCTACAAGAGGAAACACAGAGGGCTCAATTAAAAAGGCTTAAGAGAACGCACGATACCTACAACAAAAGGTGCCTGTGCGCACGTGCAGAGACTGGCCGGGCGCGAGGGGAATTCGCGCCCTGAGGGTTAGGTGTGCAGCTAGGCAGGGACTCGACAGTTTCGACTGTTCCTGCCTTTTATCGACACTGTAACTGGAAAGATATCGGTCTCAGGAATTCCAAGAGTATCAGGAATCTTTTAGTTTCAAGTTGACAGTCAGATAACGACAAAAAGAATGTTCGTGTGATGTAGCTGCCATTTAACAGTTTCCGGATTTTTTCCTGTACTTTCACTGTGAGACCTTGCTTCCTACGAAATTTCGTGATTCTAGCTGGAGAGGACGTGCACTAGAGGTGCTCGTGAGTGAGTTTGCAAGTACCCAAATATGTAACCTAAATAGGCGTGTCTTTTGACAGTATTGTCTTAGAAGCTTACATTTATCACGACGTCAGGGTAGCGCAGACATTAATATGTGACAAAAACCGTTCCCGAGAAAAAGGGTTGTTGGCAATCAGACACAAACAACAAAGTGATTCTATAAAGGCTTCGTTTATACCGACTAATTTACTGTGCCATAAAAAGACGCAGTCTTAAGCTTAGTTGCTTGAGTAGCAGTGAAAAACATGTTCATTAACGTTGTATTTACACCAATTTGCCTTTTAGGAACTCCTGTAAATGGCCATGCCATGTGGCCATACACTGACACTATTCGTCTATACATATCCTGTAAACTGCCTTTCTCCACATCATTTCGATAAAAACTTGTTCAAATGATTGAGGGAATATGTAACTAACTAACACAATGGTGACCAAACATGGAGCTCTCTACACGACAGAAAGTTTAATTCTCAACAGGAAAGGCGTTTTGGAACACATCCCGAAGGAACGGTCACGAAGCGAATTGTTGCCCCAGAAAATGCGGAGTGCGGATACAGGCTGAAATCTCACATCTGGAGGCATACTTTAGTAAGGAACATTTAAATATCACGGACCTTTCTCAAAGACTGCCAACATCGGTGCCTACGTACAATGTAATAACAAACATCCGAAAAGCACCGAACATTCTATGTAACCAAATATTTTAAAAGGACCTCGAGAAAGTCATGAGATAAGCAATGGAAATATCAGACAGAAATGTGTTCCGTCAAAAGGTAACTATCCAGAGAGTGAGGTTCAAAAGGGTAGGAAGAAGGTGGGCTGGAGAAAGTTCAATAGTCCACGGCGAGAGAGTGACAGGCATGTGGATTATCCCAAAATAGAGTATAAAAGCACTACGGAATTCAACGGAGTCCAGAGACATATGACACAGTGAAGTGATACGGGGTGAGTCGCACAAGACCGTAGCAACGTTTTTACGTCGAAAACGAAATTTGTGGCAAAGGATAGTAGGCTACGTAGGAAGCTTGCACAGATAATACTACCAAGCCAGACAAATGTCAGCTGAGGTATTGAACAAGTATTGTTTTTTAAACGCAACATTACACAGCGTCATTATAATTAAAGTTAAACTTTCAAAACGCCGTAGCCAACACCACTGATCAGAATGACGTCAAATTGCAACGGAATATTATGGCAGAAGGGGGAAAACGTATGGCAGAAGAAAAAAATAGTGTGAAAATTGATCAGTAGATGGTGCCGTATGTGTCAGAATACATAAATGAAAACACCTGTCATGGGCACGCCCCATTGAAATTGGCATAAACACGCCTTCCCTCCTTTCACGTCTGCGACGTTCGCCGTGCCTGTGTCAATGCACGATCGCATTGGACACTGAAGGATTTGAAAAGGCGTTGGTCCGATGACTGCCGTGGGTCTGGAGAAAATGATTCGGAAATTCGAAAAGACGGGTTCTTTCCGTGTGCAACCTGGTAGAGGGAGGAAACGAATCGATCCGACGTCAGTGGAAGCAGCGGCCACAGCAATGCAGGAGCAGATTAGTGGTGGCGGGCAGAGGTGCGGCGCACGGAGGACTGCACGAACGTTGGACGTACCTGTGAGCACGGTGCGAGAAATCCTACCAAACGTCCTTCTCTGCTATCCATTCAGAATCGCCCATGTGCACGAGTTGCTTCCTGTAGACCTGCCAGCAAGAGAGACGTTTGCTTTAGAATTTCTTGCTCGCATAAAAGTGGACAATGACTGGCCGTGAAAGATTTTGTGGACAGACCAAGTCCACTTCCATCTGACAGGATATGTCAATACACAGAACTGTCGAATATGGCCAACGAAACATCCACACGAACATCAACCAGTACCACTTCGTCCTGAAAAGGTTACTGTGTGGTGCAGGTTTACTGCATCATTTATCATAGGACCGTATTTTCTCGAAGAGACAGGTGCTTCCGGTACTGTTACCTATACCGTGCCTGGTAAGCGCTAAGAGTGTCGTTTGCGCAACCAAGTCATTCCAGCTCTCCAACAGCGTGTATATGTGGACAGGATCACTTTTATGCAAGATGGCTCTCCTCCTCAGTTAAGCAGCTGCTGAAGCGCCATTTCGGAAATGCTAATATTATCAGCCGGCCTTTCCCTACAGCCTGGCCGTCCCAATCACCTGATCTTAATTCGTGTAACTTCTGGCTGTGGGCCTATCTGAAAGATGTCGTGTTCAGTGTTCCGACTGCATTCTGAAAATGACCATGGAAACACTTCGATCAGCTGTATAACGGCCGGCCGCTGTGGCGATGCGGTTCTAGGCGCTGTACGGGCATGGATGTGTGTGATGTCCTTAGGTTAGTTAGGTTTAAGTAGTTCTAAGTTATACGGGACTGATGACCTCAGATGTTAAGTCCCATAGTGCTCAGAGCCATTTGAACCATTTTTAGTTGTGTAACGTGCTGTTTCTCGATTTGAACTTGTTACAGGAAACGATGGACAGCATATTGAATACGTTGTTCGCCAGTCACACGGAAATTAATAATCCGATTTGATTCTGATTGATGCTTTTTATGCGGTTTTTGGCCTCAAAACAATTAAAAACGGATTTTTACATCCGATGTCATACTGCCGTGGTGGGTGGAATACACAACTAACAGTATCACGCCTCTACATCCGTGCACACTGAGTAGTGCAGTTTGTTTGACGTCAAGCATGCACATTAGGCATTGTTGTATGATTCATTTGTCATTTTTAGTCGACCTTTATTAAATTATGATGCTTACTGCGCCATCTATTGCTACATTTTGTAACTATTTATTTTTCTTCTGCCATACGTTTCCCCCCTTCGTCGATAATATTCCCTTGCAATTTGACGTCATTCTGACTACAGGCGTTATTTCTACAGCTGCTTGAAAGTTTAACTTTCGCTATGATCACCCTGTACTGCAATCGGCTGTTGCAACGTAAGCACCGCCATGAGGATTGCTAATTAAAAATCAGGCGAGATCCCACGGACCGCATGCAAACCAGTCGACTCTCGACAGGTTCAGTGATGTTACCCATGGTGATGTCTGTCTTGAAGCCTTTCTTGGAAGTATGCGACAAATGAAATAAAGCTTACATTCGCAGCCGCTGTAATCGGCTGTTGCAACGTACCACCGCCATGAGGATCGCTAATTAAAAATCAGGTGTACTCCCACGGACCATCGTGTACGAAAAAACTCTTTTGATCATCTTCAACCATATACGAAATAAATAGTGATGTTACGCCTTATCATAATTAATTCTTCAGTAACAGTCGTGAATACAGGATGTAGGCGAAACCTGTTCACAACGCACCACAGTGGTGGAGGGGAAGTGGAGACCAAGAGTCTGCTACAGGACACCCGCTGTCTACAAATCCTGGAAGCAGCCACTTAAGCTGCTGCTGTTATGGTCTTCAGTCCTGAAACTGGTTTGATTCAGCTCTCCATGCTACTCTATCTTGTACAAGCTGCTTCATCTCCCAGTACCTACTGCAACCTACATCCTTCTGAATCTGTTTCGTGTATTCATCTCTTCGTCTCCCTCTACGCTTTTTACCCTCCACGCTGCCCTCCAGTACCAAACTGGTGATCCCTCGATGCCTCAGAACATGTCCTACCAACCGATCAATTCTTCTACACAAGTTGTGCCACAAATTCCTCTTCTCCCCAATTCTATTCAGTACCTCCTTATTAGTTACGTAATCTGCCCCCATATAATCTTGCCATTGCCAATCTACATTTTATATCCTCTCCACTTCGACCATCATCAGTTATTTTGCTCCCCAAATAGCTAAACACACCTACTACTTAAAGTGTCCCATTTCCTAATCTAATTCCCTCAGCATCACCTGATTTAATTCGAGTACATTCCATTATCCTCGTTTTACCTTTGTTGATGTTGACCTTATATCCTCCTTTCAAGACACTGTCCATTCCGTTCAACTGCTCTTCCAGTTCCATTGCTGTCTCTGACAGATTTACAATCTCATCGTCAAACCTCAAAGTTTTTATTTCTTCTCCATGGATTTTAATTCCTACTCCAAACTTTTCTTTTGTTTCCTTTACGGCTTGCTCAATATACACATTGATTAACATCGGGGAGAGGTTACAACCCTATCTCATTCCCTTCCTAACCACTGCTTCCCTTTCATGTCCCTCGACTCTTATAACTGCGAACTGGTTTCTGCACAAATTGTAAATAGCCTTTCGCTCCCTGTATTTTACCCCTGTCACCATCGGAATATGAAAGAGTGTATTCCAGCCAACATTGTCAAAAGCTTTCTCTAAGTCTACAAATGCTATAAACGTAGGTTTAAATTTCCTTAATCTATCTTCTAAGATAAGTCGTAAGGTCAGTATTGCCTCACGTGTTCCAACATTTCTACGGAATCCAAAGTGATCTTCACCGAGGTCGGCGTCTACCAATTTTCTCATTCGTCTGTAAAGAATTCGCGTTAGTATTTTGCAGCTGTGACTTATTAAACTGATAGTTCGGTAATTTTCACATCTGTCAACACCTGCTTTCTTTGGGATGGAATTATTATGTTCTTCTTGAAGTCTGAGGGTATTTCGCCTGTTTCATACATTTTGTTCACCAGATGGTAGAGTTTTGTCAGGACTGGCTCTCCCAACGCCGTCAGTAGTTCTAATGGAATGTTGTCTACTCCCGGGGCATTGTTTCCACTCAGGTCTTTCAGTGATCTGTCAGACTCTTCACGCAGTATCATATCTCTCATTTCATCTTCATCTACATCCTCTCTTCGATTTCCATAATATTGTCCACAAGTACCTCGCCCTTGTATAGACACTTCATATTCTCCTTCCACCTTTCTGCTTTCCCGCCTAGAACTGGGTTTCCATCTGAGCTCTTGATATTCATACAAGTGGTTCTGTTTTCTCCAAAGGTCTCTTTAATTTCCCTACAGGGAGTATCTATCTTACCTCTCGTGATGTACGCCTCTCCATCCTTACATTTGTCCTCTAGCCACCCCTGCTTAGTCATTTTGCACTTACTGTTGATCTCATTTTTGAGACGTTTGTATTCCTTTTTGCCTGATTCATTTACTGCATTTTATATTTTCTAATTCCATCAATTAAATTCAATATCTCTTCTGTTGCCCAAGGATTTCTACTAGCCCTCGTCTTTTTACCTAGTTGATCCTCTGCTGCCTTCACTATTTCATCTCTCAAAGCTACCCATTCCACTTCTACTGTATTTCTTTCGCCCGCTCTTGTCAATCGTTCCCTAAAACTTTCTCTGAAACTTACGATAACCTGTGGTTCTTTCAGTTCATCCAGGTCTCATCCCCTTAAATTCCTTCCTCTATGCAGGTTATTCAGTTTTAGTCTACAGTTTACAGCCAATAAATTGGGGCCAGAGTCCACATCTGCTCCTGGAAATGTCCTACAATTTAAAACCTGGTTCCCAAATCTCTGTCTTACCATTATATAATCGATTTGAAGCTTTCCAGTGTCTCCAGCACTCTTCCACGTCTACAGCCTTCTTTCGTGATTCTTAAGCGAAGTGCAACGCTAGATTTCCGGTATCCACTTGCGCACCGTCTTAATTGCAAATTATGAAACTGTGTAGATTGTCGCTTATTGTTTTCTGTAGTCTAACAGCGCTAAATTAACAAATAGAACACTTTGAATACTTGTCGGGCATTCGGCGGGGTGCGGTATTTCGGCAGCCAGACTTGTCGCCTTGTGCGGCTGTCTGCTTCTGGGCGCCCTCTTGTAGCCTCTGGGCGGCCGCAACTGGCGCAGGGGTCGTCTGGCCATCAGCTGCCACGACGCGAGAGAGCTGCCGTGCTCGAGGCCGGCGCTCAGCGGGAAGCCGCCGTTTTCACGAATTAGTCCGTCGTGCAGTCGGGTGCCTAGAGCCTCCTTCTCATTGCAATCCCGGAAGGTGTTGGATTGGCGCAGCCGTAACTGATGCACGACTGTGCGAGATGCAACGCTGTGCCAAAGCGGGCTTCGTCGAACGTAGGTCAGCTCTGTGACGTTCATGTTCGGTGCACCTCTCTGGTACCGCACAGGCAGTCCGGCCTTCGCACGTTTTCCCTGCACTGGCAGGGGACTGCATTCTAAAAGAGCCCGAGACTGTCATCCTTGCAGCAGAAGAATGCAATTCTACACTCCTGCTGCCACGTAGAGTGTACAGACAAACGCGTACAGCCTGTTACTGGATGACACCTGCAGAGGACGGCAGAGTGAAGAGGGCGGCCGCGTCGCTCAGACAGCACGGACGAACTCGTGCCCGCGAGGCAGGCGCGTCCCACTGCTAGCGACGCACAGATTCGACGACGAGCAGAGATCAGCAGGCGACGCCGGCTGCAGCCTCGGTGGCCTCACACCTCCGCACTGCACCTGGGCTCCAGATCCGGAGTGCAACATCGGCTCTGCTGCCTGCTTCTCGTTCCGGGCTTAAAACTGCACTGCCCATGCTTCGGCACTGGCTGGGGAAAAGTTCAGAAATATTTACATCCACCCCCGTACGTCTTTCTGTGGTGCAACCCTACTATCGATCTCTGAAAGGTGAAACTCTTTTGAAACAGTCTGTTTTAGAACTTCGATTCATTTGTTGTTTGATATTTTTAATTACATGATCACAAATTTTCAGATGGCGATTTTTTAAAAATAATCGCATTTCTTTCGGATTATGTCTTCCATATTCTGTATTCTATAACTCCTTATTTCTCACACAGTTTTAGATTCTGTGCTTTACTGTAGCATTCCCCATATGAGAAACGGAATAAAAAGCAGCTGCCGTGGACATAATGATGGTCAACAAACAAGTGAATTACGCCAAGTGAACAAGTGTGAGGAGCGTAAGTAAAATTATGTATAAAGCGTGTGGTTGCTGTCGAACAACTCTGTGACAGTAAAATTCTCTATTGTCGTGCCTCGCTTCCTGTGTGTTACATGTGCTGTGTAGTAGCCATGACGTGCACACGACTGCTTTCACTAACGCTTGCTTTTCTCTGTTTCAGAATCTGAAGAACCAGATAATGACGACGAACCTCTGGGTGGAGCAGGTAAGTCTTTTCCGCCGCCTCAGTGCATTTTTTACATCAACAGCTCATTGCTCACCTTTCCTCTTCCTACTTATTGTCTTCAGTAGACACTTAGAGCACACAAGCAGAAGAACAGCATCTGCAAAGTATACCAACATCTGTACACCACTGTACAGCGCATGGCGGAGGGTATTTTCTAGCAGCGTTATGCATTTTGTGTCCTCTTCCATATGTGGTGTTGGCACGGAGTGTGTGTCCGTTAATTTATTTAGTTCGTTCGTACACTACACACACACACACACACACACACACACACACACACACATACACATTGTGTTCAGTAAATTCGATTTTGCCATTTTGAAGGAGAGACTTTAGGGATGGAGAAACAGCTACGTTTCAGCCACTGACAGGTACTTCTGTAAAGTATAGCGACAACAAAGTAGGACGGGCGCTAGTCTACTCAAATCGATAATTACGGGAATAACCCCTATATTACCATGTACGTCTATTTTCGGAAAAAGAAAACAGCTATACTGGAAAGAACGACTGCCCCTCCCCTTACCCTGCTCGTTCTTCAAACACAGTGTTTACGTAATACACAAAACTATCAGCACTCTGTATGCATTAAAGTCAAGATCTGCATAGAGCCCCTAGGAATTACATTTGAACAAGCACCTATCAGTGGACTGTAGACGTCATATCGTTGCCAGCATTGGCGAGCTCCCGTCCCAATGGCGAGAAAGCACCGTCGTTCCAGTAGTGAAACCGTAAGCAGCCGCTAGAGATGGACAGTAATCCCCTAATTAGTCTCAATGTAGTTCACTGTAAGTTTCTTGAACAGTCAGGCACCCGGTAGCTGCGTTGGCTCTTGAGCTTGGGGACCTCTAGCTTTGTCCCATGGTGGTTTCTGCCTAGACCATTCCACTAGTGATAACCTGGTTTACCTAGAGTCTGCCATCTGAACAGCTCGTGCTCGAAGTCAACACCTTACAGCCATCTTCCTCGACCTGCAAAAGACTTATGACAACACATGGCGACAGCACATCCTTGCTACCTTACACAAGTGGGGCCCCTGGGGTCTGCTCCCTGTTTTAATCCACAACTTCCTGTCGCAGTATACATTCCACGTACAAGTTTGTGCTTCCCACAGTACCCCCATATCCAAGAATGAGATGCCACAGGGCTCTGTACTGTGTGTCTCACTCTTTCTGGTAGCCATTAAATGTCTAGCAGCAGCTGTGGGGTCCTCAGTATGACCCTCCTTCTACGTTAACGAATTTTGCCTCTACTGTAGCTCCCCTAGTACGTGTATCGCTGAATGCCGACTGCAAGGCGCCATACAAAAAGCACAAGCATGAATCCTCATCCATGGCTTTCCATTTTCAGCCGCCAATACGCACGTCATGCACTTCTGTCAACGTTGTACCATTTGCTCACAACCAGAACGTTACCTCGACAGCTAGATACTCACTGTGGTGGAGACTTACCGGTCTTTAGGACTGGTCTTTGATTCTCCGTTGATGTGGAAACCCCAGGTTAAGCGAAAGTACTGACTGCACCTTAATACACCTTACTGCCTGAGTAACACCAGCTGGGATGCGTATCACACTATCCTTCTATAGCTTTACAAAGCCCTGACACAATTCAGTTTTGATTGTGGGAGTCTGGCACACGATTCAGCAGCGCACTGGATCCAATGCACCACTGTGGGGTTAGACTTGCGACAGGAACCTATCGGACTAGTCCTGTGAATATTTTACTCATGGAGGCCTGGTTTCCTACATTGACAGGCGCTTGTCAGTTATGTTGCCCACACTTGCAGCTTTCCTAAGCAACTGAACTACCATCACCTCTTTCCAAACACATAAATCCATCTCCTGCAACGGTGTCCAAATGCAGTGATTACAATCACAATCCGTGTATGGTCCCTCCTTTCTGAACCCTCATTGTTTACTCTCCCTCCACCACAGCTTCATCTTCACCTATAACATAATTCAAAATTGTCTGTTCCTCCTGAGGCCTCCTGCCACCAATTTTTCACCATCCTTGGCACATCCAGGAATTCAGAAGTAGTGCACACTGATGGCTCTATGGTTGCTGGATACGTGAGGTTTTGCTTATATCCACATGGGACATTCTGAACTGCTCTCCTTTCCAGAAGACTGTGGCGTTTTCACTGTGGAGTTGGTAGCTATCTCTCGTACTCTTGAGCATATCTGTTCCTGTACCTGTGGGATCCTTCCTCATCTGTAGTGACTCAAGCAGTTTTGAAGCTCTCGACTAATGTTACTTTGGATCATTGCCATTCAGGATTCCCTGTGTGCCCTAGAGCAATGTGGATACTCTGTGACCTTCATCTGGACTCTGGGCCATGCTGGGATCCTGGGGAATGAACACTCATTGATAGCTTGGCCAAACTGGCTAACTATAAACCAGCTCTGGAGATTGGTTTTCCAGAAACAGACCTCTGATCTGTATGATACTACCAAGTTTTGAAATCTGCAATATGGAATTTCTCAATCTGACTTCACTAAACAAACTACTGGTGGTAAAGGAGACTACAAATCTGTGGATGTCCTCCTTGCAGGCTTCTCACAAGGATTCTACTGCCCTTTGGAGGCTCCGCATCGGCCATACTTGGCTGTCTCGTGGTCATCTCCTCCACAACGAGGACATGCCCCATTGTCAGTGTGGATCCTGTTTTATGGTGGTCCACATTTTGCTGGACTGTCCCAACCTAGCAGCCCTGCAGGGGACTCATCATCCTGACTCACAACCGCTGGTGTAAGAGATAGTGCCCCAGCGGCTGATGTAGTTTACATTTTATTGGTGAAGGGGGCTTTTATCACTCTCTTTAATGGAGGGCCACTTAATCTCAACGGCCCATTGAGGGGTCGGTAGCATACTCTGATGCCTCCTCTGCATAGAATCGTCTAAAGCTGTCTGGTCTTGGTGGAACAACCCAGTGCTCACCCCCCCCCCCTCCTGGTGTTTTTCTCTCCCCCATCCCTTTTCGCATCGTCTGTTGGACTTGTTTGTGGTTTGTCTCTCTGCTTTTCTCTTGCGCTGTGTGTGTCACTACTCTCCAAGGCAGAGTAGAGTACCTCTCGTAAGTGGTGGGGGCTGGGGGATGTATGTCCCTCATTGCACTCTGCTTTCAGGGGCTTCTGGCTGCTCCCTACATTGGGTGCCTTGCTTGCCTTTCTTCCTCTGTCTCTCTTTTCTCTTTTTGTCCCTTACTTCAACTTCACTGACAGACCTTGGGGTTTTCGTTCCCGGGGTTTGGCACGTTAGGCTATATCTGATCTACAGCCACGTAGAGCTGTCTGCTCGAGGAAAAAGGGACTGATGACCTTGTAGTTTAGCCCCTTTAATCATCCAACCAACCGACCGATCCACACACTGCGGGTAAAACGCCTCACTGAGCCGTCTGCGCAATCGTCACCGCGTATCTTTGACTCGTCGGATTCCACTATAGCCGCCAGTCAGCCGTGTACAGCTTGTGGGTGTTCCTCCCATTCGAGACGCGGAGCCTCACGTGGCGCTGTGACATACGTGGCTCCCTTCGCACGCAGCTGCAGTTCTCGTGGGGTTTGAAACCAGCTGTCGTCGTCGAGGCGTCACCCTCGTCCCTCGTCCCTGTCCGTTTGTATCTTTCCGCGACGACTGCGTTACAGGGCGGCGCGTGCTGCACCATTCCTCGAAGACACGCTGGGCTGCCCTCGTCTGTACACCTGTGTATGGGGCGGGTTCCTCCAGGTTCTGTTGACGGACACGTCCAGAACAGGACAGCTCCGCGTCTCGCCTTCTCACTCCACTACCCGTCATCAGCAGTGGAGAGGTAGGTAACCACGTACCTGGAGCAGATTTTCGGCAGCCTATAGCTCTAAAAAACTAAGTAGTCTGCTCTGTTAATGGGGGAGGCTAAACAGCAGTTTGGAAGGTGAGCTTTTTTGCATCAAGTCAACACCAAACTCACGCAGCCGCGGTGGCATTTATCCATAACAATCTTCCTGTCTCAGCACAGGTACAGTGGCGGCAAAAAATAGCAACACCAAAACATAATTAATGTAGAGTAATGACATTTCGGAAATACATTGATCTAGGCAACATATGTAACTTATTAACATTCCAACATCACAGTGTGAGGCGGCGGGTTCATAATAAAAATAAATCATAAGTAATAGGAAATAATAGAATATTGTTCGCCGTCTTTTACAAGAGCCTGGAAACTATTTTTGTGGTCTGCCAGAAAGCGATGGAGAACATACTGACCATAGTTTCCAGTCTGCAAGTCAACATTCTTTTCCAGCCCACTGAAAGAAATGTTTCTACTCTGTATTTACTCGGCGGGCTCAGGAACTATGTTTATAAACGAAGATGTTGAGTTCTAATTGATAGATATATCTGATAAATTTTCACACGCACAACATTATTTTAATACTAATAATAAATCTCTCTAATCTAAACAGCACTATGAGCCGTTCAAAGGCGACCTTTACTTTAAGTTCCCAATAAATCATCGTGCGCCCTGACTCCTGATAATCAAAATAATTGCTCGTCACAAAAGTGGAAAATAATTGTCACCACTTGCCACGCGGATTTGTTAACATTACGCGCGGCACGCTAACAGTTACTTCCGCGAAATCTAACCAATCCCGGACAGGGTACAGTCCTCGCGATTTCACTTCCTATTTCTACGGAACACGTGAGTTTAATTGCGGTCTTGCTGTGACGTCATCGGAGGCATCGCGTACTCCGGCGTTTGACTGCTGTGGGCCGTAGGGTAGCTAGGTGCGAACTGAAGTCTTGCGTGTCGGGCCGTATACAGGCTGTTACAAAAAGGTACGGCCGAACTTTCAGGAAACATTCCTCACACAAAAACAAAGAAAAGATGTTATGTGGACATGTGTCCGGAAACGCTTAATTTCCATGTTAGAGCTCATTTTAGTTTCGTCAGTATATACTATACTTCCTCGATTCATCGCCAGTTGGCCCAATTGAGGGGAGGTAATGTTGACTTCGGTGCTTGTGTTGACGTGCGACTCATTGCTCTACAGTACTAGCATCAGGCACATCAGTACGTAGCATCAACAGGTTAGTGTTCAACACGAACGTGGTTTTGCAGTCAGTGCAATGTTTACAAATGCGCAGTTGGCAGATGCCCATTTGATGTACGGATTAGCACGGGGCAATAGCCGTGGCGCGGTACGTTTGTATCGAGACAGATTTCCAGAACGAAGGTGTCCCGACACGAAGACGTTCGAAGCAATCGATCGGCGTCTTACGGAGCACGGAACATTCCAGCCTATGACTGGCGACTGGGAAGACCTAGAACGACGAGGAGACCTACAACGGACGAGGCAATTCTTCGTGCAGTTGACGATAACCCTAATGTCAGCGTCAGAGAAGTTGCTGCTGTACAAGGTGACGTTGACCACGTCGCTGTATGGAGAGTGCTACGGGAGAACCAGTTGTTTCCGTACAGTGTACAAAGTGTGCAGGCACTATCAGCAGCTGATTGGTCTCCACGGGTACACTTTGAACAATGGTTCATCCAACAATGTGTCAATCCTCATTTCAGTGCAAATGTTCTCTTTACGGATGAGGCTTCATTCCAACGTGATCAAATTGTAAATTTTCACAATCAACGTGTGAGGGCTGACGATAGGAGGAATGTTTCCTGAAAGTCTGGCCGTACCTTTTTGTAACACTCTATATAATACAGGCGCAGCGGACAGCTGCTGTTACCCGTTCTATGCCCGCAGCAGCAGCCTTTAAACGGCCACTTTCTCGGGCACGCAATATTTTATAACAGTGTCAAGAATCAATTTCGAATCTTCGTAATTTATGTATGAATATAGTTAAGTTGGATATAATCACAGAAAAAGACTTTGCTCGCCTACATATAAACTTTGCCGTCTTTAAGAGATCTTCGATTTGTTATTATTTACCTCCAGGCACTTAATCTTGTTATAGCTCTATTATTTGATAGGTTTCATCAAATGCTGTAATCAGTACTTTCTAGCATTGATATAACAGATACTTAATCTACTACGTATAAGGACATCTTCGTTCCAAATTTAGTTTTCAGTAAATTACTCGAAAACTATTAGAGGTAGCTTAATGGGATCACGTAGTTTTTATGTTGAACTGAAGCTTCACACAAATTTTTGGCTTTCTAGCTTTATTATTTAGTGCGACTTATTCTTCGTAAAAATGTGGGTTCTGACTAAAATTTTGTTCAGAGCAAGTTCAAACTTGTACCAGGTAATTTTGACATACATTTGCACCTTATGACCAGTTTTTGGCTTCCTAGCGTTATTATTTAGCGCCACTTATTTTTTTCTTAAAACGATGTATTTAGGGCAGCAGGTGGGATGACCAGACTGACGTGCAGAAATGTAGTCAAGGTGCGTGAGATAACCACGCGACTGATCTCGCTGCCACACGAAATCGCGCCCCAGGAGTGGGTGCAGTGCGACCACACGGGTCTTTCGACGAGCCCCCTTCTAACCAACACAGCCGTACGTGCACCAGAAAACACGGCAGGCGTGCACTCTGTCCTCTAGCGAGCGCTCATTTGACGTGGCGTGTTTTGGGGTCTGTGTAGTGCACGCCACAGGACTCTCTCGGAGGTGCCAGTCCGTTGACTTAGTGTGGTGCCAGCTGCTGCTGCAGGTGCGCCAGAGTCGTACGCCGAACACGATGGCCGTCCGGAGTCCGGTCGTGTCAAGACCGCAATTCCTCGCGGTCATCGCTGCCAGCAGTAATGTACAGTGGCTGCTCTCCTGCCAAGACTTTTTACAGTGTCGCAGAAGGAAGATCCAGATTCTCCTAGCGCTATTATACGACCTCGTTCAACTCAGAGATGCGTTGATAATGGCGTCTTTGTCGTCTTGAACGTCGACTCGCCACGTCCAATGTCAAAGGTAATTAGCGCTCGAGATCGTTACAGCGTGTACTCGAGGCAAACCTGATGTGCATCCTCATAATGGTTCTGCCAGCACCACTCTCCTGTGACTGGCTTGAAATTGCAGTGGACATCGTCTTTCAGACAAACTGTCGTTTGTCACACAGCTCTATCTTGATGTTGCAATTTTTTTCTGTCAGTGTATTTTTAATTGCATATTTTATCCTCGTTCGTTTCGACTACTTCCGAAACACTGCTGTTAGTGTGGTTTACGTACGTAATTGTTCCTGACTCTTTACTGTTTCTGTGGTTGTGGAGTCATTTGAAGGTAGGAAGTGGCCGGAGGGTAAGTTTTTCAATAAAGAAAATTTGTGGACAAGAGAGGGCACACACGATAAATAACAATTGTCCCCTGCCTCATTTGGGTGTGCAACAGCAAAGGGAGGCTTGCTTACAGGGTGTTGCATATAGATACTCACATCTGCACCCCATCAAAATTATACCAGTTTTAATGACAGAATATGATCAACACCGGTTGGTGCCTTTCCTGGGTACAAAAGGCATAATTGTAACATCAGCATATTGCAGCGATGGAGGTAGCAGTGCTATGTGTAAGGTTGAAACACTTAGCCTAGGTGCAGACATGAGTTAGCCCACTGTTTATTAGGATACCTGACAGGACGGTTTTCTATTCCATTTAAACTTTAATACGCGAGGCAGATAACTGTACAGTCTCCTCACTGCAGTCCAGAGTCACAGAAAAGCCCAAGACCAGATAAGACAACACAAGGCCTCTGGTAATCACGCATTTGCACTTTCTCAACAGTCAATTCATAATCTCTAAAAGTCTCAACATTCAGTTATATTAATTTGTAGTAATTTTCGAATAATCTATCTATCTACATCCATACTCCGCAAGCCACCTGACGGTGCGTGGCGGAGGGTACCCTGAGTACCTCTATCGGTTCTCCCTTCTATTCCAGTCTCGTATTGTACGTGGAAAGAAGGATTGTCGGTATGCTTCTGTGTGGGCTCTAATCTCTCTGATTTTATCTTCATGGTCTCTTCGCGAGATATACGTAGGAGGGAGCAATATACTGCTTGACTCTTCGGTGAAGGTATGTTCTCGAAACTTTAACAAAAGCCTGTACCGAGCTACTGAGCGTCTCTCCTGCAGAGTCTTCCACTGGAGTTTATCTATCATCTCCGAAACGCTTTCGCAATTACTAAATGATCCTGTAACGAAGCGCGCTGCTCTCCGTTGGATCTTCTCTATCTCTTCTATCAACCCTACCTGGTACTATAATATATAGTTTTACATTTCCTTTCGTCGGTTGTCCAAGGATAAAAGCCATCTACACTCTGAAAATTCTGTTGTTAATCCAAATTTCAAATTTTTACTTCCGTTTTTATCATTAATTTCGTATTTACTGATATAGGACAAATTTTTAGCTTCCACACTCACCTACATGAAATACATGATTTAAAATGTAACTACGTTCGAAGCAAATTCCATTTTTTATAAAAGCCCCCAACTTAATCTGAGATACGTGGAGTTACACTGCGCGAACAATGAAGTACGCCACACATGTGTATTTTCCTGAGACATAATAACTTTCGGTAATTACGAAGCCTAATTAAAAAGTAGCGAATATCTCTAATTTGCAATTTAAAGTATCAGTTATCGACTGAGAATGATATGACACTGCATATGACACATTTTGTACGCCGTCCGAGACCAACTGATTTCTCCACCCGAGAGGTCACGGTCAATGTTTTAAGGTATTTGCACCAATTGGAAAAAAAGAAGGATCTGACACTCCACGGAAAGTAAATCATCCTGGCCTCTCGAGGGACCATTCTCTCCACAATGAGCTGCGAGAGCGGAGCTCCAGGCTGGCCAACCCTCGGGCGCCAAAATTATTACCCGTTTTGCGAAAGAAAAAGGGAGACGTTTGAGGAAGCCGAGGACGGTGAGCCGCGAAGCAGACCGGGTGAGCAGCCAGGTCAGCAAACGCAGCGACAGACACACAGTAGCGGTGAGTGGCGGAGGGTGAAGTCGCCCGTGGTTCTGCTGCGTCTGAGTCGGCAGCAAAGTCGACGTCGGCGTACATTATTAATATTTATCTGCGGTGCTAAGTTTCCGGGAAGCGTCAATAATAGAAGCGGTTCACGCACCGAAGCCAACTTGAAAACTAAGCTTTTTCGCATCACGCGACGCTAACTGCTCGGGAGGTTTCCTCTTTTGTTTTAGACTTTTTCCCTTCTTCCGAGACGGTAGGGCCGTGAGTTACTGCACGCTGCGACGTAGCGCGGCCAGTGCTGCGCACGACTCACCCTCCGCCTGCGTTTCGTTTTCTTCTGTCTCGGGTTCTGGTCCGTAACGCACGGAATAATGGGTTGCAGTAGTAAGAGCGCGACACCGGTACTGGAGTGCGTTTGAAGGAACAACGACGTTATTCAAGTCGTACATCTGTTCCATAACAGTGACGGGTTGGTGTCGTCAGTCCGAAGATCGGTTTGATGCTGCTCTCCCCGTACAACCCCCCTCATATGAACCTGCTTACTGTATTTTAAGCCTCGCTCTCCCTCTACACTTTTGACCTGCCACACATCCCACTATTCCTTTACACCTCGGAATATATCTTATCAACCGATCCCTTCGTCTAGTCTAGTTGTGCCACAATTTTTTCCTCCTCATTACTTACTCGGTCTGCCCATCTGTCCTTTAGCATTCTTCTGTGTTACATATTTCCGAAACTTGTGTGCTCTTCCTCTCTGACCTACCTATCAACTACGTTTCACTTATGTACAAAGCTACACTCCAAATACTTTCAGAAAATACCCTTAAATTTATAGTCGATCATAACAAATTTCTTTCAAAGGAAAGCTCTTCTTGTTATTGCATGCCATCATTTTATATGCTCTTTACTTCGGTCGCCCAAATGCCAAAACTCAATTTCTACTTCCAGTTTCTTATGTCCTAACCTGATTTAATTCGTCTAGATTCCGTAATCCTCCTTTTACTTTTATTGATGTTCAAGTCATAACTTTTTTCGAAGCTCTATCGAACTGTTCATCTTGTGTCCCAAGTGCTATGCCGTCTGTGATAGAATTAGAGTCCTATTAGCAAACCTCAGAGTCTTTTTTTCTTCATCCCGAGTTGCATTTCCCTGTACAAAGATCTCCTCGGTTTGGATAAGGAGTGACATGATCACTAGGAAGATGACGGTTATGAAATTATGTAAGAACCACAACAGTCTCTAATAGCGAATATTCGTTTATTCAATTAGCACTTTCAGTCACAATGATCATCTTCACATTGATGTGCCTTCAGGAAGACCGCTGACTGAATGAAGACATATTCGCGGTCAGCGACTACTGTGGTTGCGGTTCTTCCACCCAGCTTGCGCAGCGTACGGCCTGAAGTACATGGAGGGTTACTCGTTCCCTTCTCAAATACCTCTCCCCTTTCATGACCTTCGACTCTCATAACTGCAGCCTGACTGTTTTATGAATTGCGAATAACGTTTCGCTCCCTGTATTTTATCACTACTTTCAGAATTTGAAAGAGAATACTCCGTTCAATTTTGTGACAAGCGCTCTTTAAAGCTACAGACGCTATAAACGTTGGTATCCCTTCCTTCAGTCGCTAATCTGAGATACGTCGTAGGTTGAAAATCGCCTCTGAAAGCCAAACTGGTCGCCCACGAGGTTGGCTTCTACTAGCTTTCCCATTATTCTATAAGTAATCCGTATCAGTATTATCTGCGTCAGCATGTGCCTTTTGTGGATTTGGAATTACTGCGTTGTTCATTATTCTTGAATTCTTCGGATACTTCGCTTGCTTCATCTATCTTCTATACTAACTTTAATAGTTTTTTCTCACTTAGTTTTGGCAAGAATTTCTATAACTCTCAGAATTCTCATCTACTCCAGCGGCCTTGTTTCGATTTAGGTCCTTCAGTGCTACGTCAAATCGTTCTCGAACTATCATATCTCGCATCTCATTTTCGTCTACGTTCTCTTCTCCTTCCAAAATATTATCATCAAGTTCGTTTACTTTCTGCAGGAGTGGAAGCTGTACTCCAATAGCTTCCTACGAAGTTAAAAATTAACAAATAAAACAGATGTAGTAAGGATCTGGAAAAACGAAATGACTGAAGCTATGGAAGAGGATAAATTTATGTGAAAGCTATTTACAGACCCGTGAAGAGGCATGTAATAATATATGCAATGGATCAGTGTTTTAATCAGTGAATATTTATTAGAGCATTCTCTTTTGGATGAAATAAATTAGCTGTATCCTGGTAGTTCGATCTTGCACTTTGACTCTGTTACTTCAGTTGCTTCGAAATGCTTTTCACAGAAAGTGCAGACTGATTAGTGCTGTCGTATCAGGCTATTAGTTGATGGAAGCTATTCCCAGAAAACCTGTTATGCCAGCTGCAGATAACAGCTGCCCTCGCTTTCTGGACAAGTGGATGGCGCTAGAGAGTAATTTCTGAGGGAGAAACCAGGCACGCGCTAGCGTAAACAGCTCAGTCCTATTGTTTGCTTCGTCACCCTCAAGACGGAGACGTTCTCAGTTTCTCTGTGGGCCCTCTACGACCTGTGCGTGCCGACAATAGGACTGGTCTTCTCCTGGATGGAGGTTGTACCTAACCTGTTGCTACGGGTTGTTACGTTATTATTGGGAGTGGAAATACTTATTGCTTATGTAAGATTCGGCTCGCCACCGACTCTAACCATACAACTAATCAAAGATTTGGTCGAGTCGGAAAATAAATTAATTTGATCATAGACCAAAAACTCACAAAAATGCATACGTTGTGATGTCGCTCATAGGGGATTCGATGTAATTAATAGTGTTCCCCGTGCACTGTTCATGACAATCAAACTTTTAAAATAAAATAGCACATGCAAGAACACCGTGCAGAAGATCAGCTCCCAGCAACACACCTGAAAATAAGACTTAATCTAAAGCATTTGTTATAAAATACAAGGGGAGACTAATCACTGGACCTGTGCATAAAGAAACGCATTGGATGTGCTAACGGGAAAGCTACGAGATGAGTGGCTTAGGTACAAAAACGTAATCTCGGAACACAAGAGAAAATTGTAGATAAAATCATTTATTCCGAAGATAAGGATGTGAGGCATGTACACGGTTCCTGATAACACGTGGTTTGTGGAGACACAATTTCTAGGTATAGTGCCCAAATTCCAACAATATCACATCACACAATCATGTTAACATTATCTAAAACAAACATGCGATCGGACAGTTAGCCCAACAACTGTAATGTTCTACCACGTGGATGGCTCCCCACGGACGAAAGACACATAAGGCAAGGAAAATTTACTAGAAGGCAAAGCTCTAAATATTTAGAAAGGTGAAAGCTTATGCAGGCACAGCTGAAGGCAAACAGACATTCATACAAGAGCGAGTGCTCACTTCTTATCGACACCTTTGTGTGGAGCTCTTCCGGCGGATCCAAGTCTGCTACAGAAAAATCTGCCAAAGTTTTGCATTCCTTGCTGCGACAAGGCAAAGCAATCTTTCAGAGTTGAAAAGCGCGAGACCAAAAGCTAACAGCGCTCCCCTCGCCAAGTAACAGCGCGCCACGCGGTCAGTCTAACTCACCCTTCTTCGACTGGAGCACGGCTGTGGACGCTTTCCGTACCGGCGGCAGACTGCCTCCCGTTTCTCCAGCCTCTTCCACGCTCCGCGTGGCCCGGAAAACCCAAAGATGCCATTTCCGCCACCAACCTAACGCAGGTGGATTTCTCACAAGTAGCGTAAACCTCTTTGCCGACTTGATCTTTACTCGAGTTGGATATTCTGTACAAATGCTGGTGAATCTGTACGACTATCGCAGACTTTCTGCAGCAGACTACTCCACACACAACCACATTCATTCAATCACGCCACAATGAGAGTAAAGGGAAAAGAGAAACAAGGAAAAGAAAGAGAAATGGTAATGAAAATGGGCTACCGGACTAATGAAAGGTGGCTACAGGACCCTTTCAAGGTTTCTTACTGTTCGCCTATGTTTCGTAATGTGTGAAAAGGAAATGTGGTTCTCCCTCGAGCAGATAGAGTTTTTCTTGTTTTCATATATTTTCTGTTAAATCTGTATAAACAAAATTGCAAATGTTGGTTCGTTCAGAATCATTAGTCTCCGAAATTTATTGGCCAGTTCCTTTGAAATTTGGAAGCAGCGTCCCACTCATATACGCGCTCGTTTTTATTCCCCTATTTCTTTAAATATATGTAATACAAAATGTACAACAGCGAAATGTTGGTAGGAAACCTGTATTTATGGCTTACTGGCTCATGATAGAATGATAGAATACTACTACAGAATCTGAATTTTCAGTAAAAATGAACAAGGCTAAAGGTCAGAGGGAGGGGGAAATGGTGATTGGCAGAGAAGGAGAAGGAAGTGGACAAACAAAGGCGACGGCTGAGGTGGAGAGAGGCGCCGGCCATTGTGGCCGAGCGGTTCTAGGCGCTCATTCCGGAACTGCGCTGCTGCTAAGGTCGCAGGTTCGAATCCTGCCTCGGGCATCTACATCTACATCTACATCTACATGACTACTCTGCAATTCACATTTAAGTGCTTGGCAGAGGGTTCATCGAACCACAATCATACTATCTCTCTACTATTCCACTCCCGAACAGCGAGCGGGAAAAACGAACACCTAAACCTTTCTGTTCGAGCTCTGATTTCTCTTATTTTATTTTGATCATCATTCCTACCTATGTAGGTTGGGCTCAACAAAATATTTTCGCATTCGGAAGAGAAAGTTGGTGACTGAAATTTCGTAAAAAGGTCTCGCCGCGCCGAAAAACGTCTATGCTGTAATGACTTCCATCCCAACTCGTGTATCATATCTGCCACACTCTCTCCCCTATAACGCGATAATACAAAACGAGCTGCCCTTTTTTGCACCCTTTCGATGTCCTCCGTCAATCCCACCTGGTAAGGATCCCACACCGCGCAGCAATATTCTAACAGAGGACGAACGAGTGTAGTGTAAGCTGTCTCTTTAGTGGACTTGTTGCATCTTCTAAGTGTCCTGCCAATGAAACGCAACCTTTGGCTCGCCTTCCCGACAATATTACCTATGTGGTCCTTCCAACTGAAGTTGTTCGTAATTTTAACACGCAGGTACTTAGTTGAATTGACAGCCTTGAGAATTGTACTATTTATCGAGTAATCGAATTCCAACGGATTTCTTTTGGAACTCATGTGGATCATCTCACACTTTTCGTTATTTAGCGTCAACTGCCACCTGACACACCATACAGCAATCTTTTCTAAATCGCTTTGCAGCTGATACTGGTCTTTGGATGACCTTACTAGACGGTAAATTACAGCATCATCTGCGAACAGTCTAAGAGAACTGCTCAGATTGTCACCCAGGTCATTTATATAGATCAGGAACAGTAGAGGTCCCAGGACGCTTCCCTGGGGAACACCTGATATCACTTCAGTTTTACTCGATGATTTGCCGTCTATTACTACGAACTGCGACCTTCCTGACAGGAAATCACGAATCCAGTCGCACAACTGAGACGATACCCCATAGCTCCGCAGCTTGATTTGAAGTCGCTTGTGAGGAACGGTGTCAAAAGCTTTCCGGAAATCTAGAAATACGGAATCAACTTGAGATCCCCTGTCGATAGCGGCCATTACTTCGTGCGAATAAAGAGCTAGCTGCGTTGCACAAGAGCGATGTTTTCTGAAGCCATGCTGATTACGTGTCAATAGATCGTTCCCTTCGAGGTGATTCATAATGTTTGAATACAGTATATGCTCCAAAACCCTACTGCAAACCGACGTCAATGATATAGGTCTGTAGTTAAATGGATTACTCCTACTACCCTTCTTGAACACTGGTGCGACCTGCGCAATTTTCCAATCTGTAGGTACAGATCTATCGGTGAGCGAGCGGTTGTATATGAGTGCTAAGTAGGGAGCTATAGTATCAGTGTAATCTGAAAGGAACCTAATCGGTATACAATCTGTACCTGAAGACTTGCCCGTATCAAGCGATTTGAGTTGCTTCGCAACCCCTAAGGTATCTAGTTCTAAGAAACTCATGCTAGCAGATGTTCGTGTTTCAAATTCTGGAATATTCCATTCGTCTTCCCTGGTGAAGGAATTTCGGAAAACTGCGTTCAATAACTCCGCTTTAGCGGCACAGTCGTCGATAACAGTACCATCGGCACTGCGCAGCGAAGGTATTGACTGCGTCTTGCCGCTTGTGTACTTTACATACGACCAGAATTTCTTCGTATTTTCTACCAAATTTCGAGACAATGTTTCGTTGTGGAACCTATTAAAGGCATCTCGCATCGAAGTACGTGCCAAATTTCGCGCGTCTGTAAATTTTAGCCCATCTTCAGGATTTCGCGTTCTTCTGAACTTTGCATGCTTTTTCCGTTGCCTCTGCAACAGCGTTCGGACCTTTTTTGTGTACCACGGGGGATTCGTTCCATCTCTTACCAATTTATGAGGTATGAATATCTCAATTGCTGTTGCTACTATATCTTTGAATTTGAGCCACATCTCGTCTACATTCGCATAGTCAGTTCGAAAGGAATGGAAATTGTCTTTTAGGAAGGCTTCTAGTGGCACTTTATCCGCTTTTTTAAATAAAATTATTTTGCGTTTGATTCTGATGGATTTGGAAGAAATGGTATTGAGCCTAGCTACAATGACCTTGTGATCACTAATCCCTATATCAGTCATGATGCTCTCTATCAGCTCTGGATTGTTTGTGGCCAAGAGGTCACGTGTGTTTTCGCAACCATTTACAATTCGTGTGGGTCCGTGGACTAACTGCTCGAAATAATTTTCGGAGAAAGCATTTAGGACAATCTCGGAAGACGTTCTCTGCCTACCACCGGTTTTGAACAAGTATTTTTGCCAACATACCGAGGGTAGGTTGAAGTCCCCTCCAACTATAACCGTATGAGTGGGGTATTTATTTGTTACGAGACTCAGACTTTCTCTGAACTGTTCCGCAACTGTATCATCGGAGTCTGGGGGTCGGTAGAAGGAGCCAATTACTAACTTAATTCGGCTGTTAAGTATAACCTCCACCCACACCAATTCGCACGGAGTGTCTACTTCGACTTCACTACAAGATTAACCACTACTGACAGACACAAACACTCCACCACCAATTCTGCCTAATCTATCTTTCCTGAACACCGTCTGAGACTTCGTAAAAATTTCTGCAGAACTTATTTCAGGCTTTAGCCAGCTTTCTGTACCTATAACGATATCAGCTTCTGTGCTTTCTATTAGCGCTTGAAGCTCAGGGACTTTTCCAGCGCAACTACAACAATTTACAACTAAAATTCCGACTGTTCCTTGATCCAAGCACGTCCTGTAATTGCCAAGCACCCTTTGACATTGCAGCCCATCCCGCACTTTCCCGAGGACTTCTAACCTAAAAAACCGCCCAGTCCACGCCACACAGCCTCCGCTACCCGTGTAGCCGCCAGCTGAGTGTAGTGAACTCCTGACCTATTCAGCGGAACCCGAAACCCCACCACCCTATGGCGCAAGTCAAGGAATCTGCAGCCAATACGGTCGCAAAACCGTCTGAGCCTCTGATTCAGACCCTCCACCCGGCTCTGCACCAAAGGTCCGCAGTCGGTTCTGTCAACGATGCTGCAGATGGTGAGCTCTGCCTTCATCTCGTAAGCAAGACCGGCAGCCTTCACCAAATCAGATAGCCGCTGGAATCCAGAGAGAATTTCCTCAGATCCAAAGCGACACACGTCATTAGTGCCGACATGTGCCACCACCTGCAGCTGGCTGCACCCTGTGCTCTTCATGGCATCCGGAAGGACCCTTTCCACATCAGGAATGACTCCTCCCGGAATGCACACGGAGTGCACACTGGATTTCTTCCCCTCCTTAGCCGCCGTATCCCTAAGGGGCCCCATTACGCGCATAACATTGGAGCTCCCAACTACCAGTAAGCCCACCCTCTGCGATTGCCCGGACCTTGAAGGCTGAGAATGATCCTCTGAAACAGGGCAGGCAGCTGCATCTGGCTCAGCCAGAGACAGTGCCTGAAACCGGTTTGTCAGACGCACCGGGGAGGCTTTCTGATCAGCCTCCGGGGACGCCTTTCGCTGCCTGCCACGCCTTGGAACGACCTCCCAATCAACCACAGGCGAGGGCTCAGCCCCACTGCGGGCAGCAACCGGGGCAACCACAGCATCAGACCGATCTGGGGACAGACGGGACGAGGTTGACATCCCCGTGATACCCGAGTCCGGCTCCCCACAGTGGTGCCCATTGGCAACAGCCTCAAGCTGCGCGACCGAAGTCAGCGCCGATTGCAGCTGTGAGCGAAGGGATGCCAAGTCAGCCCTCATCCGAACACAGCAATCGCAGTCCCTGTCCATTCTAATTGATGTTTAACAACAGTTACCGAAACACGAGTCTGTGCCTAGATAACGCAAGCGGAACACGCAAAGAATGTATCAACTAACCTGTACAAATGCCTAACGACTGCGCTACAATCTGCTGAATTTACGATTACAGTAACTAAAACTCGAAATTGCACCTCCTATACGAAACTCTCACGCAATTTAAACAAGAATCTACGAAGTAAACACTAAAGCGCGATGCTACAACTGTCAAATACTATAATACGCCCGAAATATATGAATTAAACAATGCAAGTGCCCAAAAACACGCAAAGAAATTAATTAAACTATCTAACAAATAAGTAAGCTAGGGTTAAACGACTTGCTGCTGCAGCTGCTTATCCAACGGCGGCAGGGAGTGTGTGATGTCCTTAGGTTAGTTAGGTTTAAGTAGTTCTAAGTTGTAGGGGACTGATGACCTCCGATGTTAAGTCCCATAGTGCTCAGAGCTATTTGAACCATTTGCACATAGGCAGGCGAGAGCAGGACGTCAGGATTCGTATTTCCATACGTGTCACAGACGTGTGCTTCCTCTGCTCCTCCTTTTCCATTTAAGCAGGCTGAGCCGCAGCTAAGTGTGGCCAGGTACAGCTGCTAATACACAAAGAATTTGTACATTATGATACATAACAATTTTCTACGTTGTAGCATTTACATTAAAGTCCTGAGACAAATAAAATAAATAGCGGTTGAAAACGGACACAAAACAAACATGATACACAAACTAACAGAAAAGCTAACCGGAAAAGTAAAAAGGGCACCTAACACATAGCAGCAAACACAGCAAACAGAACATAAACACACACACACACACACACACACACAATATATCTAAAAAAGAAACATCACCAACAACAAACGAATGGCACACACTCACGTATAGCAACAAAGCATTTTACAGGATATATTCATAAATTCTAGGCTCTAAAAGTACTATCAGAGGTTCAAAACGCACGCACAAACACAGCCACACCCGCGCACACACACGCACACACACACAGGGAGAGAGGGAGGGAGAGAGAGAGAGAGAGAGAGAGAGAGAGAGAGAGAGAGAGAGATACTCCCACCGAGAAGAGACAGAATGAGATGGTGGAAAAGTGAACATCAGACAACAGTGATGGTCTCCATACAAACTCCCTGTAGAAGCATGAAAACTCGACATCTGGACCCACTTTTACAAATAGAACAAGAAAAATTGTGTTTGCTCAAGGCTGAAAGATATTTTCTTATTACAAAGAGCGTTCAAATGTAAAGGTGGGTAACTTCTTGAGAGATCGGTTGAAGTTTGCTTATGCCACTTTGGAATAACGTTGAGAGACATCTAGCCAATGAAAGCAGGCGTCTTCACCGGCCCCCTAAAGATTTCAAAGCTGAGCTGTCAGCAGTCAAGGCGATGCTCACAGTGTTTCTCGTCGTTCGATGTCCGTCACTCATCGAATTCCTCGATCGTGTGAGACCCCGTCAACTTCTCGGTGTACGTGAGTCCGTGGAGGGCGAACGGCCCGGGCTCCGCGCGTCCACACCAAGTGTAGCGGGAGGGTCCGCCCTCTTCAACTCGGACGACGAACTGAAGGACACATTGAAGAGTCGGGCCCTGTCACAGCCACACGAATTCTGGGAGCAGGCAATCCTTTGGCTCGCGAAACAGTTGGCTAGTCATGCTCAGCCCTGTGGTGCTTACTTTCGAATAAAGGCTTACTTGTACCCACGATGCTGTTTTGTATCTTTTCTTTCGAACACCCCTCGTACGCAGTACGGATGGACCTGCAAACAGAGCAGACCGTGTCGAATGCGCCTCAGGCCAGAAGCTGCGTGTGGAGGCACACAGCAGCAGGTAAACACGTGCGCTGAGCGTGTCTTCCAGTTTCTACTAAAACTGAGGCTGACAATGTGGATCAGCTACGTCTTGAGTCTACTATAACGCGAGTACAAAAACGCATCTCTCGTGACGAGGCAATATGTGATCCTAGGGGTGGGAGAAGAAAGTTTCCAAGTTGTTCAGAGCACTTTTCCTGTAGTAAACGTGAAACGCTACACAAAACTTGTTACAGAGCAGCAAATATTTCAAGAAAGCCTGTTCCAGTACGTTTAACAGTCGAGGCCAAAGAAGACAAGAGTGCATTTCTCTGCGTGAGAAGCAGGCCTACACGTTTTCGGTGTGGAGGGCCTCTTAATGGTGCCATGTGACTGTGACAGAAATACTGCGTTTACTGTGCAGCTGACACAGAGCAAGCGGCAGGCCTGCTGGGCAGAGGGGTCCGTAACGGCGACCAAAGATTCAGCCACAGCTCACAGCACCGCCACCAAACGGCGCACCCAATCCAGTTTGCCGCTCTTCCTTCCGCTCCTGTCTTGTGCCTTCTGCGCATCGTTCATACCAGGCTCACCCATTGATTTCTCTTGCGCAACGAACCGCCCCCACAATATGGCTGTGGAGCCAGACTGACCACGTCCCGTATATTGGTGAAATGTCCTTTTGGCCCTTAGTGCTAAGTTCCAGCACACGGTTCGAGGGTGGTTGAACTGATCCTCAGTTTCCTACGTGATAGTGGTTTTTATTTTCTCCCGGAGCAAGGGCAGTGTGGTTGTAGTTTGTACCTCTCTTCTTGTTTTCTAGTCTCAGACCGAGGACCACTCCGCCGGCCGGGGTGGCCGAGAGGTTCTAGGCGCTACAGTCTGGAACCGAGCGACCGCTACGGTCGCAGGTTCGAATCCTGCCTCGGGCATGGACGTGTGTGATGTCCTTAGGTTAGTTGTGTTTAAGTAGTTCTAAGTTCTAGGCGACTGATGACCTCAGAAGTCGCATAGTGTTCAGAGCCATTTGAACCAGCCATGACCACTCCCTCGTGCAAAGACCTATCTTTTATCCCTCTGTTTCTCCAATCTTCAGATTTGGTGTGCCCGTTTATGCCTTCTACTGTGTGTGTTTGTCAATCTGACTGGATCCGTCCACTTTTACGGGACCCTCTCTCTTATGTAAGTAACTTTGGAGTCGCGGGACCGATGACTTCGTTGTTTAGCCTCGTAACCCCACTCAATCAATCAATGACTCAGTCAATCAGTTAGTCAATATAATTGCTCGCAAGTAACACCACTGTAAGTCTGATGAATAGTATATCGCGTACTGTTCTGGAATAAACGTCAAGCATATTGCATGTAAAGTAACAACGTGACTGCCCTTATCTATAGCATCCTAGCTATAGTATTAATGCCTGCTGACAAATAATAAATAGCTCTTTCGCCACACAATATGAAGTGCTGTATAAACAGATTTAAAAATACCTTCCTTGCATTTATGCAGTAGCGTGCAGCTGTGTACGCAGTCAGAGAGACACGGTTAGCTTTACTGACTGACAGTCACAATGTGCGTGGTGTCGGCAAATACGCTTCAGTTTAATAAAAGACTGACTAAACAGTGGGCTACCAGCTGCCTCCTTTTACTTTCCTCAGCACCTTTCAAAAATTTAGGCGTGCAAACATATTCGCATTCTTGCGAACATGCAATTCACGTCAAACTCCCGCCAGCTCACTCACACCCACTGGTCCATCGCTCTAACTAACTCATACCTGCCCATCCCCAGTTGCCCTTTCTCACCCCCTCACTCACCCAGCCCAGCTCAACGCCATTATCTCTTGGTGCCTCTTTGTCGCGCCCACAGGCCCCTTCGTTCTGTCCTCCTCCTCCTCCTCCTACCACTACTACTACTCTCTTCTCACTGTCCTTGTCTCCCTCTTGCTACCGCTCTGTCTTAACTCATTCCTGCCTTCCTATTGCTGTTGTCTCTTCACATTGCCACTATCTCTCTCTTCCTCTTTATGTCTGTCTTAGACCCACTCACTCATTATGACTGGCTCTCACCCACACTTTCTCTTTATCCCGCTCCGAGTCACTGGCACTGTTTGTTCACTCTTGTCCATGTGCTACTCTGTCCCTCTCTTTCTCTCACACTGCCACTGTCTCCCACACTGTTTCTATACCGCAACTACTGTCTGCCATCTACCAGTATATATTGCTTTTCCATTTCTTTGCCACTGCCACTGTATTCTTCTCTCTCAGCGCGAATGTGTTGGCATGCCAAAATGTTTGGAAAAATTTATAAAGGTGCTGAGGAAGGAGTATGTGGCAACTGGTAACCCTCTTTCCAGGCAGTCTTTTAAATATACAGTGATATATTCACCTCTTTTTGTGCTCTGGTAGGAGCATTTTTCCGCTGGTTCCCTTCTTTCCTTTGCTGCAGCAGGGCATGGGACTCATATGAAAAGAAATGTATTGGTCAGTAAAATGCAAATAGTTTGCTTATGTGAAATTGAAATAACGCAGAACTAATGTTGCACTTGAGATGCAGTTTTACGTGCGTGTCCGTGTGCTTCAGTACTACAACGTCGGGTTCCCTGAACCTTTCTGATGACAACGGAGGCACTTTACAGCATATTTCTCCGTGCTTCGTCACTTTTTAAACTACATTTCCGCCTCACCGGATTTCACTTGCATGTTTTGCGTGTACAAGTAGGGCAGCTTTGAACCTCTGCATCTCTGAAACGCTTAAAGATACCAAGAAAAGATTCAACGAACTGTGGATGAAGCCCGACTAACAGGCATTACATGCATTGATCAAAAATCATAGTGCATTGAGAATGGATAGTTTCTAGCTGAAATCTAGATCTGCCGATAAAATTTCGAAAGGACGACTAATAGCTGAAATCTATTATTTACAAGTCAATATAACAGTCGCTGCTTGCAACGGCCTCTGAATGGAGGGTAACGTGAAAAAGTTTCGAGGTTGTTTGACATCGGGATCGTATTGATACATCGCAATAATTACAGCCATTTGCTGTGCATAGTTGTCTTGGAATCCTCGGCTGGCTTTGGTACCCAAAAACAATGTTTTGTAGGTTTTCTCGGCAACGGATAAAGATATTTCAAACCGGGAAGGTTTCAGTTCTACGTAAATGCCTAGAAAATTGTTAAATTTTCTACGTTTAGTTATTTAGAAATCCACTGCTGGATTTCTCAGGAAACGCCAGTGACGTAAATGGTTCCTCTACAAGCTGTTTCAGACACAACGTAGGCAACATCAAATTAAAAAAGACTCAATCGATTTTCTGCATTCTCCTAAGCTGGAGGAAGTGTATAATATTCAAAAATTGATGCTGTACTGTAGGATAGTTACAGTAAGACGATTCTTCTGCTGGGTATATAAGTGGTCCCTAGACGAGTAGAACCCGAAATATAAGCCCCAGAAAAAAAACCCGTTTTTGTGCGCGTCGTTTTAGAACGTAGTGGTACCATCTGTGTACCTTCCGCAGTTGCAGTAGTAACACACCTTTAATAGTGAGGGATTTCAGGGCCCATAGCCTGCACGGGGCCCAGGTGGAGGTGAGAGAATTGGTAGACTGGCGAAAGCAGCTGAGCGGCATTCATTGACAACGATCAGGGCTGGAAAGCAGCGCCGACGACCTTCCGGCATGTGTTCCGCGACTCCAGCTGTGGCTGCACTTTCCAAAAGCTCGTAACGCTGTTGCAGGATAGATTGTGATGAGAAATGGTTCTTAGCAAAAAGGTCGATACGTTGCACCGTCTCCGACTTATTCAGCACTGAAGTTAGCCAGTCAGGGCGTCGCCCAGCGTCATCCTCATTTGTCTACAAACGTAACTTCTGCTCGCCTAACGTACATTTATTGCTTCCTAAAAAGGCGAATTTCACTGACAACGAGCGATTCAGCATGTGGTGAATCACAAACCCGCAGACGCTCGAAGCCCGACCTGATTCGGTAACTGCAAGGCTACGGCAAGTAAATCGTAAACGGGACAACTTAGCGAATTTTTTTTCTTAAGAATTATTTCTTAGCACAACCTCCCATGCGACACAAGCTTTTCAGGCTGTTTCTGACAACCCCGTATATAACGGGCATTTTGGAGGTAGGAAGAATGTGGAAAACGTGGTGAAGGAACGCAAGAACGCAATGAAATCAAACAAACGCCGTTAGCCAATAGAAAAGTACATTAACGTTAACAGAGTGGGCCAAAGTGGAAAATTTCTTTAGGCATAAGAAGCTGGAAGGTGCTTCGTGGGAATTTAAATGCGGGGACACTCATTTTGATTGTGAGGTAAAAAGTTGACATTACCAGAAGGGTTCGGATACGGTGATTCGGCACCGCGGCTTCCCCAGCCACTGTGACGAAACGCCTCACAGCAGAATCTGCGGACTGCGCTGTTAATGAAACCGGACGAATCCGTGACGGTGAGCGAACTCAACGGCTGCCGCCGCCTCGTGCACTCCCCTTCCCTGGCGCACCGCATAGCGCGACATGCCGGGGGCAACGCACCTCGTCCAGACTCAAGACTGCGCGAGCTGTTCCAGTTTCAGAGCCTAGGCAACTCTCGTCTTCTAGACCTGTGGCACTGCAGTCGCTGTTAAAAAGAATTGTGCGAGTTGGGAGAGAACGGTGTTCAGACACATCGCTTTCTTACTGACTGGACAGACGGGCCGGCCGGAGTGGCCGAGCGGTTCTAGGCGCTACAGTCTGGAACCGCGCTGCTGTTACGGTCGCAGGTTCGAATCCTGCCTCGGGCATGGATGTGTGTGATGTCCTTAGGTTAGTTAGCTGTAAGTAGTTGTACGTTCTAGGGGACTGATGACCTCACAAGTTCAATCATATTGTCCTCAGAGCCATTTTTGGACAGACGGGTTTCCGAGAAGGAAGCCCAACTTATTACTACGAATTACTTGCTTTGACTCAGAAACGAGATTCTGATGGCGGTTTGTACGCATATTGAGAGCGCGTGTGACGCAGCTCAGATTTCGTTGCTCAGCAAGAAGATGTCACAGCTAGCTTCATTGATAGACAACTGCACGACGGTTGACAACAGCAGAGCGGGGCGGAGGAGCGCTACTTGAGGGGGCCTCAGGAGGCCGAGTTTCCCGCCGGCGCCGCAGCACCACTCGGCCACGGCTGCGGCGTTACCTGAAACTCGCGGTGACGTCACAACGAGCAACGCATCGCGCTGCCCTTGCTTGCAGCTCAGCTATGCATACGTTGTAGTGCAAGCGGTACACCGTCTCCACTGACGCATTCGGTGAAAGTAGATTATTGATCCAGTTTTGCCAAACAAAGCACTTTCGCTACGGACAGTGCATCACTGCTAGTGAAGGTATACCTTCACAGCCACGAGGGAAGGGCTATGAACCGGGGTTGCGACAGCAAAACATAATCAATTTCGAAAGTTGCGCAAGTTGCAGCTCGAAAATTCCTGGCAGCTTCCATCCGCCGCTGTTTCCTCTGCTGTAACTTCCACCTCCGAGTTTGTTCTAAGAGGGCGAGCAGTGAACTGGTACCTGAAACAAAACGTCGCCGCTGTCGTAGTCGCGTGTCGTATCGTTCCTTCCCGAAATGTTTAGAAAGAACCAGTTTATTACCTCGCGTAGGCCTGGCTCACCACACTGTCTCACACCTCCTCTTCCCCGAGCCGAGTCTAAAACTGGAATTGTGGCCGAACCTCCACTGCTGGCAGACCACGGCCTGACGGCTGGTGCATTCCTCGTGCTCGTTCTTCTAAGTGCCTGCACGCCTGAATTCCCTGCCTTCGTAACATTCCACGTCTACTCGTCCTAATATACCAACCAGGCAGCGTTCGTTGTTGTTTGGAACACATCCTCTCTATCTGTTATCAAAGTTGTTCCTCTTACACTGGAGGTTTGCTACGGTCATTATCCAGCAACGCTCCAGTCCCTTTCTCGCTGTTGACACTCACTCGATGAATTATATTCTCGAGATCGCCCTCAGAGTGAACGTTTGACAATGCTCCTGGTGGTAAATTTTGTGCACGAGAATAGGGTCTGAGGTGTTAGTTTTGTGT
This sequence comes from Schistocerca gregaria, assembly GCF_023897955.1. Lineage (NCBI taxonomy): Eukaryota > Metazoa > Arthropoda > Insecta > Orthoptera > Acrididae > Schistocerca > Schistocerca gregaria. The sequence continues at coordinate 221,207,087 of NC_064929.1, forward strand.
TATTTCAGTTTCACATAAGTTAATTATGAATACGTTACTGATCCATAAAGTTATTTTCATCCGAGTGGAACTCACTGTGGCAGGGAAAACAAGGAAACCAGGGTAAAAATGCTCCTTTTGGAGCACTAAAATGGTGGATGTGCTCTTGTTTAATAAAAGACTCTGACGGAAAATTACAGTAGCAGCTGCACTACTTTCGAGTTCTTTTTTGTGACGAGAGAGTAGGAGACAGTGGCGGTGGGACAGGGATAAGCAACGGGGAGACAGCGACAGTGACAGAAGGGACAGCAGCAGTGTGAAGGAATGAATAAGACAGCAGCAGTAAGAGAGTGAGAGGGAGAGGAGAGTGTCGTAGTAGGACAGAACGAAGGAGGCTGTGAGACGGTGGCAGTCGGGGAGGCACGAGGAGGTAACGACAGTGAGTCGACTGAATCAGTGAGTGACGTTGGATCCGTGAGGGTGGACGGGCACGAGTGACTCACAGTAGCGCACTGGTGGTTGTGACCCGACTGAATCAGTGAGTGACGCTGAATCCGTGAGGGTGGGCAGGCACGAGTGACTCACAGTGGCGCATGGTGGTTGTGACCCGACTGAATCAGTGAGTGACGCTGGATCCGTGAGGGTGGGCGGGCACGAGTGACTCACAGTGGCGCACTGGTGGTTGTGATCCGACTGAATCAGTGAGTGACGCTGAATGCGTGAGGGTGGGCAGGCACGAGTGACTCACACTGGCGCACTGGTGGTTGTGACCCGACTGAATCAGTGAGTGACGCTGGATCCGTGAGGGTGGGCAGGCACGAGTGACTCACAGTAGCGCACTGGTGGTTGTGACCCGACTGAATCAGTGAGTGATGCTGAATCCGTGAGGGTGGGCAGGCACGAGTGACTCCCAGTGGCGCATGGTGGTTGTGACCCGACTGAATCAGTGAGTGACGCTGGATCCGTGAGGGTGGGTGGGCACGAGTGACTCACAGTGGCGCACTGGTGGTTGTGATCCGACTGAATCAGTGAGTGACGCTGAATCCGTGAGGGTGGGCAGGCACGAGTGAATCACACTGGCGCACTGGTGGTTGTGACCCGACTGAATCAGTGAGTGACGCTGGATCCGTGAGGATGGGCGGGCATGAGTGACGCACTGGTGGTTGTGACCCGACTGAATCAGTGAGTGACGCTGGATCTGTGAGGGTGGACGGGCACGAGTGACTCACAGTGACGCACTGGTGCTTGTGACCCGACTGAATCAGTGAGTGACGCTGGATCCGTGAGGATGGGCGGGCACGAGTGACGCACTGGTGGTTGTGACCCGACTGAATCAGTGAGTGACGCTGAATCCGTGAGGGTGGGCAGGCACGAGTGACTCACAGTGGCGCACTGGTGGTTGTGACCCGACTGAATCAGTGAGTGACGCTGGATCCGTGAGGGTGGGCGGGCACGAGTGGCCCACTGGTGGTTGTGATCCGACTGAATCAGTGAGTGACGCTGAATGCGTGAGGGTGGGCAGGCACGAGTGACTCACACTGGCGCACTGGTGGTTGTGACCCGACTGAATCAGTGAGTGACGCTGGATCCGTGAGGGTGGACAGGCACGAGTGACTCATAGTGAGGCACTGGTGGTTGTGACCCGACTGAATCAGTGAGTGACGCTGGATCCGTGAGGGTGGACGGGCACGAGTGACTCACAGTGGCGCGCTGTTGGTTGTGACCCGACTGAATCAGTGAGTGACGCTGGATCCATGAGGGTGGGCGGGCACGAGTGACTCACAGTGGCGCACTGGTGGTTGTGACCCGACTGAATCAGTGAGTGACGCTGGATCCGTGAGGATGGGCGGGCACGAGTGACTCACAGTGACGCACTGGTGGTTGTGACCCGACTGAATCAGTGAGTGACGCTGGATCCGTGAGGGTGGGCGGGCACGAGTGACTCACAGTGACGCACTGGTGGTTGTGACCCGACTGAATCAGTGAGTGACGCTGGATCCGTGAGGGTGGGCAGGCACGAGTGACTCACAGTAGCGCACTGGTGGTTGTGACCCGACTGAATCAGTGAGTGACGCTGAATCCGTGAGGGTGGGCAGGCACGAGTGACTCACAGTGGCGCCTGGTGGTTGTGACCCGACTGAATCAGTGAGTGACGCTGGATCCGTGAGGGTGGGTGGGCACGAGTGACTCACAGTGGCGCACTGGTGGTTGTGATCCGACTGAATCAGTGAGTGACGCTGAATCCGTGAGGGTGGGCAGGCACGAGTGACTCACACTGGCGCACTGGTGGTTGTGACCCGACTGAATCAGTGAGTGACGCTGGATCCGTGAGGATGGGCGGGCATGAGTGACGCACTGGTGGTTGTGACCCGACTGAATCAGTGAGTGATGCTGGATCTGTGAGGGTGGACGGGCACGAGTGACTCACAGTGACGCGCTGGTGCTTGTGATCCGACTGAATCAGTGAGTGACGCTGGATCCGTGAGGATGGGCGGGCACGAGTGACGCACTTGTGGTTGTGACCCGACTGAATCAGTGAGTGACGCTGAATCCGTGAGGGTGGGCAGGCACGAGTGACTCACAGTGGCGCACTGGTGGTTGTGACCCGACTGAATCAGTGAGTGACGCTGGATCCGTGTGGGTGGGCGGGCACGAGTGGCCCACTGGTGGTTGTGATCCGACTGAATCAGTGAGTGACGCTGAATGCGTGAGGGTGGGCAGGCACGAGTGACTCACACTGGCGCACTGGTGGTTGTGACCCGACTGAATCAGTGAGTGACGCTGGATCCGTGAGGGTGGACGGGCACGAGTGACTCATAGTGGCACACTGGTGGTTGTGACCCGACTGAATCAGTGAGTGACGCTGGATCCGTGAGGGTGGACGGGCACGAGTGACTCACAGTGGCGCGCTGTTGGTTGTGACCCGACTGAATCAGTGAGTGACGCTGGATCCATGAGGGTGGGCGGGCACGAGTGACTCACAGTGGCGCACTGGTGGTTGTGACCCGACTGAATCAGTGAGTGACGCTGGATCCGTGAGGATGGGCGGGCATGAGTGACTCACAGTGACGCACTGGTGGTTGTGACCCGACTGAATCAGTGAGTGACGCTGGATCCGTGAGGGTGGGCGGGCACGAGTGACTCACAGTGACGCACTGGTGGTTGTGACCCGACTGAATCAGTGAGTGACGCTGGATCCGTGAGGGTGGGCGGGCACGAGTGACTCACAGTGGCGCACTGGTGGTTGTGACCCGACTGAATCAGTGAGTGACGCTGATCCGTCAGGATGGGCGGGCCGAGTGACTCACAGTGACGCACTGGTGGTTGTGACCCGACTGAATCAGTGAGTGATGCTGGATCCGTGAGGGTGGGCGGGCACGAGTGACTCACAGTGGCGGACTGGTGGTTGTGACCCGACTGAATCAGTGAGTGACGCTGGATCCGTGAGGATGGGCGGGCACGAGTGACGCACTGGTGGTTGTGACCCGACTGAATCAGTGAGTGACGCTGAATCCGTGAGGGTGGGCAGGCACGAGTGACTCACAGTGGCGCACTGGTGGTTGTGACCCGACTGAATCAGTGAGTGACGCTGGATCCGTGAGGGTGGGCGGGCACGAGTGGCCCACTGGTGGTTGTGATCCGACTGAATCAGTGAGTGACGCTGAATGCGTAAGGGTGGGCAGGCACGAGTGACTCACACTGGCGCACTGGTGGTTGTGACCCGACTGAATCAGTGAGTGACGCTGGATCCGTGAGGGTGGACAGGCACGAGTGACTCATAGTGGCGCACTGGTGGTTGTGACCCGACTGAATCAGTGAGTGACGCTGGATCCGTGAGGGTGGACGGGCACGAGTGACTCACAGTGGCGCGCTGTTGGTTGTGACCCGACTGAATCAGTGAGTGACGCTGGATCCATGAGGGTGGGCGGGCACGAGTGACTCACAGTGGCGCACTGGTGGTTGTGACCCGACTGAATCAGTGAGTGACGCTGGATCCGTGAGGATGGGCGGGCACGAGTGACTCACAGTGACGCACTGGTGGTTGTGACCCGACTGAATCAGTGAGTGACGCTGGATCCGTGAGGGTGGGCGGGCACGAGTGACTCACAGTGACGCACTGGTGGTTGTGACCCGACTGAATCAGTGAGTGACGCTGGATCCGTGAGGGTGGGCGGGCACGAGTGACTCACAGTGGCGCACTGGTGGTTGTGACCCGACTGAATCAGTGAGTGACGCTGATCCGTCAGGATAGGCGGGCCGAGTAACTCACAGTGACGCACTGGTGGTTGTGACCCGACTGAATCAGTGAGTGATGCTGGATCCGTGAGGGTGGGCGGGCACGAGTGACTCACAGTGGCGCACTGGTGGTTGTGACCCGACTGAATCAGTGAGTGACGCTGGATCCGTGAGGATGGGCGGGCACGAGTGACGCACTGGTGGTTGTGACCCGACTGAATCAGTGAGTGATGCTGGATCTGTGAGGGTGGACGGGCACGAGTGACTCACAGTGACGCACTGGTGGTTGTGACCCGACTGAATCAGTGAGTGACGCTGGATCCGTGAGGATGGGCGGGCACGAGTGACGCACTGGTGGTTGTGACCCGACTGAATCAGTGAGTGACGCTGAATCAGTGAGGGTGGGCAGGCACGAGTGACTCACAGTGGCGCACTGGTGGTTGTGACCCGACTGAATCAGTGAGTGACGCTGGATCCGTGAGGGTGGGCGGGCACGAGTGGCCCACTGGTGGTGGTGATCCGACTGAATCAGTGAGTGACGCTGAATGCGTGAGGGTGGGCAGGCACGAGTGACTCACACTGGCGCACTGGTGGTTGTGACCCGACTGAATCAGTGAGTGACGCTGGATCCGTGAGGGTGGACGGGCACGAGTGACTCATAGTGGCGCACTGGCGGTTGTGACCCGACTGAATCAGTGAGTGACGCTGGATCCGTGAGGGTGGACGGGCACGAGTGACTCACAGTGGCGCGCTGTTGGTTGTGACCCGACTGAATCAGTGAGTGACGCTGGATCCATGAGGGTGGGTGGGCACGAGTGACTCACAGTGGCGCACTGGTGGTTGTGACCCGACTGAATCAGTGAGTGACGCTGGATCCGTGAGGATGGGCGGGCACGAGTGACTCACAGTGACGCACTGGTGGTTGTGACCCGACTGAATCAGTGAGTGACGCTGGATCTGTGAGGGTGGGCGGGCACGAGTGACTCACAGTGACGCACTGGTGGTTGTGACCCGACTGAATCAGTGAGTGACGCTGGATCCGTGAGGGTGGGCGGGCACGAGTGACTCACAGTGGCGCACTGGTGGTTGTGACCCGACTGAATCAGTGAGTGACGCTGATCCGTCAGGATGGGCGGGCCGAGTGACTCACAGTGACGCACTGGTGGTTGTGACCCGACTGAATCAGTGAGTGATGCTGGATCCTTGAGGGTGGGCGGGCACGAGTGACTCACAGTGGCGCACTGGTGGTTGTGACCCGACTGAATCAGTGAGTGACGCTGGATCCGTGATGGTGTACAGGCACAAGTGACTCACAGTGACGCACTGGTGGTTGTGACCCGACTGAATCAGTGAGTGACGCTGGATCCGTGAGGATGGGCGAGCACGAGTGACGCACTGGTGGTTGTGACCCGACTGAATCAGTGAGTGACGCTATATCCGTGAGGGTGGGCGGGCACGAGTGACTCACAGTAGCGCACTGGTGGTTGTGACCCGACTGAATCAGTGAGTAACGCTGAATCCGTGAGGGTGGGCAGGCACGAGTGACTCACAGTGGCGCATGGTGGTTGTGACCCGACTGAATCAGTGAGTGACCCTGGATCCATGAGGGTGGGCGGGCACGAGTGATTCACAGTGGCGCACTGGTGGTTCTGATCCGACTGAATCAGTGAGTGATGCTGAATCCGTGAGGGTGGGCAGGCACGAGTGACTCACACTAGTGCACTGGTGGTTGTGACCCGACTGAATCAGTGAGTGACGCTGGATCCGTGAGGGTGGACGGGCACGAGTGACTCATTGTGGCGCACTGGTGGTTGTGACCCGACTGAATCAGTGAGTGACGCTGGATCCGTGAGGGTGGACGGGCACGAGTGACTCACAGTGGCGCGCTGTTGGTTGTGACCCGACTGAATCAGTGAGTGACGCTGGAACCGTGAGGGTGGGCGGGCCCGAGTGACTCACAGTGGCGCACTGGTGGTTGTGACCCGACTGAATCAGTGAGTGACACTGGAACCGTGAGGGTGGATGGGCACGAGTGACTCATAGTGGCGCACTGGTGGTTGTGACCCGACTGAATCAGTGAGTGACTCTGAATCCGTGAGGGTGGGCAGGCACGAGTGACTCACAGTGGCGCACTGGTGGTTGTGAGCCGACTGAATCAGTGAGTGACGCTGGATCCGTGAGGGTGGACGGGCACGAGTGACACATAGTGGCGCACTGGTGGTTGTGACCCGACTGAATCAGTGAGTGACGCTGGATCCGTGAGGGTGGACGGGCACGAGTGACTCACAGTGGCGCACTGGTGGTTGTGACCCGACTGAATCAGTGAGTGACGCTGGATCCGTGATGGTGGACAGGCACGAGTGACTCACAGTGACGCACTGGTGGTTGTGACCCGACTGAATCAGTGAGTGACGCTGGATCCGTGAGGATGGGCTAGCACGAGTGACGCACTGGTGGTTGTGACCCGACTGAATCAGTGAGTGACGCTATATCCGTGAGGGTGGGCAGGCACGAGTGACTCACAGTAGCGCACTGGTGGTTGTGACCCGACTGAATCAGTGAGTGACGCTGGATCCGTGAGGGTGGGCAGGCACGAGTGACTCACAGTGGCGCATGGTGGTTGTGACCCGACTGAATCAGTGAGTGACGCTGGATCCATGAGGGTGGGCAAGCACGAGTGATTCACAGTGGCGCACTGGTGGTTGTGATCCGACTGAATCAGTGAGTGACGCTGAATCCGTGAGGGTGGGCAGGCACGAGTGACTCACACTAGCGCACTGGTGGTTGTGACCCGACTGAATCAGTGAGTGACGTTGGATCCGTGAGGGTGGACGGGCACGAGTGACTCATAGTGGCGCACTGGTGGTTGTGACCCGACTGAATCAGTGAGTGACGCTGGATCCGTAAGGGTGGGCGGGCCCGAGTGACTCACAGTGGCGCACTGGTGGTTGTGACCCGACTGAATCAGTGAGTGACGCTGGATCCGTGAGGATGGGCGGACACGAGTGACTCACAGTGACGCACTGGAGATTGTGACCCGACTGAATCAGTGAGTGACGCTGGATCCGTGAGGGTGGACGGGCACGAGTGACACATAGTGGCGCACTGGTGGTTGTGACCCGACTGAATCAGTGAGTGACGCTGGATCCGTGAGGGTGGACGGGCACGAGTGACTCACAGTGGCGCACTGGTGGTTGTGACCCGACTGAATCAGTGAGTGACGCTGGATCCGTGATGGTGGACAGGCACGAGTGACTCACAGTGACGCACTGGTGGTTGTGACCCGACTGAATCAGTGAGTGACGCTGGATCCATGAGGGTGGGCGGGCACGAGTGATTCACAGTGGCGCACTGGTGGTTCTGATCCGACTGAATCAGTGAGTGACGCTGAATCCGTGAGGGTGGGCAGGCACGAGTGACTCACACTAGCGCACTGGTGGTTGTGACCCGACTGAATCAGTGAGTGACGCTGGATCCGTGAGGGTGGACGGGCACGAGTGACTCATTGTGGCGCACTGGTGGTTGTGACCCGACTGAATCAGTGAGTGACGCTGGATCCGTGAGGGTGGACGGGCACGAGTGACTCACAGTGGCGCGCTGTTGGTTGTGACCCGACTGAATCAGTGAGTGACGCTGGAACCGTGAGGGTGGGCGGGCCCGAGTGACTCACAGTGGCGCACTGGTGGTTGTGACCCGACTGAATCAGTGAGTGACACTGGAACCGTGAGGGTGGATGGGCACAAGTGACTCATAGTGGCGCACTGGTGGTTGTGACCCGACTGAATCAGTGAGTGACTCTGAATCCGTGAGGGTGGGCAGGCACGAGTGACTCACAGTGGCGCACTGGTGGTTGTGAGCCGACTGAATCAGTGAGTGACGCTGGATCCGTGAGGGTGGACGGGCACGAGTGACACATAGTGGCGCACTGGTGGTTGTGACCCGACTGAATCAGTGAGTGACGCTGGATCCGTGAGGGTGGACGGGCACGAGTGACTCACAGTGGCGCACTGGTGGTTGTGACCCGACTGAATCAGTGAGTGACGCTGGATCCGTGATGGTGGACAGGCACGAGTGACTCACAGTGACGCACTGGTGGTTGTGACCCGACTGAATCAGTGAGTGACGCTGGATCCGTGAGGATGGGCTAGCACGAGTGACGCACTGGTGGTTGTGACCCGACTGAATCAGTGAGTGACGCTATATCCGTGAGGGTGGGCAGGCACGAGTGACTCACAGTAGCGCACTGGTGGTTGTGACCCGACTGAATCAGTGAGTGACGCTGGATCCGTGAGGGTGGGCAGGCACGAGTGACTCACAGTGGCGCATGGTGGTTGTGACCCGACTGAATCAGTGAGTGACGCTGGATCCATGAGGGTGGGCAAGCACGAGTGATTCACAGTGGCGCACTGGTGGTTGTGATCCGACTGAATCAGTGAGTGACGCTGAATCCGTGAGGGTGGGCAGGCACGAGTGACTCACACTAGCGCACTGGTGGTTGTGACCCGACTGAGTCAGTGAGTGACGCTGGATCCGTGAGGGTGGACGGGCACGAGTGACTCATAGTGGCGCACTGGTGGTTGTGACCCGACTGAATCAGTGAGTGACGCTGGATCCGTGAGGGTGGGCGGGCCCGAGTGACTCACAGTGGCGCACTGGTGGTTGTGACCCGACTGAATCAGTGAGTGACGCTGGATCCGTGAGGATGGGCGGGCACGAGTGACTCACAGTGACGCACTGGAGATTGTGACCCGACTGAATCAGTGAGTGACGCTGTATCCGTGAGGGTGGACGGGCACGAGTGACACATAGTGGCGCACTGGTGGTTGTGACCCGACTGAATCAGTGAGTGACGCTGGATCCGTGAGGGTGGACGGGCACGAGTGACTCACAGTGGCGCACTGGTGGTTGTGACCCGACTGAATCAGTGAGTGACGCTGGATCCGTGATGGTGGACAGGCACGAGTGACTCACAGTGACGCACTGGTGGTTGTGACCCGACTGAATCAGTGAGTGACGCTGGATCCGTGAGGATGGGCGAGCACGAGTGACGCACTGGTGGTTGTGACCCGACTGAATCAGTGAGTGACGCTATATCCATGAGGGTGGGCGGGCACGAGTCACTCACAGTAGCGCACTGGTGGTTGTGACCCGACTGAATCAGTGAGTGACGCTGGATCCGTGAGGGTGGGCAGGCACGAGTGACTCACAGTGGCGCATGGTGGTTGTGACCCGACTGAATCAGTGAGTGACGCTGGATCCATGAGGGTGGGTGGGCACGAGTGATTCACAGTGGCGCACTGGAGGTTGTGATCCGACTGAATCAGTGAGTGACGCTGAATCCGTGAGGGTGGGCAGGCACGAGTGACTCACACTAGCGCACTGGTGGTTGTGACCCGACTGAATCAGTGAGTGACGCTGGATCCGTGAGGGTGGACGGGCACGAGTGACTCATAGTGGCGCACTGGTGGTTGTGACCCGACTGAATCAGTGAGTGACGCTGGATCCGTGAGGGTGGACGGGCACGAGTGACTCACAGTGGCGCGCTGTTGGTTGTGACCCGACTGAATCAGTGAGTGACGCTATATCCGTGAGGGTGGGCGGGCCCGAGTGACTCACAGTGGCGCACTGGTGGTTGTGACCCGACTGAATCAGTGAGTGACGCTGGATCCATGAGGATGGGGGGCACGAGTGACTCAAAGTGACGCACTGGAGGTTGTGACCCGACTGAATCAGTGAGTGACGCTGGATCCGTGAGGGTGAGCGGGCACGAGTGACTCACAGTGACGCACTGGTGGTTGTGACCTGACTGAATCAGTGAGTGACGCTGGATCCGTGAGGATGGGCGGGCACGAGTGACGCACTGGTGGTTGTGACCCGACTGAATCAGTGAGTGACGCTGGATCCGTGAGGGTGGGCGGGCACGAGTGACTCACAGTAGCGCACTGGTGGTTATGACCCGACTGAATCAGTGAGTCACGCTGAATCCGTGAGGGTGGGCAGGCACGAGTGACTCACAGTGGTGCGCTGGTGGTTGTGACCCGACTGAATCAGTGAGTGACGCTGGATCCGTGAGGGTGGGCGGGCGCGATCGACTCACAGTGGCGCACTGGTGGTTGTGATCCGACTGAATCAGTGAGTGACGCTGAATCCGTGAGGGTGGGCAGGCACGAGTGACTCACACTGGCGCATTGGTGGTTGTGACCCGACTGAATCAGTGAGTGACGCTGGATCCGTGAGGGTGGACGCGCACGAGTGACTCATAGTGGCGCACTGGTGGTTGTGACCCGACTGAATCAGTGAGTGACGCTTGATCCGTGAGGGTGGACGGGCACGAGTGACTCACAGTGGCGCGCTGTTGGTTGTGACCCGACTGAATCAGTGAGTGACGCTGGATCCCTGAGGGTGGGCGGGCACGAGTGACTCACAGTGGCGCACTGGTGGTTGTGACCCGACTGAATCAGTGAGTGACGCTGGATCCGTGAGGATGGGCAGGCACGAGTGACTCACAGTGACGCACTGGTGGTTGTTACCCGACTGAATCAGTGAGTGACGCTGGATCTGTGAGGGTGGACGGGCACGAGTGACTCACTGTGACGCACTGGTGGTTGTGACCCGACTGAATCAGTGAGTGACGCTGGATCCGTGAGGGTGGGCGGGCACGAGTTACTCACAGTGGCGCACTGGTGTTTGTGACCCGACTGAATCAGTGAGTGACGCTGATCTGTCAGGATGGGCGGGCCGAGTGACTCACAGTGACGCACTGGTGGTTGTGACCCGACTGAATCAGTGAGTGATGCTGGATCCGTGAGGGTGGGCGGGCACGAGTGACTCACAGTGGCGCACTGGTGGTTGTGACCCGACTGAATCAGTGAGTGACGCTGGATCCGTGAGGGTGGACGGGCACGAGTGACTCACAGTGGCGCACTGGTGGTTGTGACCCGACTTAATCAGTGAGTGACGCTGGATCCATGAGGGTGGACGGGCACGAGTGACTCACAGTGACGCACTGGTGGTTGTGACCCGACTGAATCAGTGAGTGACGCTGATCCGTCAGGATGGGCGAGCCGAGTGACTCACAGTGACGCACTGGTGGTTGTGACCCGACTGAATCAGTGAGTGATGCTGGATCCGTGAGGGTGGGCGGGCACGAGTGACTCACAGTGGCGCACTGGTGGTTGTGACCCGACTGAATCAGTGAGCGACGCTGGATCCGTGAGGGTGGGCGGGCACGAGTGACTCACAGTGGCGCACTGGTGGTTGTGACCCGACTGAATCAGTGAGTGACGCTGGATCCATGAGGGTGGACGGGCACGAGTGACTCACAGTGACGCACTGGTGGTTGTGACCCGACTGAATCAGTGAGTGACACTGGAACCGTGAGGGTGGATGAGCATGAGTGACTCATAGTGGCGCACTGGTGGTTGTGACCCGACTGAATCAGTGAGTGACGCTGAATCCGTGAGGGTGGGCAGGCACGAGTGACTCACAGTGGCGCACTGGTGGTTGTGACCCGACTGAATCAGTGAGTGACGCTGGATCCGTGAGGGTGGGCGGGCACGTGTGACTCACAGTAGCGGACTGGTGGTTGTGACCTGACTGAATCAGTGAGTGACATTGAATCCGTGAGGGTGGGCAGGCACGAGTGACTCACAGTGGCGCATGGTGGTTGTGACCCGACTGAATCAGTGAGTGACGCTGGATCCATGAGGGTGGGCGGGCACGAGTGACTCACAGTGGCGCACTGGTGGTTGTGATCCGACTGAATCAGTGAGTGACACTGAATCCGTGAGGGTGTGCAGGCACGAGTGACTCACACTAGCGCACTGGTGGTTGTGACCCGACTGAATCAGTGAGTGACGCTGGATCCGTGAGGGTGGGCGGGCACGAGTGACTCACAGTGACGCACTGGTGGTTGTGACCCGACTGAATCAGTGAGTGACGCTGGATCCGTGAGGGTGGGTGGGCACGAGTGACTCACAGTGGCGCACTGGTGGTTGTGACCCGACTGAATCAGTGAGTGACGCTGATCCGTCAGGATGGGCGGGCCGAGTGACTCACAGTGACGCACTGGTGGTTGTGACCCGACTGAATCAGTGAGTGATGCTGGATCCGTGAGGGTGGGCGGGCACGAGTGACTCACAGTGGCGCACTGGTGGTTGTGACCCGACTGAATCAGTGAGTGACGCTGGATCCGTGAGGATGGGCGGGCACGAGTGACGCACTGGTGGTTGTGACCCGACTGAATCAGTGAGTGACGCTGAATCCGTGAGGGTGGGCAGGCACGAGTGACTCACAGTGGCGCACTGGTGGTTGTGACCCGACTGAATCAGTGAGTGACGCTGGATCCGTGAGGGTGGGCGGGCACGAGTGGCCCACTGGTGGTTGTGATCCGACTGAATCAGTGAGTGACGCTGAATGCGTGAGGGTGGGCAGGCACGAGTGACTCACACTGGCGCACTGGTGGTTGTGACCCGACTGAATCAGTGAGTGACGCTGGATCCGTGAGGGTGGACAGGCACGAGTGACTCATAGTGGCGCACTGGTGGTTGTGACCCGACTGAATCAGTGAGTGACGCTGGATCCGTGAGGGTGGACGGGCACGAGTGACTCACAGTGGCGCGCTGTTGGTTGTGACCCGACTGAATCAGTGAGTGACGCTGGATCCATGAGGGTGGGCGGGCACGAGTGACTCACAGTGGCGCACTGGTGGTTGTGACCCAACTGAATCAGTGAGTGACGCTGGATCCGTGAGGATGGGCGGGCACGAGTGACTCACAGTGACGCACTGGTGGTTGTGACCCGATTGAATCAGTGAGTGACGCTGGATCCGTGAGGGTGGGCGGGCACGAGTGACTCACAGTGACGCACTGGTGGTTGTGACCCGACTGAATCAGTGAGTGACGCTGGATCCGTGAGGGTGGGCGGGCACGAGTGACTCACAGTGGCGCACTGGTGGTTGTGACCCGACTGAATCAGTGAGTGACGCTGATCCGTCAGGATAGGCGGGCCGAGTAACTCACAGTGACGCACTGGTGGTTGTGACCCGACTGAATCAGTGAGTGATGCTGGATCCGTGAGGGTGGGCGGGCACGAGTGACTCACAGTGGCGCACTGGTGGTTGTGACCCGACTGAATCAGTGAGTGACGCTGGATCCGTGAGGATGGGCGGGCACGAGTGACGCACTGGTGGTTGTGACCCGACTGAATCAGTGAGTGATGCTGGATCTGTGAGGGTGGACGGGCACGAGTGACTCACAGTGACGCACTGGTGGTTGTGACCCGACTGAATCAGTGAGTGACGCTGGATCCGTGAGGATGGGCGGGCACGAGTGACGCACTGGTGGTTGTGACCCGACTGAATCAGTGAGTGACGCTGAATCAGTGAGGGTGGGCAGGCACGAGTGACTCACAGTGGCGCACTGGTGGTTGTGACCCGACTGAATCAGTGAGTGACGCTGGATCCGTGAGGGTGGGCGGGCACGAGTGGCCCACTGGTGGTGGTGATCCGACTGAATCAGTGAGTGACGCTGAATGCGTGAGGGTGGGCAGGCACGAGTGACTCACACTGGCGCACTGGTGGTTGTGACCCGACTGAATCAGTGAGTGACGCTGGATCCGTGAGGGTGGACGGGCACGAGTGACTCATAGTGGCGCACTGGCGGTTGTGACCCGACTGAATCAGTGAGTGACGCTGGATCCGTGAGGGTGGACGGGCACGAGTGACTCACAGTGGCGCGCTGTTGGTTGTGACCCGACTGAATCAGTGAGTGACGCTGGATCCATGAGGGTGGGTGGGCACGAGTGACTCACAGTGGCGCACTGGTGGTTGTGACCCGACTGAATCAGTGAGTGACGCTGGATCCGTGAGGATGGGCGGGCACGAGTGACTCACAGTGACGCACTGGTGGTTGTGACCCGACTGAATCAGTGAGTGACGCTGGATCTGTGAGGGTGGGCGGGCACGAGTGACTCACAGTGACGCACTGGTGGTTGTGACCCGACTGAATCAGTGAGTGACGCTGGATCCGTGAGGGTGGGCGGGCACGAGTGACTCACAGTGGCGCACTGGTGGTTGTGACCCGACTGAATCAGTGAGTGACGCTGATCCGTCAGGATGGGCGGGCCGAGTGACTCACAGTGACGCACTGGTGGTTGTGACCCGACTGAATCAGTGAGTGATGCTGGATCCTTGAGGGTGGGCGGGCACGAGTGACTCTCAGTGGCGCACTGGTGGTTGTGACCCGACTGAATCAGTGAGTGACGCTGGATCCGTGATGGTGTACAGGCACAAGTGACTCACAGTGACGCACTGGTGGTTGTGACCCGACTGAATCAGTGAGTGACGCTGGATCCGTGAGGATGGGCGAGCACGAGTGACGCACTGGTGGTTGTGACCCGACTGAATCAGTGAGTTACGCTATATCCGTGAGGGTGGGCGGGCACGAGTGACTCACAGTAGCGCACTGGTGGTTGTGACCCGACTGAATCAGTGAGTAACGCTGAATCCGTGAGGGTGGGCAGGCACGAGTGACTCACAGTGGCGCATGGTGGTTGTGACCCGACTGAATCAGTGAGTGACGCTGGATCCATGAGGGTGGGCGGGCACGAGTGATTCACAGTGGCGCACTGGTGGTTCTGATCCGACTGAATCAGTGAGTGACGCTGAATCCGTGAGGGTGGGCAGGCACGAGTGACTCACACTAGTGCACTGGTGGTTGTGACCCGACTGAATCAGTGAGTGACGCTGGATCCGTGAGGGTGGACGGGCACGAGTGACTCATTGTGGCGCACTGGTGGTTGTGACCCGACTGAATCAGTGAGTGACGCTGGATCCGTGAGGGTGGACGGGCACGAGTGACTCACAGTGGCGCGCTGTTGGTTGTGACCCGACTGAATCAGTGAGTGACGCTGGAACCGTGAGGGTGGGCGGGCCCGAGTGACTCACAGTGGCGCACTGGTGGTTGTGACCCGACTGAATCAGTGAGTGACACTGGAACAGTGAGGGTGGATGGGCACGAGTGACTCATAGTGGCGCACTGGTGGTTGTGACCCGACTGAATCAGTGAGTGACTCTGAATCCGTGAGGGTGGGCAGGCACGAGTGACTCACAGTGGCGCACTGGTGGTTGTGAGCCGACTGAATCAGTGAGTGACGCTGGATCCGTGAGGGTGGACGGGCACGAGTGACACATAGTGGCGCACTGGTGGTTGTGACCCGACTGAATCAGTGAGTGACGCTGGATCCGTGAGGGTGGACGGGCACGAGTGACTCACAGTGGCGCACTGGTGGTTGTGACCCGACTGAATCAGTGAGTGACGCTGGATCCGTGATGGTGGACAGGCACGAGTGACTCACAGTGACGCACTGGTGGTTGTGACCCGACTGAATCAGTGAGTGACGCTGGATCCGTGAGGATGGGCTAGCACGAGTGACGCACTGGTGGTTGTGACCCGACTGAATCAGTGAGTGACGCTATATCCGTGAGGGTGGGCAGGCACGAGTGACTCACAGTAGCGCACTGGTGGTTGTGACCCGACTGAATCAGTGAGTGACGCTGGATCCGTGAGGGTGGGCAGGCACGAGTGACTCACAGTGGCGCATGGTGGTTGTGACCCGACTGAATCAGTGAGTGACGCTGGATCCATGAGGGTGGGCAAGCACGAGTGATTCACAGTGGCGCACTGGTGGTTGTGATCCGACTGAATCAGTGAGTGACGCTGAATCCGTGAGGGTGGGCAGGCACGAGTGACTCACACTAGCGCACTGGTGGTTGTGACCCGACTGAATCAGTGAGTGACGCTGGATCCGTGAGGGTGGACGGGCACGAGTGACTCATAGTGGCGCACTGGTGGTTGTGACCCGACTGAATCAGTGAGTGACGCTGGATCCGTGAGGGTGGGCGGGCCCGAGTGACTCACAGTGGCGCACTGGTGGTTGTGACCCGACTGAATCAGTGAGTGACGCTGGATCCGTGAGGATGGGCGGACACGAGTGACTCACAGTGACGCACTGGAGATTGTGACCCGACTGAATCAGTGAGTGACGCTGGATCCGTGAGGGTGGACGGGCACGAGTGACACATAGTGGCGCACTGGTGGTTGTGACCCGACTGAATCAGTGAGTGACGCTGGATCCGTGAGGGTGGACGGGCACGAGTGACTCACAGTGGCGCACTGGTGGTTGTGACCCGACTGAATCAGTGAGTGACGCTGGATCCGTGATGGTGGACAGGCACGAGTGACTCACAGTGACGCACTGGTGGTTGTGACCCGACTGAATCAGTGAGTGACGCTGGATCCGTGAGGATGGGCGAGCACGAGTGACGCACTGGTGGTTGTGACCCGACTGAATCAGTGAGTGACGCTGGATCCATGAGGGTGGGCGGGCACGAGTGATTCACAGTGGCGCACTGGTGGTTCTGATCCGACTGAATCAGTGAGTGACGCTGAATCCGTGAGGGTGGTCAGGCACGAGTGACTCACACTAGCGCACTGGTGGTTGTGACCCGACTGAATCAGTGAGTGACGCTGGATCCGTGAGGGTGGACGGGCACGAGTGACTCATTGTGGCGCACTGGTGGTTGTGACCCGACTGAATCAGTGAGTGACGCTGGATCCGTGAGGGTGGACGGGCACGAGTGACTCACAGTGGCGCGCTGTTGGTTGTGACCCGACTGAATCAGTGAGTGACGCTGGAACCGTGAGGGTGGGCGGGCCCGAGTGACTCACAGTGGCGCACTGGTGGTTGTGACCCGACTGAATCAGTGAGTGACACTGGAACCGTGAGGGTGGATGGGCACGAGTGACTCATAGTGGCGCACTGGTGGTTGTGACCCGACTGAATCAGTGAGTGACTCTGAATCCGTGAGGGTGGGCAGGCACGAGTGACTCACAGTGGCGCACTGGTGGTTGTGAGCCGACTGAATCAGTGAGTGACGCTGGATCCGTGAGGGTGGACGGGCACGAGTGACACATAGTGGCGCACTGGTGGTTGTGACCCGACTGAATCAGTGAGTGACGCTGGATCCGTGAGGGTGGACGGGCACGAGTGACTCACAGTGGCGCACTGGTGGTTGTGACCCGACTGAATCAGTGAGTGACGCTGGATCCGTGATGGTGGACAGGCACGAGTGACTCACAGTGACGCACTGGTGGTTGTGACCCGACTGAATCAGTGAGTGACGCTGGATCCGTGAGGATGGGCTAGCACGAGTGACGCACTGGTGGTTGTGACCCGACTGAATCAGTGAGTGACGCTATATCCGTGAGGGTGGGCAGGCACGAGTGACTCACAGTAGCGCACTGGTGGTTGTGACCCGACTGAATCAGTGAGTGACGCTGGATCCGTGAGGGTGGGCAGGCACGAGTGACTCACAGTGGCGCATGGTGGTTGTGACCCGACTGAATCAGTGAGTGACGCTGGATCCATGAGGGTGGGCAAGCACGAGTGATTCACAGTGGCGCACTGGTGGTTGTGATCCGACTGAATCAGTGAGTGACGCTGAAACCGTGAGGGTGGGCAGGCACGAGTGACTCTCACTAGCGCACTGGTGGTTGTGACCCGACTGAGTCAGTGAGTGACGCTGGATCCGTGAGGGTGGACGGGCACGAGTGACTCATAGTGGCGCACTGGTGGTTGTGACCCGACTGAATCAGTGAGTGACGCTGGATCCGTGAGGGTGGGCGGGCCCGAGTGACTCACAGTGGCGCACTGGTGGTTGTGACCCGACTGAATCAGTGAGTGACGCTGGATCCGTGAGGATGGGCGGGCACGAGTGACTCACAGTGACACACTGGAGATTGTGACCCGACTGAATCAGTGAGTGACGCTGGATCCGTGAGGGTGGACGGGCACGAGTGACACATAGTGGCGCACTGGTGGTTGTGACCCGACTGAATCAGTGAGTGACGCTGGATCCGTGAGGGTGGACGGGCACGAGTGACTCACAGTGGCGCACTGGTGGTTGTGACCCGACTGAATCAGTGAGTGACGCTGGATCCGTGATGGTGGACAGGCACGAGTGACTCACAGTGACGCACTGGTGGTTGTGACCCGACTGAATCAGTGAGTGACGCTGGATCCGTGAGGATGGGCGAGCACGAGTGACGCACTGGTGGTTGTGACCCGACTGAATCAGTGAGTGACGCTATATCCATGAGGGTGGGCGGGCACGAGTCACTCACAGTAGCGCACTGGTGGTTGTGACCCGACTGAATCAGTGAGTGACGCTGGATCCGTGAGGGTGGGCAGGCACGAGTGACTCACAGTGGCGCATGGTGGTTGTGACCCGACTGAATCAGTGAGTGACGCTGGATCCATGAGGGTGGGTGGGCACGAGTGATTCACAGTGGCGCACTGGAGGTTGTGATCCGACTGAATCAGTGAGTGACGCTGAATCCGTGAGGGTGGGCAGGCACGAGTGACTCACACTAGCGCACTGGTGGTTGTGACCCGACTGAATCAGTGAGTGACGCTGGATCCGTGAGGGTGGACGGGCACGAGTGACTCATAGTGGCGCACTGGTGGTTGTGACCCGACTGAATCAGTGAGTGACGCTGGATCCGTGAGGGTGGACGGGCACGAGTGACTCACAGTGGCGCGCTGTTGGTTGTGACCCGACTGAATCAGTGAGTGACGCTATATCCGTGAGGGTGGGCGGGCCCGAGTGACTCACAGTGGCGCACTGGTGGTTGTGACCCGACTGAATCAGTGAGTGACGCTGGATCCATGAGGATGGGGGGCACGAGTGACTCAAAGTGACGCACTGGAGGTTGTGACCCGACTGAATCAGTGAGTGACGCTGGATCCGTGAGGGTGAGCGGGCACGAGTGACTCACAGTGACGCACTGGTGGTTGTGACCCGACTGAATCAGTGAGTGACGCTGGATCCGTGAGGATGGGCGGGCACGAGTGACGCACTGGTGGTTGTGACCCGACTGAATCAGTGAGTGACGCTGGATCCGTGAGGGTGGGCGGGCACGAGTGACTCACAGTAGCGCACTGGAGGTTGTGACCCGACTGAATCAGTGAGTGACGCTGAATCCGTGAGGGTGGGCAGGCACGAGTGACTCACAGTGGTGCACTGGTGGTTGTGACCCGACTGAATCAGTGAGTGACACTGGATCCGTGAGGGTGGGCGGGCGCGATCGACTCACAGTGGCGCACTGGTGGTTGTGATCCGACTGAATCAGTGAGTGACGCTGAATCCGTGAGGGTGGGTAGGCACGAGTGACTCACACTGGCGCATTGGTGGTTGTGACCCGACTGAATCAGTGAGTGACGCTGGATCCGTGAGGGTGGACGCGCACGAGTGACTCATAGTGGCGCACTGGTGGTTGTGACCCGACTGAATCAGTGAGTGACGCTTGATCCGTGAGGGTGGACGGGCACGAGTGACTCACAGTGGCGCGCTGTTGGTTGTGACCCGACTGAATCAGTGAGTGACGCTGGATCCCTGAGGGTGGGCGGGCACGAGTGACTCACAGTGGCGCACTGGTGGTTGTGACCCGACTGAATCAGTGAGTGACGCTGGATCCGTGAGGATGGGCAGGCACGAGTGACTCACAGTGACGCACTGGTGGTTGTTACCCGACTGAATCAGTGAGTGACGCTGGATCTGTGAGGGTGGGCGGGCACGAGTGACTCACTGTGACGCACTGGTGGTTGTGACCCGACTGAATCAGTGAGTGACGCTGGATCCGTGAGGGTGGGCGGGCACGAGTTACTCACAGTGGCGCACTGGTGTTTGTGACCCGACTGAATCAGTGAGTGACGCTGATCTGTCAGGATGGGCGGGCCGAGTGACTCACAGTGACGCACTGGTGGTTGTGACCCGACTGAATCAGTGAGTGATGCTGGATCCGTGAGGGTGGGCGGGCACGAGTGACTCACAGTGGCGCACTGGTGGTTGTGACCCGACTGAATCAGTGAGTGACGCTGGATCCGTGAGGGTGGACGGGCACGAGTGACTCACAGTGGCGCACTGGTGGTTGTGACCCGACTTAATCAGTGAGTGACGCTGGATCCATGAGGGTGGACGGGCACGAGTGACTCACAGTGACGCACTGGTGGTTGTGACCCGACTGAATCAGTGAGTGACGCTGATCCGTCAGGATGGGCGGGCCGAGTGACTCACAGTGACGCACTGGTGGTTGTGACCCGACTGAATCAGTGAGTGATGCTGGATCCGTGAGGGTGGGCGGGCACGAGTGACTCACAGTGGCGCACTGGTGGTTGTGACCCGACTGAATCAGTGAGCGACGCTGGATCCGTGAGGGTGGGCGGGCACGAGTGACTCACAGTGGCGCACTGGTGGTTGTGACCCGACTGAATCAGTGAGTGACGCTGGATCCATGAGGGTGGACGGGCACGAGTGACTCACAGTGACGCACTGGTGGTTGTGACCCGACTGAATCAGTGAGTGACACTGGAACCGTGAGGGTGGATGAGCATGAGTGACTCATAGTGGCGCACTGGTGGTTGTGACCCGACTGAATCAGTGAGTGACGCTGAATCCGTGAGGGTGGGCAGGCACGAGTGACTCACAGTGGCGCACTGGTGGTTGTGACCCGACTGAATCAGTGAGTGACGCTGGATCCGTGAGGGTGGACGGGCACGAGTGACACATAGTGGCGCACTGGTTGTTGTGACCCGACTGAAACAGTGAGTGACGCTGGATCCGTGAGGATGGGCGGGCACGAGTGACGCACTGGTGGTTGTGACCCGACTGAATCAGTGAGTGACGCTGGATCCGTGAGGGTGGGCGGGCACGTGTGACTCACAGTAGCGGACTGGTGGTTGTGACCTGACTGAATCAGTGAGTGACATTGAATCCGTGAGGGTGGGCAGGCACGAGTGACTCACAGTGGCGCATGGTGGTTGTGACCCGACTGAATCAGTGAGTGACGCTGGATCCATGAGGGTGGGCGGGCACGAGTGACTCACAGTGGCGCACTGGTATTTGTGATCCGACTGAATCAGTGAGTGACACTGAATCCGTGAGGGTGTGCAGGCACGAGTGACTCACACTAGCGCACTGGTGGTTGTGACCCGACTGAATCAGTGAGTGACGCTGAATCCGTGAGGGTGGGCAGGCATGAGTGACTCACAGTGGCGCACTGGTGGTTGTGACCCGACTGAATCAGTGAGTGACGCTGGATCCGTGAGGGTGGACAGGCACGAGTGACTCACAGTGACGCACTGGTGGTTGTGACCCGACTGAGTCAGTGAGTGACGCTTGATCCGTGAGGGTGGGCGGGCACGAGTGACTCACAGTAGCGGACTGGTGGTTGTGACCCGACTGAATCAGTGAGTGACGTTGAATCCGTGAGGGTGGGCAGGCACGAGTGACTGACAGTGGCGCATGGTGGTTGTGACCCGACTGAATCAGTGAGTGACGCTGGATCCATGAGGAAGGGCAGGCACGAGTGACTCACAGTGGCGCGCTGGTGGTTGTGATCCGACTGAATCAGTGAGTGACGCTGGATCCGTGAGGGTGGACGGGCACGAGTGACTCACAGTGGTGGGCTGTTGGTTGTGACCCGACTGAATCAGTGAGTGACGCTGGATCCGTGAGGGTGGGCCGGCACGAGTGACTCACAGTGGCGCACTGGTGGTTGTGACCCGACTGAATCAGTGAGTGACGCTGGATCCGTGAGGATGGGCGGGCACGAGTGACTCACAGTGACGCACTGGTGGTTGTGACCCGACTGAATAAGTGAGTGACGCTGGATCCATGAGGGTGGGCGGGCACGAGTGACTCACAGTGACGCACTGGTGGTTGTGACCCGACTGAATCAGTGAGTGACGCTGGATCCGTGAGGGTGGACAGGCACGAGTGACTCACAGTGATGCACTGGTGGTTGTGACCCGACTGAATCAGTGAGTGACGCTGGATCCGTGAGGATGGGCGGGCACGAGTGACGCACTGGTGGTTGTGACCCGACTGAATCAGTGAGTGACGCTGGATCCGTGAGGGTGGGCGGCACGAGTGACTCACAGTAGCGCACTGGTGGTTGTGACCCGACTGAATCAGTGAGTGACGCTGAATCCGTGAGGGTGGGCAGGCACGAGTGACTCACAGTGGCGCACTGGTGGTTGTGACCCGACTGAATCAGTGAGTGACGCTGGATCCGTGAGGGTGGGCGGGCACGAGTGACTCACAGTGGCGCACTGGTGGTTGTGATCCGACTGAATCAGTGAGTAACGCTGAATCCGTGAGGGTGGGCAGGCACGAGTGACTCACACTGGCGCACTGGTGGTTGTGACCCGACTGAATCAGTGAGTGACGCTGGATCCGTGAGGGTGGACGGGCACGAGTGACTCATAGTGGCGCACTGGTGGTTGTGACCCGACTGAATCAGTGAGTGATGCTGGATCCGTGAGGGTGGACGGGCACGAGTGACTCACAGTGGTGCGCTGTTGGTTGTGACCTGACTGTATAAGTGAGTGACGCTGGATCCGTGAGGGTGGGTGGGCACGAGTGACTCACAGTGGCGCACTGGTGGTTGTGACCCGACTGAATCAGTGAGTGACGCTCTATCCGTGAGGATGGGCGGGCACGAGTGACTCACAGTGGCGCACTGGTGGTTGTGACCTGACTGAATCAGTGAGTGACGCTGGATCCGTGAGGGTGGGCGGGCACGAGTGACTCACAGTGACGCACTGGTGGTTGTGACCCGACTGAATCAGTGAGTGACGCTGGATCCGTGAGGGTGGGCGGGCACGAGTGACTCACAGTGGCGCACTGGTGGTTGTGACCCGACTGAATCAGTGAGTGACGGTGATCCGTCAGGATGGGCAGGCCGAGTGACTCACAGTGACGCACTGGTGGTTGTGACCCGACTGAATCAGTGAGTGATGCTGGATCCGTGAGGGTGGGCGGGCACGAGTGACTCACAGTGGCGCACTGGTGGTTGTGACCCGACTGAATCAGTGAGTGATGCTGGATCCGTGAGGGTGGACGGGCACGAGTGACTCACAGTGGCGCACTGGTGGTTGTGACCTGACTGAATCAGTGAATGACGCTGGATCCGTGAGGGTGGACAGGCATGAGTGACTCACAGTGACGCACTGGTGGTTGTGAGCCGACTGAATCAGTGAGTGACGCTGGATCCGTGAGGATGGGCGGGCACGAGTGACGCACTGGTGGTTGTGACCCGACTGAATCAGTGAGTGACGCTGGATCCGTGAGGGTGGGCGGGCACGAGTGACTCACAGTAGCGCACTGGTGGTTGTGACCCGACTGAATCAGTGAGTGACGCTGGATCCGTGAGGGTGGACGGGCACGAGTGACTCACAGTGACGCACTGGTGGTTGTGACCCGACTGAATCAGTGAGTGACACTGGAACCGTGAGGGTGGATGGGCACGAGTGACTCATAGTGGTGCACTGGTGGTTGTGACCCGACTGAATCAGTGAGTGACGCTGAATTCGTGAGGGTGGGCAGGCACGAGTGACTCATACTGGCGCACTGGTGGTTGTGACCCGACTGAATCAGTGAGTGACGCCTGATCCGTGAGGGTGGACGGGCACGAGTGACTCATAGTGGCGCACTGGTGGTTGTGACCCGACTGAATCAGTGAGTGTTGCTGGATCCGTGAGGGTGGACGGGCACGAGTGACTCACAGTGGCGCGCTGTTGGTTGTGACCCGACTGAATAAGTGAGTGACGCTGGATCCGTGAGGGTGGGCGGGCACGAGTGGCTCACAGTGGCGCACTGGTGGTTGTGACCCGACTGAATCAGTGAGTGACGCTGGATCCGTGAGGATGGGCGGGCACGAGTGACTCACAGTGACGCACTGGTGGTTGTGACCCGACTGAATCAGTGAGTGACGCTGGATCCGTGAGGGTGGGCGGGCACGAGTGACTCACAGTGACGCACTGGTGGTTGTGACCCGACTGAATCAGTGAGTGACGCTGGATCCGTGAGGGTGGGCGGGCACGAGTGACTCACAGTGGCGCACTGGTGCTTGTGACCCGACTGAATCAGTGAGTGACGGTGATCCGTCAGGATGGGCAGGCCGAGTGACTCACAGTGACGCACTGGTGGTTGTGACCCGACTGAATCAGTGAGTGATGCTGGATCCGTGAGGGTGGGCGTGCACGAGTGACTCACAGTGGCGCACTGGTGGTTGTGACCCGACTGAATCAGTGAGTGATGCTGGATCCGTGAGGGTGGACGGGCACGAGTGACTCACAGTGGCGCACTGGTGGTTGTGACCCGACTGAATCAGTGAATGACGCTGGATCCGTGAGGGTGGACAGGCATGAGTGACTCACAGTGACGCACTGGTGGTTGTGACCCGACTGAATCAGTGAGTGACGCTGGATCCGTGAGGATGGGCAGGCACGAGTGACGCACTGGTGGTTGTGACCCGACTGAATCAGTGAGTGACGCTGGATCCGTGAGGGTGGGCGGGCACGAGTGACTCACAGTAGCGCACTGGTGGTTGTGACCCGACTGAATCAGTGAGTGACGCTGGATCCGTGAGGGTGGACGGGCACGAGTGACTCACAGTGACGCACTGGTGGTTGTGACCCGACTGAATCAGTGAGTGACACTGGAACCGTGAGGGTGGATGGGCACGAGTGACTAATAGTGGCGCACTGGTGGTTGTGATCCGACTGAATCAGTGAGTGACGCTGAATCCGTGAGGGTGGGCAGGCACGAGTGACTCACAGTGGCGCACTGGTGGTTGTGACCCGACTGAATCAGTGAGTGACGCTGGATCCGTGAGGGTGGACGGGCACGAGTGACACATAGTGGCGCACTGGTGGTTGTGACCCGACTGAATCAGTGAGTGACGCTTAATCCGTGAGGGTGGGCAGGCACGAGTGACTCATACTGGCGCACTGGTGGTTGTGACCCGACTGAATCAGTGAGTGACGCTGGATCCGTGAGGGTGGACGGGCACGAGTGACCCATAGTGGCGCACTGTTGGTTGTGACCCGACTGAATAAGTGAGTGACGCTGGATCCGTGAGGGTGGGCGGGCACGAGTGGCTCACAGTGGCGCACTGGTGGTTGTGACCCGACTGAATCAGTGAGTGACGCTGGATCCGTGAGGATGGGCGGGCACGAGTGACTCACAGTGACGCACTGGTGGTTGTGACCCAACTGAATCAGTGAGTGACGCTGGATCCGTGAGGGTGGGCGGGCACGAGTGACTCACAGTGACGAACTGGTGGTTGTGACCCGACTGAATCAGTGAGTGACGCTGGATCCGTGAGGGTGGGCGGGCACGAGTGACTCACAGTGGCGCACTGGTGCTTGTGACCTGACTGAATCAGTGAGTGACGGTGATCCGTCAGGATGGGCAGGCCGAGTGACTCACAGTGACGCACTGGTGGTTGTGACCCGACTGAATCAGTGAGTGATGCTGGATCCGTGAGGGTGGGTGGGCACGAGTGACTCACAGTGGCGCACTGGTGGTTGTGACCCGACTGAATCAGTGAGTGATGCTGGATCCGTGAGGGTGGACGGGCACGAGTGACTCACAGTGGCGCACTGGTGGTTGTGACCCGACTGAATCAGTGAATGACGCTGGATCCGTGAGGGTGGACAGGCATGAGTGACTCACAGTGACGCACTGGTGGTTGTGACCCGACTGAATCAGTGAGTGACGCTGGATCCGTGAGGATGGGCGGGCACGAGTGACGCACTGGTGGTTGTGACCCGACTGAATCAGTGAGTGACGCTGGATCCGTGAGGGTGGGCGGGCACGATTGACTCACAGTAGCGCACTGGTGGTTGTGACCCGACTGAATCAGTGAGTGACGCTGGATCCGTGAGGGTGGACGGGCACGAGTGACTCACAGTGACGCACTGGTGGTTGTGATCCGACTGAATCAGTGAGTGACACTGGAACCGTGAGGGTGGATGGGCACGAGTGACTCATAGTGGCGCACTGGTGGTTGTGACCCGACTGAATCAGTGAGTGACGCTGAATCCGTGAGGGTGGGTAGGCACGAGTGACTCACAGTGGCGCACTGGTGGTTGTGACCTGACTGAATCAGTGAGTGACGCTGGATCCGTGAGGGTGGACGGGCACAAGTGACACATAGTGGCGCACTGGTGGTTGTGACCCGACTGAATCAGTGAGTGACGCTGGATCCGTGAGGGTGGACGGGCACGAGTGACTCAGTGGCGCATTGTTGGTTGTGACCCGACTGAATCAGTGAGTGACGCTGGATCTGTGAGGGTGGGTGGGCACGAGTGACTCACAGTGGCGCACTGGTGGTTGTGACCCGACTGAATCAGTGAGTGATGCTGGATCCGTGAGGATGGGCAGGCACGAGTGACTCACAGTGACGCACTGGTGGTTGTGACCCGACTGAATCAGTGAGTGACTCTGGATCCGTGAGGGTGGGCGGGCATGAGTGACTCACAGTGGTGCACTGGTGGTTGTGACCCGACTGAATCAGTGAGTGACGCTGGATCCGTGAGGGTGGACGGGCACGAGTGACTCACAGTGGCGCACTGGTGGTTGTGACCCGACTGAATCAGTGAGTGACGCTGGATCCGTGAGGGTGGGCGGGCACGAGTGACTCACAGTGGCGCATTGGTGGTTGTGACCCGACTGAATCAGTGAGTGACGCTGGATCCGTGAGGGTGGACGGGCACGAGTGACTCACAGTGACGCACTGGTGGTTGTGACCCGACTGAATCAGTGAGTGACGCTGGATCTGTGAGGGTGGACGGGCACGAGTGACTCACAGTGACGCACTGGTGGTTGTGACCCGACTGAATCAGTGAGTGACGCTGGATCCGTGAGGGTGGACGGGCACGAGTGTCTCACAGTGACACACTGGTTGTTGTGACCTGACTGAATCAGTGAGTGACGCTGGATCCGTGAGGGTGGACGGGCACGAGTGACTCTCAGTGACGCACTGGTGGTTGTGAACCGACTGAATCAGTGAGTGATGCTGGATCCGTGAGGGTGGACGGGCACGAGTGACTCACAGTGACGCACTGGTGGTTGTGACCCGACTGAATCAGTGAGTGACGCTGGATCCGTGAGGGTGGGCGGGCACGAGTGACTCACAGTGGCGCACTGGTGCTTGTGACCCGACTGAATCAGTGAGTGACGGTGATCCGTCAGGATGGGCAGGCCGAGTGACTCACAGTGACGCACTGGTGGTTGTGACCCGACTGAATCAGTGAGTGATGCTGGATCCGTGAGGGTGGGCGGGCACGAGTGACTCACAGTGGCGCACTGGTGGTTGTGACCCGACTGAATCAGTGAGTGATGCTGGATCCGTGAGGGTGGACGGGCACGAGTGACTCACAGTGGCGCACTGGTGGTTGTGACCCGACTGAATCAGTGAGTGACGCTGGATCCGTGAGGGTGGGCGGGCACGAGTGACTCACAGTGGCGCACTGGTGGTTGTGACCCGACTGAATCAGTGAGTGACGCTGGATCCGTGAGGATGGGCGGGCACGAGTGACGCACTGGTGGTTGTGACCCGACTGAATCAGTGAGTGACGCTGGATCCGTGAGGGTGGGCGGGCACGAGTGACTCACAGTAGCGCACTGGTGGTTGTGACCCGACTGAATCAGTGAGTGACGCTGGATCCGTGAGGGTGGACGGGCACGAGTGACTCACAGTGACGCACTGGTGGTTGTGACCCGACTGAATCAGTGAGTGACACTGGAACCGTGAGGGTGGATGGGCACGAGTGACTAATAGTGGCGCACTGGTGGTTGTGATCCGACTGAATCAGTGAGTGACGCTGAATCCGTGAGGGTGGGCAGGCACGAGTGACTCACAGTGGCGCACTGGTGGTTGTGACCCGACTTTATCAGTGAGTGACGCTGGATCCGTGAGGGTGGACGGGCACGAGTGACACATAGTGGCGCACTGGTGGTTGTGACCCGACTGAATCAGTGAGTGACGCTGAATCCGTGAGGGTGGGCAGGCACGAGTGACTCATACTGGCGCACTGGTGGTTGTGACCCGACTGAATCAGTGAGTGACGCTGGATCCGTGAGGGTGGACGGGCACGAGTGACTCATAGTGGCGCACTGTTGGTTGTGACCTGACTGAATAAGTGAGTGACGCTGGATCCGTGAGGGTGGGCGGGCACGAGTGGCTCACAGTGGCGCACTGGTGGTTGTGACCCGACTGAATCAGTGAATGACGCTGGATCCGTGAGGGTGGACAGGCATGAGTGACTCACAGTGACGCACTGGTGGTTGTGACCCGACTGAATCAGTGAGTGACGCTGGATCCGTGAGGATGGGCGGGCACGAGTGACGCACTGGTGGTTGTGACCCGACTGAATAAGTGAGTGACGCTGGATCCGTGAGGGTGGGCGGGCACGAGTGACTCACAGTAGCGCACTGGTGGTTGTGACCCGACTGAATCAGTGAGTGACGCTGGATCCGTGAGGGTGGACGGGCACGAGTGACTCACAGTGACGCACTGGTGGTTGTGACCCGACTGAATCAGTGAGTGACACTGGAACCGTGAGGGTGGATGGGCACGAGTGACTCATAGTGGCGCACTGGTGGTTGTGACCCGACTGAATCAGTGAGTGACGCTGAATCCGTGAGGGTGGGTAGGCACGAGTGACTCACAGTGGCGCACTGGTGGTTGTGACCCGACTGAATCAGTGAGTGACGCTGGATCCGTGAGGGTGGACGGGCACAAGTGACACATAGTGGCGCACTGGTGGTTGTGACCCGACTGAATCAGTGAGTGACGCTGGATCCGTGAGGGTGGACGGGCACGAGTGACTCAGTGGCGCATTTTTGGTTGTGACCCGACTGAATCAGTGAGTGACGCTGGATCTGTGAGGGTGGGCGGGCACGAGTGACTCACAGTGGCGCACTGGTGGTTGTGACCCGACTGAATCAGTGAGTGATGCTGGATCCGTGAGGATGGGCAGGCACGAGTGACTCACAGTGACGCACTGGTGGTTGTGACCCGACTGAATCAGTGAGTGACGCTGGATCCGTGAGGGTGGGCGGGCATGAGTGACTCACAGTGGTGCACTGGTGGTTGTGACCCGACTGAATCAGTGAGTGACGCTGGATCCGTGAGGGTGGACGGGCACGAGTGACTCACAGTGGCGCACTGGTGGTTGTGACCCGACTGAATCAGTGAGTGACGCTGGATCCGTGAGGGTGGGCGGGCACGAGTGACTCACAGTGGCGCATTGGTGGTTGTGACCCGACTGAATCAGTGAGTGACGCTGGATCCGTGAGGGTGGACGGGCACGAGTGACTCACAGTGACGCACTGGTGGTTGTGACCCGACTAAATCAGTGAGTGACGCTGGATCTGTGAGGGTGGACGGGCACGAGTGACTCACAGTGACGCACTGGTGGTTGTGACCCGACTGAATCAGTGAGTGACGCTGGATCCGTGAGGGTGGACGGGCACGAGTGTCTCACAGTGACACACTGGTTGTTGTGACTTGACTGAATCAGTGAGTGACGCTGGATCCGTGAGGGTGGACGGGCACGAGTGACTCTCAGTGACGCACTGGTGGTTGTGAACCGACTGAATCAGTGAGTGATGCTGGATCCGTGAGGGTGGACGGGCACGAGTGACTCACAGTGACGCACTGGTGGTTGTGACCCGACTGAATCAGTGAGTGACGCTGGATCCATGAGGGTGGACAGGCACGAGTGACTCACAGTGGCGCACTGGTGGTTGTGACCCGACTTAATCAGTGAGTGACGCTGGATCCGTGAGGGTGGGCGGGCACGAGTGACTCACAGTGACGCACTGGTGGTTGTGACCCGACTGAATCAGTGAGTGGCGCTGGATCCGTGAGGGTGGACGGGCACGAGTGACTCACAGTGGCGCACTGGTGGTTGTGACCCGACTGAATCAGTGAGTGACGCTGGATCCGTGAGGGTAGACGGGCACGAGTGACTCACAGTGGCGCACTGGTGGTTGTGACCCGACTGAATCAGTGAGTGACGCTGGATCCGTGAGGGTGGGCGGGCACGAGTGACTCACAGTGGCGCACTGGTGGTTGTGACCTGACTGAATCAGTGAGTGACATTGGATTTGGAGGGTGGACGGGCACGAGTGACTCACAGTGACGCACTGGTGGTTGTGACCCGGCTGCGGTTTGGGGACGCGGAGTGGGTCGCGCATTCGGTTGCTGAGGCAGCTCACACTCTGCACTACAGTGCGAGTCTTTCAACCATTTTCACCGCTGTCGGAGAAATTTTCCTAGGGACTGGCTCGAATGACAGAGTATCTATACACTCGGAGTACTGTGTGAAGGAACGTCAAGGTTGAAGTGATATTTTGTCGTATGCGATCGCAACGCCCTCGTATATAAGGAGGGAGGGGGGGACGATCCTTTATTTCACAGAAAAGACAGAAGTATGTAATCTGATCCATCATCTCTCACTGTAGTTCAGTACAAAAGCACATTGTTCCCATCATAAACAGAGCTTCTCTACGCTCATAGATCGCACGCTGGAGATGAGCTGTTCAGATCCACAGTTTCACACACTCGATATACAGACAGTCTCAAGCCATTACCCGCCCACGCTCATTGTCCCTCAGCTGTCCGTCCCTGTATATTCATTTGTCTGGGTGACCAACAGGAAATACCGCTGTACGACAGTTGGATACACAAATATTTTAGGAAACATACATAATACCCTGAAAAGCCAAACGAACTGGCACACTTGTCTAATATCGTGTAGGGGCCCCGCGAGCACGCAGAAGTGCCACAGCACAACACGGCATGGACTCGACTCATGTCTGAAGTAGTGCTGGAGGGAAATGACACCGTGAATCCTGCAGAACTGTCCACAAATCCGAATAAATAAAAGTACGAGGGGGTGGAGATCTCTCCTGAGCCGCACATTGCTAGCCATCACAGATGTGCTCAATAACATTCATGTCTGCGGAGTCTGGTAGACAGGGATAGTGTTCAGACTCAGAAGAGCGTTCCTGGAGCCACTCTGCACAAACTCCAGACCTGTGGGGTGTCACATTGTCCTGCTGAAATTGTCCAAGTCTGTCGGAATACAGAACGGGCGCGAATGGACGCAGGTGACAGATAGGATGCTTACGTACGTGTCACGAGCCAGACTCGTATCCAGACCTATCAGTGGTCCAACTGCACACGCCCCACACCCTTACACAGCCGCAACTACCTTGAACAATCCCCTGCTAACATGCAGGGTCGACGGATTCGTGAGCTTTGGTCAATACTTGTACGCATCCATCCGCTCGATACAATTTGAAACGAGTCTCGTCCGAGCGGGCAGCACGTTTCCACTCCTGTGTTGACGGCTACACCTTTGTGGTGTACAGTCATCGAGGGTACAAGAGAGGATCTTGGGCTCCGAAAGCCCCTATCGATGATGTTTCACTGAATGGTTCTAACGCTGACACTTGTTGATGGCTCAGCATTGAAATCTGCAGCAATTCGTGGAAGCGTTGCATTTCGGTCACGTTTAGCGATTCTCTTCGGCTGTCGTCGGTCTCGTTCTTGCACGATATTTTTCCGGCCGCAGCGATGATATTTTACCGTGAAATAGTCGTACGGGAAAATCCCTACTTCGTCGCTACCTCGCAGATGCTGTGTCACATCGCTCGTGCGCCGACTATAAGACCACGTTAAAACTCACTTAAATCTTCATAACCTGCCATTGCAGCAGCAGTAGCCGATCTAACAGCTGCGCCAGGCGTTGCCGACTACAGTGCCGTATTCTGCCTGTTTACATATCTCTGTCTTTGGATACGCATAGCTATACCAGTTTCTTTGGCGCTTCAGTGTTTTTAATAAAGACAAAGAAAGATAATATACCGGGTGAGCAAAAAGTTTGTATAAATTTGAAAACTGAATAAATTACGGAATAATATAGATAGAGAGGTACAAATTAACACATGCTTGGAATGACATGGGGTTTAAGAACCAAAAAAATACAAACGTTCAAAAATGTTCGACAGATGGAGCTTCACCTGATCAGGATAGCAATCATTAGCATAAGAAAGTAAGACAAAGCAAAGATGATGTTCTTCACAGAAAATGCTCAATATGTCCACGATTATTCCTCAACAATAGCTGGAGTCGAGGAATAATGTTGTGAACAGCAACTGTAAAGCATGTCCGGAGTTATGGTGAGGCGTTGGCGTCGGATGTTGTCTTTCAGCATCCCTAGAGATGTCGGTCGATCACGACACACTCGCGACTTCAGGTAACCCCAAAGCCAATAATCGCACGGACTGAGGTCTGGGGACCTGGGAGGCCGAGCATGACGAAAGTGGCGGCTGAGCACACGATCATCACCAAACGACGCGCGCAAGAGATGTTTCACGCGTGTAGCAATACTTTGCTCTTTTTTTGTTCTAATAAAACCCCATGTCATTCCAAGCATGTGTGTCAATTTTTACCTCTGTATCTACATTATTCGGTGGTTTATTTTCAAATTTATACTGACTTTTTGATCACTCGGTATATAAATAAATACGTGAGGAAAATTCGGTGACGGACAGTTGCGGGCCTGGACTAGCAGCAGTGCTGGGAGGAATGAATGACACGGGGTGGAATGCCGGCAGTGCCGTGTCGTGCGAGCGCGCCGCTGTCTACACCGCCGGCGTCCGGGGACTCTGGGAGCAGAGTGCGGCTGTGCTGGAGCTGGAGCTCTCACCGCCAGGTGACGGCTCTGGGGAGCAGCCAACGCGGCCTGCCAGGTGGCGGCGTCTTCAACGAAGTCGTGAAACCTCACAGTCCACGCCGCCTGCAGCTGACACTTCTGCCTGATACTCAAACCGTTATAGGCACTGAAAGCGGGCTACAGCCGGAGCTAAGTTCAGCCGAAATTTTTGCGAAGAACCTAACGGTGCTCCGAAAGGATAGGCTACACACAGTTGGCGGTGGCGTGTTCGTTGCTGTTACAAGTAGCTTATCTTGTCGCGAAATTGGAGTAGGTACTTCCTGTCAGTATGGGTAACCGGAATAAAATAATAACTCGATTCTTTTACCGCCCTCCCAATTCAGAAGGTACAATTGCTGAATGGTTCAAAGAAAACTGCAGTTAATTTTAAACACTTACAACACTTGACCCGACTCACACAATTATAGTTGCTGGTGACTTTAATGTATCCTCGATATTTTGACGAAAATACTGTTGAATTCGGGAAGTACGCATAAAACATCATCCGAAATTGTGCTAAACACGTTCTCTGGAAATAATTTCGAGCCCACGCGAATAGCAAACTGTCGTGAAAACACACTCGACCTCTTAGCAAATAATGAGCCCGAGCTAATAACGAGCGTCAAAACGGATACAGGGATTAGTGAACACAGGCTTCTCGTAGCCAGACTGAATGCCGTAACTCCCAAATCCTCCAAAAATAAACGAAAAACACAAAAGCAGATAAAAATCCATTGGACTCCTTCCTTCCAAATTAACAATGTAAGTGTAGACTATATGTGGCTTTAATTCAAAGAAATGGTATCGGCAGCGATTGAGAGATTTATACCAAATAAATTGACAAAAGACGGAGCTGATCCCCCGTGGAAAAAAAAGGGGTCAGTACAATGTTGCAGAAACAACGAAAAAAACATGCCAAATGTAAACCGACGCAAGCTCCATGATTGACAATCTCTTACAGAAGCTCGAAATTTAGCTCGGCCTTCGATACGAGATGCTAACAATAGTTTCCACAGCGAAACTTTGTCTCGAAACGTGGCATCAAATGCAAAGAAATTCTACTCGTACGATAAGTATGCTAGCGGCAAGACACAATCAATGCCTTCTCTTCGCGATAGCAAAGAAGATACTATCAAAGACAGTGCTCCCAAGGCAGAGTTACTAAACACAGCCTTCCGAAATGCCTTCACAAAAGAAGAAGAGGCAAGTCTTCCGGTCCAGAGTGTATACGAATTAGGTAACTTTTTAGAGTAGGCTGGTACAAAGCTCCATACTTAACAATCATATACAACCGTTCGATCGACGAAAGATACGTACCCAGAGACTGTAAAGTTGCACAGGTCACAACAATATTCAAAAAAGGTAGTAGGAGTAATCTACTAAATTAGAAGCCCATGGTATTAACGTCGATATGCAGCAGGATTTTTTAACATATATTGTGTTCCAACATTATGAATTACCTCGAAGGAAACGGTCCATTGAAACACTGTCGACAAGGATATAGAAAAAAATGATCCTTGTGAAACACAACTAGCTCTTTAGTCGCACGAAGTGTTCAATGCTACTGACAAGGCATTTCAAATGGATTGTTTGTTTCTTGATTTGCAGAGGGTTTTTGGCACTGTGTCACACAAGCGGCTTGCAGTAAATTGCGTGCTTGTGGAATATCGTCTTAGTTATGTGACTGCATTCGTGATTTCCTGTCAGAGGGGTCACAGTTCATACTAACTGACCGAAAGTCATTGAGTAAAACAGAAGTCTTAAGGTTTTATGTGGATGACGCTATCGTTTATCGACTGGTGAAGTCATCCGAAGATCGAAACAAATTACAAAACGATTTGGGAAAGATATATGTGTGGTACGAAAATTGGCAGTTGGCCCTAAATAATGAAATGTGTGAGGTCATCCACATGACTGCCAGAAGGAATCCGTTAAACTTCGATTAGATGATAAATGAGTCAAATCTAAAGGCCGTAAAATCAGCTAAATACCTAGGAATTGTAATTACGAATTACTTAAATTGGAAGGAACACATGGAAAATATTGTGGGGAAGGCTAACGAAAGACTGCATTTTATTGGCTGGATACTTAGAAAATGTAACAGATCTACTAAGAAGACCGCCTACACTACTCTTGTCCGTCGTCTTTTAGAATTCAGCTGTGCTTTGTGGGATCCTTACCAGGTAGGATTGGCGGAGTACGTCGAAAAAGTTCAAAGAAGGACAGCACATCGCGAAATAGGGGAGAGAGTGTCACTGAAACGACACGGGGTTTGGGGTGGGCACCGTTAAAAGAAAGGCGTTTTTCGTTGCAGCGGAATCTTCTCACGAAATTCCAATCCCCAAGTTTCTCCTCCGAATGAGGAAATATTCTTTTGACGCCGACTTTCATAGGGAGAAAGTATTACCACGATAAAATAAGGGAAATCAGAGCTCGTACGGAGAGATAGAGGTGTTCGTTCTTTCCGCGCTGTACGCGACTGGAATAATAGAGAATTGTGAAGGTGGTTCGATGAACTCTCTGCCAGGGACTCAAATGTGATTTGGCGAGTACCCATAAATAATGTCTGCATAAGGCGAATTTCGGAACAACCCAAATTTTAAATCGTACACACGGAAAACCGTGAAGAGGAGCTTAGAACTTGATTGAGATGCTTCACCATTTTCTGTGGTATAAGAGTGTGAAAAAGTGTAAAATTTCGAGGAGGAAAAGAACGTTGTGTCCAGGTTTGGGTCGTTGCAGATAATATTTAGGTATCAAATTAAACATCTATCAATTTTTGAGATACAAAAAGTTTCGCGTATTTCTTGTCAAGTTTAGTCCTCAAGGCAGACTCTCAGAACTTGTGCGGTCGCCCGCGTCTGCCCCCCGTACAGGCACGGGTCGTCTGAGGAACCAAAGAACTCAGGCGGCACGCCGGACCTCACCTCCCGTGCTGCGGTAACCACACTGTCCATCTGAAAGATGTACATGTAGGTGTAGATGTGGTCCACGGCAGTCGCGAGCTGGCGTCCAAGACGAAAATGATGATCCGAAAAACGACGCGCCGATTGTAGTGAAAATGCGTTATGACAATCCATAAATGTTTTACCGAAATACCGTCAAACTTGAAAAATCTTTCAGGTGGACAGTGTATCTGTTCATGCTTGATATCTTCCCTGAAGGCGATATCATCCTCCAGCAATATAATTGTATGTGTCTCGGAGCCAGAACCGTGCTGCAGCGGTTTCGAGAGCACTATAACGAACTCACCTTTGATCTCTGGGCCACGTAATTCGCCTGATGTAAACCAAGCCGTCCGGGTCGCGTACGGCAATCAGCGGCCCGCTATTTACGCGGACTCCGTGACCTGCGCGTTGAGGTGTAATACAGCAGAGCCCCTTAAACGAACCGACAAACTGTCCTGTCCCTGATACACAGAATCAGACAAGGTACTAAGCAGGTGACCATAATGTTTTGGCTGATCACTGTATGTCAGCATACTTAAATTTTCCGTCCTGTCGCTACAGCGAATATCTCTTTCTACTGCTACTGAGTACACTTTTCACACTGTTATGTATAAAATTTAGCTCGCAAGTTTACTTCATAGGTATTTTGCACGGAACGTGGCAAAACGTGACTTGAGCGCACTCTTGTATCTCCATACTCACGAAGAGGTGCGGTGTCGTTGTCGCTGCTCATTTGTTCATCCTTTGCCTTATGTTTCATGTGGCGCTCATTTTGAATGTTTCATGAGAACTACTGTGGTGTGTCTGCTTGCAGAGAGGGAATGACTGTGATGCTCTCTCTCTCTCTCTCTCTCTCTCTCTCTCTCTCTCTCTCTCTCTCTCTGTGTGTGTGTGTGTGTGTGTGTGTGTGTGTGTTTGTGTTTGTAAATTGCGAGAGAGAGAGAGAGAGAGAGAGAGAGAGCTGGAAAGAGGAGAGAAGGGGAGGGGACTAAGAAAACAAATGTTTTAGGTATTTGGGAAGCAGAAAATGGTATTTTCTTTCTCCAGTGGATGTGTTATGATGGAATATAGATGTATACACGTACATTATATCATGGACGTGTTCTTCCCACTGTGCTACAATAGCTCTGTCGTATAAACGTAAATGCAGAATCTGCGAGCCGTTATGAGTTTTCTTTTTGCACACACAAGCGGTAAACCACGGTTGTGCATCTGCCACGTTTATTTCGTGCAGGGAATCGACGGCGGAATCCGTGACGGACCGGATCCTCCCTGCTCGGCGAGGGTCAACCGGGAAGCGACAGAGCGCAGGTCGAAGCCAATGATTCGATCAGCACGAGTGCCTCTCGACAGCGGACCAGCACCGAAACTGTAGCCGTACCGAGGAATCTGTGCGCTTTTCCGTGGCCGGAGCGACCGCCGAAACTGCAGTATTTGTCGTTACGGTCGCCAAAGTGCAATCTCCAGACGACGTCTGCTCTAAATTCGAGAACGTTTTGCAATACGAGTAAAAACCCGCCGCCGCCCGCTTCCCGCGAGCTTCTCAGAGACGCCTCTGCCTCTGAGACAGGCTAGACGCTCTGGGACAGCACAGGACAGCAGAGGACACGCGCGGTCTGCCGAGAGAGCAGGAGACAGCCTCGCCCAGGATTGGTCTACGAGGGCCGCCGAAGCTGAAGAGCGGTCGCGGCGCGCCGTGTTTTGGTGTATGCTGTCGGTCTCTTACGCCACCGGCTTAGCCGTGCACTTACGAACTGGAAAGTTGGCATTTATACAAATTTTAGTTAATAATTTTGCGAATTTTAACAGCGTAAAATTAACAATAAAATCGCGTTCTTCCTGTGGCGTGACTACTGCGCTTGTAAATGATAAGTTTAGATCGAGTCCTAAGCGTAATCAGTTTTGTACCAGCACCGGGGTTCGATCCCGGTTCCCCTCCGTACCTGAGAGACGCGCTGACTGGAATCTGTATCTGGGGGCGACATGGACTATTGTGATCGGTTTTTGTATAACTTCCGAAGAAGTTTTTCTTTTCATTACGCTAACGGGAAAGGTTAATTTAATAACGTGAACAACGGAATAAGCCCGTGTGGGATGTGGGGAACCTCCTGCTACGCCTCCCCCTGGACCGTCTGCACAAACAACGGGCCACCAGTCCCTTACTGCGACTACGCGGCAGTCTTTTAACAGTACCATTGACCGAGTAGAGTTAACTAAATGGTTACAAGTTCACAGAAATACGTATAATTGCTAGTTACCTTCGTCGCAAAAGGCTAACTCTCGCACGAGGGGAATCACGAAGCCCCTGAGGCAAAGTGTGTAGGCTTCAGCGACGCTATTCCGCTCATTTCGTCTGTAGGCCGTGTGAAATGCGCCATGAATCTGTTTTAAAAAAAACCTGCCAATTTAATACAATTATGGTATCTCAAGTGTGATACATAACAGTATATAAAAGGTCGAAATTGCTTTACATCTGAGGAAGGCAGAAACCACAATATATAAAAATGGTGGGGCTATTCCACTCAATGAAGAGGGCATTCCATTCAGTGAATGTCAGTGCCAAAATCACAAGAATTTACCACAAGTAAACGTTTTTGGTGCATTTGCGTCCACGCACGCTTCGTCAAACCACTTAACGTATTACTGGCACTTTATCCAGAGGAACTGCCCGTAACACTTGCACTGTTTTTTTCGTATGTTCCTCGAACCGTGAAGCATTTGGCTTTTTCTGTTCTATGAACGGACCATCTGAAAAGAAAGCAACAAAACGTGTTCTCTAGAATTTCGCAGTTTAACTTCAGTTCTGCCTCTACATTGATACTCTGCAAGTTTCACGTAAGTGCTTGGCACAAACTAATAATTTGACTGAACGGAAGTAGCCCCACGTGCGCGGGACAAAATAGTCACACGTGCGGACCTGTGTGGCAAAAGTCAGCCATATTTGTTGGTACGTACACTGCACAACCTGTTGTTCTACAAGTAACGTTGAGCATTTCAGATTTTATCGTACCTGTGCACGGTACACCTTAATTTGTTATGGCAGTAATCCACCACACTGAGCTTACCTCCAGAGGTTGTTCTTCTGTCCTGCCGACAGCGTGGCAGAAAGCGCCCTCACTACAACCACACGGGACGCCGCACTGCCGCACTGTTGCCGCATCTCTTATTTCAGGCAGATTACGGAATGTCTCAACTTCAAAAATAGCGTGACGCAAGACACGTTCTCACTGCGAACTGGGATCCCCCCGTCCCTCTCCCAGCTGGACTGGTGTGGATATAAAGGCCTGCCTTTCCTACCCGGGACGCCCTTCCATCCTTTTTCTTCCCCACCTCACCTCTCTCTGCCCGCTTCTCTCCCCCGAGTCCTTTTGAATTTCCCTCCTCTGCCTTTTCTCATTCCCTCTCGCGTCTGCCCTGCCGCTCTGCCCCCTTATGAGTCCTCTCCCTCCTCTGTTTCTCCCCCTTTTCGTTTTTTCCTCTCCTCCCTCCTCGGTTTTCCCCCTACTCCAGGTCCCCCCCCCCCCCCCCCCACAATCTGCCCTTGGCTCGGGAGTCTCATCCTTGTGCCGCCATTTCCGTGTAGTATTTTACAGTGAGTGTTCCATGTTGTGTGTCTTTTGGGAAGTGTTGTGAACGGCCATCATACTGTCGCTGGGTGTGATTTTTTATCTCTTGTGAACAGAAACCAGACTGTCGCCATATTTTTTTAATTGTGTGTCTACTATATTACTTGTCTGATTCCTGTGTATTTTATTAACATTGCCAATCCCTTTGCTTTCTGTTTTAACTTTCCGCGTTTTTCCGCCATTTTACACTTTAAGTCACCGTTTTATCGCCTGTTTCTTGTTTCTTTTCTTATTCCGTTTTTAAAAAACTCTTTAGGCTGTAGAGCAGCGTATTAAGCTGCTGCCAGCCCGCCCCCTTTGGGGGGAATTGAAAATCAATAAAGAAAAAAAAAAACTTTCCGGCAGGGAAAGATAACAACAAGGAACAGTCGTCTCTCTCTCTCTCTCTCTCTCTCTCTCTCTCCCTGCCCCAGACACACACTGCAGTCTTCACTACTCTTAATTACCAAAACTAAAGTCGAAATAATATTCTCTTTAAATAACACATCTCGAATTGACTGACCATGGCTGGAAAAGGTATGCCAGTTTGAAGAGCACAGTAATTCCGAAGGACATAATACACAGATATGTAGCCATATCTGAAGGACTTCATCGTCGATATTTCTACACTGCTTGCTTCAGCTGCATTCTCTTCCCCTCACGACTGTGGCACCAGTAGTCAAAACGCAGGCAGGAACCACCTGTTCATTTTGCCAATTCTCTATTACAAACAGAAGAAAAGGACGAACCGTGTTTGTATTGAAAAAATTTCTTTTCCATGTATTCGTGAAAACACCTTCGAAATTATAAACAGTCGCACAAAGACATATGCGTAATGTACAAATGTATAAGTAAATGTGCTTCGCGTGTCTAGAACGCCATTTTGTAAATGTGTCCATCGCGAAGCCTCTTCAAAGCTCTGTACATAGCCTACAGCCGCCTGCACTTCTCAGCTTGAAGCTATCGAGAGCGCTGCCACCTGCCAGGCATTTCCTTACTTCGATCCGACTGTAGGAGTGTCTCCGGAGCAAAGAATAAGTCCACTGAAACTTCGCACCATGCGGCACTTTTTTCCTCGCATCTAAGTGTTCACTTCATATCTCTTGGCTGGTTCCCATACCCCCACCCACTGTTGCCTGTCAGTAGGGATATTTTTTATCAAGTTTGGTTAAAATCGGTCCAGTGGCTTAAAATTTGATTAATAATCAACATCGGCGGTCGAATATTTCCAGCATAAGAAATTACCCTCGTTCTGCCAACGGCCTTGTCAAACAGGGCGAAGGAGCTGACAGAGGTTCAGGACACTCTCTTGTCCTCGGGTTGGGAAATTGCCCCTAAAGGCGGAACAATGGCATGAGATTGCAGAAGGCAATGTAAACCACTGCATAAAAGACACACAACTTGTATCCACAGGACAAGTGTCTCATGATGACCTCTCCATTGGCTAAAGATTCCGGTATAGTTCCCCACTCAGTTCTTCGTGAGGCGACTGCCAAGGGGGAGGTGTTCATGAGAGAAAACTGAATAACCAAAGAAAGAATGACGTTCTACGAGTCGGGGCGTGGAATGTCAGAAGCTTGAACGTGGTAGGGAAGTTATAAAATCTGAAAAGGAAAATGCAAAGGCTCAGTCTAGATATAGTAGGGGTCAGTGAAGGGACATGGAAAGAAGGCAAGGGTTTTTGGTCATATGAGTATAAGGTAACATCAACAGCAGCTGAATATGGTATAGTGGGAGTATGGTTCATTATGAATAGGAAGGTAGGGCAGAGGGTGTGTTTATGCAAACAGTTCAGTGACAGGATCGTTCTTATCAGAATCGACAGCAAACCAACACCGACAACGATACTTCACATATATATGGCGACGTCGCAAACTGAAGATGAAGAAAGAGAGAAAGTATATGAAGATATTGAAAGGGTAATACGCTACATAAAGGGAGATGAACACCTAACAGTGATGGGGGACTGGAATGCAGTTGTAGGGGAAGGAATACAAGAAAAAGTTATAGCAGAATGTGGGCTTGGGACAAGGAATAAGAGAGGACAAAGACTAATAGAGTTCTGTTATAAATTTAACTAGTAATAGTGAATACTCTGTTCAAGATTCACAAGAGGAGGAGGTATACTTGTAAAAGGCTGGGTGATACGGGAAGATTTCAGTTAGATTACGTCATGGTCAGACAGAGATTCCGAAATCAGATACTGGACTGTAAGTCATACCCTGGATCAGATATAGACTCAGATCAGAAAGCAGTAGTGGTGAAGAGAAGGCTGAAGTTTAAGATATTGGCCAGGGAGAATACGCAAAAAAGTGGGATATGGAAATACTAAGGAATGACGACATACACTTGAAATTCTCTAAGGCTGTAGATACAGCAGTAAGGAATAGCGCAGTAGGCAGTACAGTTGAAGAGATATGTACATATCTAAAAGGAGCAATCACAGAAGCTGGTAAGAAAAACATAGGCACTAAGAAGATAATTGCGAAGAAACTATGGCTAACAGAATGGAGGAAGTACAAAAATGTTCAGGAAAATTCAGGAATACAGAAGTACAAGCCACAGAGGAATGAAATAAATAGGAAATGCGGGAAAGCTAAGACGAAATGGCCGCATGAAAAATGGGAAGAAATCGAAATAGAAATGGTTGTCTTAAGGACTGACTCAGCATATAGGAAAGTCAAAACAACGTTCGATGAAGTTAAAAGCGAGGGTGGTAGTACAGTGAAGGGCTCTGTTAAGGGGAAGATTTGTCTGATGTGATAGTAGAAGAAACAGGAGTCGATTTAGAAGAGATAGGGGACCCAGTGTCAGAATCAGAATTTAAAAGTGCTTTGAAGGACTGGAGATCAAGTAAGGCAGAAGGAATGGATAACATTCCATCAGAATGCCTAAACTCACTGGGGTAAATGGCAACACAATTACTATTCGGGTTGGTGTGGAGAATGAATGATTCTGGCGACAAACGATCTGACTTTCGGAAAAATACCATCCAAACAATTCCGAAGGCTAATAGAGTTAACAAGTGCGATAATTATCGCACAATCAGCTTAACAACTCAATTATCCAAGTTGCTCACAAGAATAATATACAGAAGAATGGAAAAGGAAATTGGAGAGGTATTAGATGACGATAGTTTAGCTTTAGGAAAGGTAAAGGCATCAGTGAAGGAACTCTGTCGCCTGATTGATAATGGAAGCAAGACTAAAGAAAAATCAAGACACGTTCATAGGATTTGTAGACCTCGAAATAGCAGTCGACAATGTGCAAGATGTTCGAAATTCTGAGTAAAATAGGGGTAAGCTATAGAGAGAGATGGATAATATACACTCCCGGGAATGGAAAAAAGAACACATTGACACCGGTGTGTCAGACCCACCATACTTGCTCCGGACACTGCGAGAGGGCTGTACAAGCAATGATCACACGCACGGCACAGCGGACACACCAGGAACCGCGGTGTTGGCCGTCGAATGGCGCTAGCTGCGCAGCATTTGTGCACCGCCGCCGTCAGTGTCAGACAGTTTGCCGTGGCATACGGAGCTCCTTCGCAGTCTTTAACACTGGTAGCATGCCGCGACAGCGTGGACGTGAACCGTATGTGCAGTTGACGGAGTTTGAGCGAGGGCGTATAGTGGGTATGCGGGAGGCCGGGTGGACGTACCGCCGAATTGCTCAACACGTGGGGCGTGAGGTCTCCACAGTACATCGATGTTGTCGCCAGTGGTCGGCGGAAGGTGCACGTGCCCGTCGACCTGGGACCGGACCGCAGCGACGCACGGATGCACGCCAAGACCGTAGGATCCTACGCAGTGCCGCAGGGGACCGCACCGCCACTTCCCAGCAAATTAGGGACACTGTTGCTCCTGGGGTATCGGCGAGGACCATTCGCAACCGTCTCCATGAAGCTGGGCTACGGTCCCGCACACCGTTAGGCCGTCTTCCGCTCACGCCCCAACATCGTGCAGCCCGCCTCCAGTGGTGTCGTGACAGGCGTGAATGGAGGGACGAATGGAGACGTGTCGTCTTCAGCGATGAGAGTCGCTTCTGCCTTGGTGCCAATGATGGTCGTATGCGTGTTTGGCGCCGTGCAGGTGAGCGCCACAATCAGGACTGCATACGACCGAGGCACACAGGGCCAACACCCGGCATCATGGTGTGGGGAGCGATCTCCTACACTGGCCGTACACCTCTGGTGATCGTCGAGGGGACACTGAATAGTGCATGGTACATCCAAACCGTCATCGAACCCATCGTTCTACCATTCCTAGACCGGCAAGGGAACTTGCTGTTCCAACAGGGCAATGCACGTCCGCATGTATCCCGTGCCACCCAACGTGCTCTAGAAGGTGTAAGTCAACTACCCTGGCCAGCAAGATCTCCGGATCTGTCCCCCATTGAGCATGTTTGGGACTGGATGAAGCGTCGTCTCACGCGGTATGTACGTCCAGCACGAACGCTGGTCCAACTGAGGCGACATGTGGAAATGGCATGGCAAGCCGTTCCACAGGACTACATCCAGCATCTCTACGATCGTCTGCATGGGAGAATAGCAGCCTGCATTGCTGCGAAAGGTGGATATACACTGTACTAGTGCCGACATTGTGCATGCTCTGTTGCCTGTGTCTATGTGCCTGTGGTTCTGTCAGTGTGATCATGTGATGTATCTGACCCCAGGAATGTGTCAATAAAGTTTCCCCTTCCTGGGACAATGAATTCACGGTGTTCTTATTTCAAATGCTGAAGAAACTTACCTGGCAGATCATTGGAGACAGACTGAAACCATCCCGCAGAAGCCAACGTGCACAACTGCGAAAAGCGGTAT
This sequence comes from Schistocerca gregaria, assembly GCF_023897955.1. NCBI lineage: Eukaryota > Metazoa > Arthropoda > Insecta > Orthoptera > Acrididae > Schistocerca > Schistocerca gregaria. Next base: position 221,251,318 of record NC_064929.1, read on the forward strand.
TCATTGAGGAGCCTCGGAATGCGACGCGACCGCCTGCGTTCGCCTCACACAGGGGCCGCCGAGCCGACGGGCGGCCAATCAAAACGGCCGCAGCCCTCCTTCCCGCCTTCCGTACAGCAGTGGAAACGGGAGAAACCCTGACTGCTAGTACAGGGGAAAACACCCCTGGCTATGCACTTCACAGTGGATTACAGTGTCTGGATGTATATGAGCACAGATACGTATAATTGTTTTCCACAAATGACAAGAAAAATAACGCTGACCTTCCGTTGCAAAACTAAAAGGTGTAAGATGCCATTTTGCCTTAATCACGCTTGAAATACTTTACACAGCCGGCAGTGTCAGCTCTGCTCTCTCTTGGACTGAGATCGAACAGACGAATCAAACTGCTGATATATTTGGCATATTTACACTCACGAGGACAACACGGCAAGAGCCATAACCTGATTTCCCAGAAACTTCGCTCAGTGGAAGACGAGCCAAAATAAGCGAACTCGTGTCTCGCCTCATCCAGATATACTGAGAAGACGGCTGTCAAAGTTCATTTTCAACTGACGGATGCGTTTCGGCATTTTTATATCAGTTCTTAATTCTTGTATGTTATTCTTACGTACGTCGTTCAGGAAGCTTTGGTACATTCCCTTGCGCGATAGCGATCCTAGAGACATTCGAAACATAGGAACATAGAAATTCCGAACACTACCAGCATTGCGCGAAGTCAGTTTTACCGCAGTGACTTTTCTCCGTATGAAGCTCACTCGGAAAAGAAGCGACGTCAACATTGCCGAAGATATCGCCGGTTGGCAATAATTTGGCGGCAAACCACGCATTACGGATCATTTTTTCGAAATTTGGAGCTTGTAATGGATTATGAATCAAGATACACTACAGCAACTTCAAGGAAAACAATTTCATATGAGTTTCTTATTCCTTTATTGTCGTTTGTTTAATTCATCCACCAGATACACAACTAATAGACGAATAAGCACAAAATTATTTTAACATTAACTCGAGAACATTCGTGTCTTCACCTTCCGCGGACATGAGTAGATCAAGGAGAAACAGAATAAAACTAAGAACAGTAACTGGATCTGTGAACTCGCTGAAAACTTGGACCGACGTTCTCTCAGGAAAGGCGAATATCAGCGGACAAGCCGAGACACGTGTGCGCTTCTTTTGATCGCTCTTCCACTGAGCGATGTTCCTGGGAAAATCGATTGTGCTACTTGACGTGTTCTTATCGGCAGTTATATTTTATGGAACAATTTTCTGGTGCAACTCACCATGTACAAAGAAATAACTGATTCCACAGAAGCGAGCGGTAGACGTCATCTTCTGCCGCAGACGTCATGAAATTAGCTGTTCCAAGAGTTACGCTTTTCAACTGGACCGTCACAATACGTATGTTTCCTATAATGAAATGCGTCGTAATAATCCATCATAATTTGAAAAGAACAGAGATATACGTACGTGTAGCGCCACAGAAAAAAATGACCTTCATTTCTCATCGGTGTGACGTAGGTGCGAAACCCTGGTGCGACGTAACGGGTAGCCAGACGGTTAAATAAATTAACCGCCAGTGGCTCAGAAATGAGTTCAATTTGCAACAACAAACATATTTGATCCTTCGCCCAATCACATAAAATGTCTGGTAGGTAGCGGAGGAAATTTTAAATCTAAATTACAGTAATTTCTCCTGGATAGTTCTTTCTATACCAAGGACGAATTTCTACAAAAAAACTCATAGCCTGTAAAACAAACTTGTTATAGTTGCATGAGTGAGACTAAAAAACATGTTCATTTATGTCAACACAGATCATGTACACTTATCTTGCAGACTGACTCATTGCACATCTTGCCGATGACAGAATTGTTAATGCTCTATGGAACGTGTAACTTAGCCAGCTATGGTCTGATTGACTCCCTATTCAGGTTTCAGCGCTTCCCCGTCTCGTGGCGGAGCATCGCATAAAGAAAAAATGGTACGCTTCTCTCAGGGTAAGATCAGCTTGCAGAGAATGTGAATTACTATGTACTTGAGATATAACTTCATAATAACTTAAGCAATAGTCCTTTTGCAGTGTACAAGGCGGTTAAAAGTTAATATTGTGGATACAAACGGCTGTGACCTTTAATTGCATAGCGGTACAACGATGAATATCGCATAGAAAAAAATACTTGATCGTTGCGGCAGTGGAGCGAGTCGGAAGTACAAACATTGTACATTCGGTTTTTTCCTCGTTGAGCCAACTACTTCAAGGGATATGCTCGAGCAATGCCTGACGCCACCGCTGTGACACGCATTACGTCTCCCAACGAGAGGGAACCAAAATTCGTTGTGGGAACGTCCCCGGGGCTCTGGATGTCGGCGTCCCCGCAGTATCCTTTCTTCCAGGAGTGCTACAGGTTGCCCCGCGAGTTTCGTAGCAGAACTTGTGCGACGTTTGGGAGGCGGGAGACGAGGTACCGGATTCGTGTTCCACACCGCTGCTTCAACTCTTCGCCATCCCCGGCCGCAACGAACACAGATTCCTGATCCTGTGTGTGGGCGTTCTTGTCGAGATCGCATGTGTGGTATGAAATATGTTACCACTTGCAGTGTTGCCCGTGTGATCGAGGAGACTCATACAGAAATACTATAAAAAATCGTTACAAGTATTTTGTGTTATTTTGCAATCACTGAATTCTTATCATAGTATTGTCACGCATTAAATAGTCGTAGCTAGGGTCTGGGAAAAAATAGTTTTATTTTATGGTCAAATTCGGAGCCAATTTCTTTATTATTTTTGAAAATTTCGGAGTCACATTTTTTTCCACTCTCGGTGTCACATTTTTCTGCCATTCTAGACATTACTTCTTCTTCGTATTCGGCGTTATTTCTTTTCCGTATTCGACGTTACTTCTTTTTCGTATTCGGCGTTACTATCAACCAGATTCAGTGTAAGTTTTTCCCTAATTTTGGTGTTTTTTGCCAATTTTTGTGGTTTTTCGCCGACTTTGGTTGTTTTTTCTAATTTTGGTGTATTTTTTAAATTTTTGTATTTTTTTTGTCAAATTCTGTTTTTTTTGCCAATTTCGGTGTTATTTTTGACGTTACATCATAGTCTATTGCTCAGGAAATGAACTTTGATTTTAAGATTACACACGAAACTCAGTATAGTGGAAAAAATGAGTCAAATGCAATTTCAGTATTGAATAACTATCGGTTATCAATACATATAAAATGCCGACTTAAGATTTATAACATTTTGATATGGGAAAAATAATAAATATGCCGATATTTCGTGATAGTATTTCGTAAAAATTCAAAAAAATGTGTTAACACAGAGTCTCGTTAGCAAGGAAACACAGTGTCTAAACGACCACTATTGTAAACGGACCACAGCGGTGTAGGGGCAGTCGCGCTGCGGCCTGCTGACCGCGGAACAGCCAGCAAAAGGCGCCCAATCTACCGCGAGACTTCTTGCAATGTCCTCTCATTCTGGCTTTGTCGGCTATTTCGTGAACATGGTTACTTTAAAGTTTCCCTCGCGGTTAACGAAAGACAAGAGAATTTCGCAAACGTTATGCAGAAAATAATTACGGTTACAATTAGACCTAAAATGTTTCAAATGGCTCCGAGAACTATGCGACTTAACATCTGTTGTCATCAGTCCCTTAGAACTTGGAACTACTTAAACCTAACTAACCTAAGGACATCACACACATCCATGCCCGAGGCAGGATTCGAACCTGCGACCGTAGCAGTCGCTCGGTTCCGGACTCAGCGCCTAGAACCGCTCGGGCACCGCGGCTGGGAATTCGACATAAACGTAACACTTACGAACTCAGTAGTTTCGTAGTAAGAAGGCCAGACAAATAAAAATATGTAATTGTTAATTATATTGTTACAGAGCATTAAGTGGGAAGGAGGGGGATGAGGAGGTAGGCGTAATACACCACTGCGAAGCATAATTTTTCTGTAATGACCATCCAAAGTTTTAAAAAGAACACAAAATAATGGATTTGAAACAATATGTCAAAAAAAAACTTTACAATGAAGCTTTAATGCCTAAGCTTGACCAAGAAAAACTTTACAACCTTCATCCTGTCAAAATTACTGCAGTTCCTCATTCGTCTGTCCTTGCTCAATGCAAACTGTTAAAACAGAAAACAAGTACCAGTATTTGTCTGTGGACGGGACTCGAAAATAACAGTCTAAACACAGTACATATGAATAGCATGACGAGTTTCCGGAAAGTCCAACTCCCGCAGGGTTCTCTGAGCCACACGAAAGAAGCACGGTATTCAGACCGCTGAGCGTCGAGCGTTCCCTTCACCACAGCTGAGTGTAGCTCAGAAGGTTAACGCTGGCTACTATGCGAGCACGCGGCGTCGCAGCAGGTGGCGCAGTCTGGCGGCCGTCCTCACGGAGCGACGCCTGAGTGGCGCGGGAAGGTTGCGAGCGGCTTTCGACGGCGTCGGACGCGTGGCGATGATGCCGTCGGCACAATATGCTGATAAGATTCTCAATTTACTTTCATATTTTCTAAGTGCAAGAACAGAGGGTTGTTCCAGGACCACTTGGCCAAAATCTTCCCCGGTGCACGTGGGCTGCAGCTGAGGTGCCTTTTTCGGGTCAGTTTGTAGCTGTACCCGGTTCGATGGACCGCAAGTGCCCTGTATCAATATGTTCATCTCGACTTGCCCTACACCACTGGGGTAATTACCGCTTACAGCACGCACGTCGTTACGTCAGTAGCTTTGTCGACACGGCTGGGTCCTCAGCACGCCTTTCGCCTCGCCTTGTGCCTTGCTCCCTTTGCCTCGCCTTGCCCTGCCTTGTTGCGAGGCGCCTCGCAGCTGACGCTCCGTTATGTTGGCAGTCCTGGTACGACTACAAGCTGCAGTGGGACCCACGCGAGTACGGCGGCGTCGAGATGCTGCACGTGCCTTCCGACCACATCTGGCGGCCCGACATCGTCCTCTACAACAAGTGAGTATACCACCTGTATACTGTGAGCCTTGGGATGGCAGAGCCAGGTGCAACTTAACTGTACGTTTGTTGGTACTATTGACAATTGTGCTTGCGTGCGTCACACTTCGAATATTAATACCGAAGCTCAGTGTTCAGTACAAATAAATAATCTAGGAGGTAACTGAACGTACAGCACAATAAATTTGTTCCTCATAAACAATGTCATGTAGTGAATGCGAATACATATTCGAACAAAAGCCACAAGATAATACTGTCTGGCTACAGGGGTCCAAATTTACTCCACGATCCGTATATTTGTGAACACATAAGAAGTACCAACTGAAATATAACTACATGATCACCTGTATGATATGAGTTGCCTGTAGAGCATAACCACATGCAATCTTCTGAGGTGACATGACAGCTGATGCAGTGAAGTTTTGCTCAGCAGTCACTAATGTTACTGCATGACAACTGAATGTGCTTTGATACTGCTTCACGTGACTGCAGACTGATAACGCTGCACGAACATGTGTGTCGAACAGTAATGCTGTTGTACGCTTCCGCACACGAGAGACACGGCAGTTGGCGTGAGACAAGATGGCTGGCTACAGCTGGTTCAGCAGCTGCCCTTACCTGCATTCGGTCACCAGCAGTAAAAGGGTTAGCAAATGGACCGTTCCTCTCTGTGTGATTACACTTAACGCACTAGCATTTAACGCGCTTATTCTCTGCATATTATTACAAATGTGTCACCAATGAACTCAGATACCATAGCATCCCCTGTATGTGGCCACAATCTCGGAGGACTGTGACGGAATTCCGCGTTTGGAAGGATTGCTTGTAATGTTCACCGCATAAATAAAAAAGTTATTCGATAGAGGTTTCGAAGAGCATGCACGTGGTGAGAGCTTAGACACTGGAACATTGGCGAACTTTACCCTTAGCGAAAAGAAGGACTTTCAAAATTAGTACGGCCTCACACTTAATTGATAAGCTCTGTTTACGAAAGCTACCATTGCAAGCCGGGATGAACTCATCGCATGCAGTGCCGCACCCGCATAACTACTTAAATGAAACCACAAATGGAACACAACAATCACATGCAAAATCTCAGTAAACACAGAACACGTACCTGACTCGAACGAGGAGAAATACACCTTTCTTCATGCTGAGGCATGGATGTACCTCGCCAGACTCTTCGAGCTGTCTCGCCACGACCTGGTCTGCTGACCGGCCGGCAGCGTTACCCTGTACGGCGGTGGACTGACCTCTGACCTCTGGTGACGTCACAGCCGGTACTGCGGCAACTATCCCTCCCCCCACGCTGTACCACCCGACGATAGACTGAGATGGCTAAAACTATTAACTGATCATTGCTGTGGATTCCAGGCTTCCACAATCCTCTACACCAGCGACTGCCAAACATTTTCTCAGCCGAAACAGTCTCAGAATGCTGGTAGTCTGATGGTTACGTCCATGATTTTGGAGGTTAATAAAATTTTAGAAGGTGAGAACAACTCAGTGATTACTTCAACTAATTACATAGAAATCGTAATACAATTTTAAAAAATAATTAGTATCGTCAAAATGTCGGAAAAACGCCGCGTTATCAACAGCTCATCGCACCTCACTTATTCACTTGCTGTGCGACACCAGTGTCCCGCGGAACACAGCCTGGGAAACCCTGCTCCAGAGCTACTTTGCTCGGATGTGTGAAACCCTAGAACTCAACCATTCCTTACTCACTGCCACAACTATGTGCTTCTGCCTTCCCCTCAGTATCGCACCTGTCCCTCCTACGCATATCCTCTCAAATTTGAGAAAACTCCCCGCACTCCTTAAATTCCTCGAATGTCTTGACAAATCCTATACATCTACAGTAAATCTGGAGTGTCGTAAGAGTAATGTTTTAGCAGTGTTGGACTGCAACCACGCCTCCCTCCCTCCGCATCCCATCGCGAAGGCTGGCGCCCTCTTCGTGACGTCAGCAGCGGCGCCTCTGCCAGCCTCACTGCTTTTGGTTGCCACCTCCATTGAGAAGGCTCCTTCCCCTCCCACCCCCCCACCCCACCCCCACCCCCCCGGACTCCCAGGAATAATGATCGGTTTATCTGTTTTTTCCCCTGATCCCCCCAGCCTTCTTCCCCTGCCACCAAAGTTCTGAGAGTGACTGGCAGGTTGTATCGTCGCCACGGCCACCAGCCATTATTGTAATGTTTTAGCTGCAAAAAAAAACACAGTCTATATTCTAGTGCCAGCGGGCCGAAGACCGGCACCGAGGCTGCCGCCAGCCATTTTGTCCCGCGCAGCAAAGAAAAGGAAGCCGTGGCGAGTGCGACCGCCAGAAGGGGGCACGTGGATGAGGCGCAGAGCGCCGCCTGACCTGCTGTCACGTCGACTGTCGCGCCCTGGGCCTACGTCAGCCGTGTTTCGTCTCTAATGTACGTAGTGGAGGCGCAGCGCCTGCTTCTTCCCGCGCCGTTTCGCCTCTGATCGCCCTGTTTGCTCCCGTCGCCTGGCCCGCGTGGCCACTGAGCAGCTCGCCACGTCGCGCCCTGGCAAACCCCTCCTCCCGCAACGACACTCTTCGCTTTAACAGAGACGCACACGGTGTAAATGTTGGCCGACGGCCACGTCGATATGCCCCGTTCCCAGCAGGTCCTTCCCTGACGTCCAGGAATACGGTATAAACTCTCCGTTGCCACCTACCTGACTCCCCAGTCTTTACGACGCGTTTCTGTCTTGTTTATTCCACATTTTCGTAGTTGCCTTGTCACGCCCCCCCCCCCCCCCCCCATCTCGAACCAATCCGCTGTGGCCTGATACCTGACGGTAGAGTCCCACACGGCCAGTGCTGTTGCTTCAGACGTAGGCCTCCCAGGTCAGCAAAGCTACCCTCTGTAACCGCGAAGGGAGCCTTCAGATCTGGGAAGATGCGTGGCTGACAGTTAGGGCGAAGTGTGAGACAGCGAGACATCGACTGCACCGTGCTGGAGAACACCGACAGGGAATGCTGTTCGAGCAATGACCAAGTCTGAAAATCACTTAATGTAGGTCTAAGTAATCTACAGTGAATGAATGGGAAAGAAAATGGCAGAAATTAACGTGGGCTCCGAGAATTAATTTTTGTTTGCAGTTCATTTCACGACAGGTCTAAATTGGCAGCAAAAGAGATGAAAAACGGCTAAATAGTGTTTTACAAACAAAACTTCATTTGTGTTTTTAAAGGTAAGTTTGTTCAGTGTGTGTTGCCAGTTTTGACTTATAAAAGAGTAGCACAGACTTATTAATTGACCAAGTCGTCTACAAACAGAGGTCTGGCAATTTCTATGATACACAAACACAAAGAAACGGGCCAGGGAACAACCTGGAAAGGAAAGTTTAATTCCGGCAGTGGCCGAGATGGCGTCGAGGGTGTGCGAACCGTGGGCGCCCTGTGGGGCTGACGGGGAACCGACAGCAGCCAGGTGCATGAGAGAGAGGCAGTGACGATCGTTCTCATGAGGGTAAGGAGATGGTAATGACAATGAGAGTGTGTCCTGGTCCGCTGATTGACACTTCCTTTACTGACAGTGCTGTCCTACACTGCGTGGTCTTGTGAGGAGGACGGACGGGCAGTAAAGTGTGTGAGTCAGTGCCCTCAGGTACTGCCGAGTTGTAGCCGCGTTGACTTCTTGTACGTCCACGAGTTTTCAGCTGGGTGCTCCCCGACTATTCGTTTCTCTGTGTGCTTCCGATGTGGACTTGTAATCTGCAAACGTAGCCGAGCTCATCGAGAGCAGAACACCCAATGAAAGCCTGTACCGAGAGCGAGGGAGTCAAGGTACAGTCCTGGGTCGGAATAAGCAGAACAGGATTCTGAAAGCCTCAGAGGAAGAGGCGAAACTGACCCTAGCAGCAATACGGACGTTGACGATAAATTTCCTCACCGGATCAGCGAGTACACAAGCCGTGACAGGTTACTGTAGCTAGAGTCGGGTAAAACCTGGCAGACAGTGTAGAGACAACGAGAAACCCGAGTCGCAGCAGAGCTCAACCCCTTTTCGAGGTATCACTATGACCCTCCCCCGCTCGAACTTCGTGGTGGGAATATACAACGTATCTCCAGTCTTTCCTACCATCTTTCAACTTCCTTCAATTTCAAAAAAATGCTAACACTCTGATTTAATGTAACCCATTTTCGTTAATTTAATTTCCCTTTGTTACCCATTATTGTTACCTTGAATTTTGTGTGATTTACAACAGCATTTGCTTGGAGTAAGCTACCGCACCGAACGGCGTCATACGGTACAGGAAGACACGGCAATCGGCCGATACCTCTCGATCCGCTGGACCCCTGATGACGGAGTCAGGCTTTTATTCCTAAGGCCTCTCGTGACGTTACCCCGACTCTGCTTTCACCGTTCGGTTAAGCAGAATCGACGTGTGCCTCCACAGCCACTCAGCTTCCGTCCACCCGACACAGATTCGGGAGTGCTCTGCAGACTTTGATCCTCGCAGTAGCAGAGTTTTCTCTCCGGCTGCTCTTAGCCGGAACGAAAGGGGGACGCGGGACAAACAGCAGTTGACGCGGCAGTGAGCCGAGCAGGAAAACTGGTGAGTCCAGCGTGCAGTCGCTAGGGGTGGAGGGTGGCTGTGGGGCTGGGGGTGGCTGTGGGGGTGGGGGTGGCTGCCGTCGCGGAACTTACGAGGCGGCTGCTGTCGCTGTCTCAGTTCATCCTCTCCCCCCTTTTCTTCTTAGCGCAGTGGCGTAAACAGAGCTGCGTCACAGCCACGAGAAGCAGTGACACGAACGTTTGGGTGGAATCGATTTCCCGCGGCGCGTACGATACGAACAGTGGGCGCCTTTTTAACAAAATATTACCTTTACTTTGTGCTGCAGGTGCTCTTCTTCGCCGTCGTATGAAGCCGAGAAGAAACGACGAGGCGCTGCGGACGTGAGTGTACGCAGTGGCGGCCAAACGTCAGGCGCTCGCTTACCTACGAGCACAACCAGCGAAACGACTACAGTTCTGTTTACAAAGCACACGTCTATCCGACAACGCACACGTATTCAGCTCGGAGAGAGCACTGCACAGTATCCCGAGCGTGTGGCGGTGCCTCAGGCGCCTTAGGGCGGGAGTTAGTGGGCGGCACGGCCACTGCCTGGGAGCAGCCCGTTCTCTTCAGCCGTGTTCCAACGCAATCTGCATGTAATGGACTGCTCCAAAAACTGTAGTAATTGTTGCATTATCATCATTTCAATAGACTTAATGAGGCTATGGTTCCAGTTGTCTAACCACAACTTTATTCCTAAATAACCACTCGTGGATTCTCATAACATATTCTCCAAAGATTAAGCAGAATTCATAATCATTTAATGTGAGAGATTTATTCACTTCAATCATTTTACGAACACATTCATTACTCTGTTTCCATAACAATACTTCCACACCTTGTAAGACCCTCTCTGTAACGACAGACACTCTTGAGGAACTTACCGACAATGCAGGTTAAGAAAATTGGCTATCGGATACTGTGGGAAACAAACCTAAATCGTAAACACGTCGTGTTTCACACGTAAGCATCCACAAGTTGACAGTACTGTGGTGAAATAAAAAACCAATAAATATGTTAGTTAATCTGAGTGTGTGCAGGTTGTAGGAGCAGTGGAGCAACACAGAAGCCGGTCCAGCGGCGGTCCGGTCAGCGGCGAGAGCGCCGGCCCTCTGCCGTCGCTCTCCCTGACGTCTGCTCGCTGGAGGTGGCGACCGGAGAGACAAATCGCTGGCCTCAGGTCACCCAGAAGAGGGGGGGGGGGGGGGGGGGGTGACTATATCGTCGTGCCAAACATCGTGGTCTGACGTGTATAATTATGATACGAGGGATCAAGTGTCAACTAATTCCAGTAAAACACGATGAGACGTCCCCTACGGACGTGTCTCGAGACGAACTGTGGCGACAGCAGCTGCAGCCACTACTGGAACTGGTGCTGGAACTGTCGCAGCCAGTAAAGCCACAGAGTGCTGTTTATATCCTGCTGCACAGCGGTACTAACGTCCGCGGCGTTTGTCGCACGTGTTCCGCGATCTTTGCAGCGGGCCGCTGGAATCTGCAGGCGCGGTCGCCCGTTCTCCGTTGCTGCAGGGATGCCTAAGCGCCGGGAGTCGCGACTGAGGGTGATGACTGTCTGCATTTCGTACATCCACATAGAGCCGATCAGAGGCCGCGACTAACAAGCAGTGGGGCTTCCCCAGCTTCGTCCAGTACGGCGTTAGGCGCAAGCGACCAGCGTCAACCCGGCCGCAGCTGGAGGATTGCTGGGGAATGGAGCGCTCAGCTGTCAGCGAAATCGCTCCGGTCAGCAGTGGCTCGGACTCCAGTAGCCGGGCAGCAGGCTCGCACGGGGCAGACCGCTGCGGAAGCCGCACTGAACCTGCTGGGGACCGCGGCAACGTCTACACCACCACTATCTGGACACGTTTTAGGGGATACTAATGTGGGCTGTGTGTGTGGTCAGCCTTACGCTTCGTGACACCTCGAACTATGTTGGCAACAACTGCAATGACCTGTACGAACGTCTTTAAAGGAGTCGCAGTGCATTCCTCCTCGTGAACTGAAACCAAAGTATATAGTGATGTTGGGCTCCAGGACATGGAACAAAATTGACGTTCTGATGCGTTCCATTGGGTTGAGGTTGCGACTCAGGGCGTGCCAGACCATTTTGTCGACCGACTATTCCGTCACAGATGTTGCCTTACCGTCACATCGACACAAATGACCACTCTGTCGAAGCTGTCGCTGTACTGCACGTGGTACACAATGCCGCACAAAGTCCTTCTACATTTAGCGTTTTCCTAAGCACAATAAGGTGATCACACCCTAAACACGAAAGACGCCTGCGTACTGCAGTACCAGCCTCTCTGCACGTCAATGGTGGCACTACAGGTGATGGCAGGCAGCGTTCTTCAGCCGTTCGCTGGACCCAAACTCTTTAATCAGATTGCCATGGGGTTTGGAGTGATTCATCACTTGGAATCACTGGCTTCGAGTCATGCACTGTAGTGTAGCATCGTACAGCACTCCCTACAGAAATGTGTGGCTGCTCGTCTGTTGCACCCCACTGTTTAGCACAGTCACTGTGTTAGCTGGGCTGCTGCTAGCACCTTGGAACTCACGAGTGAGTCCTTCTACCGATTTCTTCCGATTTTGTTCGTAGCCACCTTTCACAATGCTCGACGGTCCCTGTCAGTCGTTGCATGGGGTTTGCCTGGTCTCGATTTAGTCGGTTTTGTTCTTAGCATTTTCAGTTTCCAGTCGTGACTGCGATAGTCGAATCGGGCAAATGAACAAGTGTTTTAATGACCCTTTTGGATCTGCTACTCGAGTGACATCCAGTGACGAATCCGCGTTGGAAGCGACTGAGCTCTCCCGACGGACGCGTTCTGGTGTTATAAATTGCTTCTCTGCTCACATCGCGACACTCCGCTCCTCCCCTGGTGCGCCTCTCGCAACTCCTGCCGCTCAGTACCGAATTACACAGGAGTGTCCACAACTTCCGATCGTACAATGTATGAAGCTACCGCAAAACACTTACTTCTCGAGTGGAAGTGACCAAATGTTGACGCCTGCTTGCGGAAAAAATTCTCATACTGGAAGGAGAACGAAGCTGTCGAAGACAGTGACGAAAAGTTGTCTCCTGATCAAAGCGCAGCGCGGCCGCCAGTGACGTGGAATGATCTCCACTTGGCGCGACCAGCACTAAGCGCTGCCTGGGACTGCTCGGCAGCTCGCTAAACACTTGCCAGTACTGATGCACTCTGTGTACTTTCACAGTCGTGCTTCCGGAGACAGAATTCGCTGTGTTTTCGTAAAATACTGGCGCATTCGCCACCGAAGTACAGAAGAGGGTAGTCAGTGATACAACAGAATGGTACAGCTTGTGGCACAAGTCCGGTCGAAGTAATCGCCTATATGGCCGCTCCAGCGCGTACGAAGAGGAAGCAGTGGGGAATGTCGCCTCACGGCGCTCGGCACACATGTCTGAACAGTGTTGCCCTCAGCTGGGCCTCAGTAACTGTATTCACACTTCACATTTCACTTCTGTGGCGGGTGGGGGAGGAATGTACAACTTTGTGCAAATGCTACATGCACCAACGTTAAAAGTTTAAAGCAGATCTCCATCGCAACGTCCGCCGCTCATCCCGGTGCGCTGTTACGTCGCTCGCTCAGCTGCTGTTGTCCCGAGCGTCTGTCCGCAGCGGTGTGTCGGGCAGCGCCAGTGGCGGCGTGCGGAGCGCGAAGCCGACAAAGTGCAGATTCAGTCCGAGGCTTTCATTGGCCAACCCAGATTAATTCGTCGGAATAACACCAGCACGCAATATGTCTGAATAAGTAATGGTCGCCACTCTCACTTTGACCCAAGAGACGGGATTAAAACTCTCACAACTCCAAAAGCAATACAAAAAGCCAATAAAAAGCCCTTTAGCTCTCTATCTACCATCGGGAACATTCCGAGATCCTCTGGCCCCTACCAACTTCTGCCTCAAATCTGTCTAAATGGCAGCAAAAGAAAAGAAGATACACGGAAAAAGTAAGTAGACTTTATTGTTTCAAAGTAGTTGGCTCAGTTACTGATGCGTAGGTGGTCAGTGCTTTCGTGTGGCTGCGATTGTTCTCAGGCTTGTACCTCTCCGTCCGAACCAAATGGACGGCCGAAAAGATCTTTCTTTGGGGGCTCCAAAAATGTGGCAGAGATCGAGGCTTTACAGAGGATGTGTGAGCGGGCCGACATGTTGCAGCGGTTGTTTGGAAAACGCTACAGAACGTTCGCTGGAAAGCTCTCACACATTTTGTACGTAGTTCTGTTCTATCCCCACGCGATTTCCATAATTTTGGAGTCCCAAGGTAAGAAATTCGTAGCCGTCGATGTGCGTCGGACGAAGACGAGCGAGTGTAGGTAAAGTCGTGGCTTCGTAGGCAGCCGCAGTCACTTTCCCGTGGAGACCCTGACTGTCTTGCCCCACAGTGGGACAAATGTGATTACTTTCCAAATAACAGTCTATTTACTTTTTAAGGTTCCGTGCCTCAGTCTGTAAAAACATGAATCTTGTAGAATCAGTTTGCTGTCCACCTGTCCGTCTGTCTGCCTCTCTCTGTCTGTGGAACGGTTTGGGGTATCAGATTCAGATTCATGTCGCGTACTTAAGTCTATCGTCCCTTGGCGGTGTAAAACATTTCAACTTCTAAGTCTATGCGGTACAAAAGATCTGGTCGTTTGTGTTACTTTTTTTGATACTGGCAGACTCATTCGTCAACATAGAGAGTACTCCCCCTTAACCTCGAATGACGAAATTCCTCAAGGAGCGAGGCCTGACAGTATAAGTAAAGCAAAAAATGTGATACGTGTTAAATTATATCAGACAATATCTTTTCCCATCTGACCTTACGTTGAATTCGTGAGCCGTCAGATGCAAGACAGACGAACATTAGTACATGCAGACTTAAAATGTAAGTTGTAGTCATGTTTTATTAACTAAATATTTTTTTTTTTAAATCGTCTCTCTCTACATGCTTCAACTAAAGTCCCCTGCTCGCTTGTTTTCCTATGTCCGCGCTAGTCCGAGGAACTGCTGTGGAGATTTTAATATGGTGCTAGAATTATCCGGACCTATATTTTGCCAGTATAGATATCGATAACAGGTAAAAATGGTCCAGAATCTTGAGTCCTAGCACGGACGAACTATATATTCATACATAATCCAGTTTGTACGGAATGCTGAGTGCGTGACTCAAACTCGCACTTGGGCAACTTTTCACCACGTGTCTCCTTTTATTTGACACGCTTCTTGTACCGACCAAGCACGCGCTCTCTAATCCGCAATCCTCACCTAGGAAAGCATCGGAATGTCTACAGAAAGTTCCAGGCACACACGAATGCACTGAACAATGCTTCGAACGATTTGTACTGGAAAAGTCAGGTCGTTGATTGCGCGGCGTCAGCAATTCTAGACTTCCAATCCGATGACCATTTTGAAACACAAACTCCGCTCTAGAGCGCCCGCGAGTTGCTTTCTCAGCCCCCCTCAGCTCCAAGCTGATTCCCATTTCACGAACTTGTCGAATTTTCAGGCGTTCCCACGAGTCAGAATCAACATCTACACGCAGGTAGTTCCACTGGCCATTTCCCAGTCGCCTTACTGACACCCCACTACTGACCCTGCCAGGGTTTTCAGAAGTGTGTTTACTAACAGCAGGCGCTGGCGACATCCTCCCTGCTGCCATCCTGGGGAGGGAAATCACTCGCTGCTGAGCTGACCTCTGACCTCTTCCACAACCGATTTAGGATTAGGGAAAGACAGGCCTCTGACCCACAAGATCGAAGAGGCTACCTCCCAAGGAAGCCAGTCCACGTGTGGACAGTAACTACAGGAGCAGCACATACACTACGTGATCAAATTATCCGGACACCCCCAAAAACATACGTTTTTCGTATTAAGTGCATTGTGCTGCCACCTACTGCCAAGCACTCAATATCAGCGATCTCCGTAGTCATTAGACATCACGAGAGAGCAGAATGGGGCACTGAGCATAGCTCACAGACTTCGAACGTGGTTAGGTAATCATACGGCTGTACGCGAGATTTCCACACTCCTAAACGTCCCTAGTTCCACTATTTCCGATGTGATAGTGACGTAGAAACGTGAAAGGACACGTACAGAGCAAAAGGGTATAGGTCGACCTCGTCTGTTGACTGAAAGAGACCGCCGCCGACAGCTGAAGAGGGTCGTAATGTGTAATAGGCAGACATCTATCCAGACTATCACACAGGAATTCCAAATTGCATGAGGATCCACTGCATGTTCTATGACAGTTAGGCGGAAGGAGAGAGCACTTGGATTTTATCGCCGTGCGGCTGCTCATAAGTCACACATCACGCCAGTAAATGCCAAACGACGCCTCGCTTGGTGCAAGGAGCGTAAACATTGGACCACTGAACAGTGGAAAAACGTTGTGTGGAGTGAAGAATCATGGTACACAATGTGGCGATCCGATGGCAAGGTGTGGGTATGGCGAATGGCCTGTGAACGTCATCTGCGACCAACGGTGTCACTGATCGGATGTTGCCGCTCGTAATTCTAACTTTTATGGCGCTGTGACATCACCTAAAGTTTAGGATTCATACACGCATGTGCAGGAAATGGGCAAAGACGCAACACGCTCCCTTCCACCCGGCAGGTCTTGACTGAGTGGGGGAAAGGGACAGAGAGCGTCCCCTGTTCACCTGAGAGCCACGGCTTCTGGTCGTATTTGTTGGAAGATGCCCCGTCCCAAGTGCTCCTCTCCATGGACCTTCGCCTCTGTTACTCCACCCCCGAATTTCTACGGCTTCTGTTGTTGTTGAATCCCGGTAGGCGAGTGCGTGGCATTTCCTCATCGTCGGTCGACCTCGTGCCCGCGCTGCAGGAGGCGGGTCCTCGCAAGTCCGGGCTGCCGTTCACTGTGCAGGTCGGAACACCGGTCTAACGCCACATTTACGTAATACGGGACAAGTCTTTTATTGAGGTCGATCTCCACAATGTAAGGAATGCCGTGGGGCTTTCTTCTGACGTTGGACCTGCGCCTACGCTTATCAGCGAATAGCGCTCTAATTTGGCGCAGTTTGAATCCGGGTTACCTGAACGAGTTCTTCAGCTGTTTCAAATCGAAAGAAGATTGCAGTCTAACATCCCATCGGCAGCAAGGCCGTCAGAGACTGCTGAGGTACTTCACTTCAGATGGCACGTGGTCGTGATCTGAAACTGCCTGCACCCCGTTTAACGGAGAGAATGCTCTCGAGGTGGATGGCGGTAACCACTGCTGTGCTGGCGCCGCGAGACCACTCGTTCCACCCAGACCAAACATCTGAGGAAGTTCCTGCCACGATCACATTCCGAACTCTGAATCTTCGGTTGACGTATAGAAACGAGAACTGACAGAGGTCTTTATTTAAGTGAGCACAGTTTCCAGCATTCAGCTGAGCAGCACACGAATACTTTAATAAACAGAGTGCAGACAATTTCAGGCTATTTTCGCCTGGCATCTGCATTAAAACCCCTTAAAAATTTGGTGGGCAAAAATAAATGCAGAACACGTCGTATTAGTCGTGCATTCGCTGGTAAACGTAGGCGCAAACCCACCGAGCGAACGCAAGAAGAAGGAAAGCCGCAGGATTCCTGCGGAGAGACCTCGAGCACAACCGTGGCAAGAATTACGTAGGGCAGAAGATCCCCACCGTAGCCGAGCAGTCACCCAAAGTACGGAAATATGCGATAGCGGAACACGGCCTTACGGAAGGAGACGAGGTCGACTGAGGAAACGGAGATCCTCTCCCACAATTCGACCTACTGGGATTCCGTAAGAGAAGAAGCCGCAGGAATTCGCATGTACAATAACGCTTTTAACAGAGACTGAGTTTGTAATCTGTGTAGCGCCTGGAGACGATCCCTCGTGGCATAACTCACGAGGGGACAGACGATGCTCGTGGAGGGGTCCTTTCCTCTTTCGTCGCTCAGTCGTTGGCCGGTGGGGGAACGGGAGGGAGGGGGGGGGGTTGACACGACGCCTCTGCATTGCTTGTTTCCTCAATTTGCCTCTGTGAATCCCACCCTGCAGGTAACGTCACACCGCCATTATATAATTCCAAGTGACGTCCCCCTACCAATGCCGAGCTCGAACGCCGCTGTAAAGGAAGTCAGACTTGGCTTCCGGCACACAGTCACCCCCTGATGAAGAACGCAGTGATAACCTTGGAAAGCTCGTGTTTTGCCTCGGACCTCTCGCGGTCTGAACACTGACGGGATTTGATGTGTGAGTGTGTGTGTGACGGCTGCCCGCCTGCCCGCAGCGCCGACGGCAACTTCGAGGTGACGCTGGCCACCAAGGCGACGCTGAACTACACGGGCCGCGTCGAGTGGAAGCCGCCCGCCATCTACAAGTCGTCGTGCGAGATCGACGTCGAGTACTTCCCGTTCGACGAGCAGACGTGCGTCATGAAGTTCGGCTCCTGGACTTACGACGGCTTCCAGGTCAGTGCGCATGCAGTGCTTCTCCAATTGCAAACAGCATTTCACTGAGCACCACACTAAAGTACGATGCTGTACGGGTGTATAGGCAGGCCTGGCTGCCAGAAGACATCCTGAGGCACGGAGGATCAGTCAGTGGAGTAGTCGAGGGAAGTGTGATGGTGGGATAAAAATGGTGCAGGCAGGTGGAGGGCTCAGTGCAGGATGTGCGTGTGGGGTGTAGAGACGAAGAGGGACGCTCGGGGTAGATCAGCGTGCAGAGCGGGACAGACGACCACAAGGGAACTACAGACGGAGGCCTACATCCAGTGGTATCGCCACTGCTGCCAAGTGACGGAACTCGATTGTAGGCAGCACGTACAGCGGATGGGTAAAAGTATGGAAACACCGCGAGGAACGTAAGCCGAAATACCAGCCAAGCCGGCAGGCTGCGTCGTTGTGTTCGGCGACGAACGGCACCTCTGTTGTACGTGACAGTCGTGCTCCGAACTGTATTCTGCGTAGTTGTGGCTGCACTCAGTCGGAGCTCAGTTCATTCTAATGTGGGCAAATGGTTGCTGCATGTGTAGTGGATGCTCCCTAACCGAGGCAGCAGAAGCGCCTGTTCGTTCAACAGGCACCATACCATTAATTCATATCGCATATGGGGAAAGTGGAAAAACGTCATCCACACAGGCGCAACTCGGACAAATGTGATCGTGGCGTACGCTCATTGAAGACGGTTGTGCGGAAAAGTAAGAGCACGACAGATGCAACGCGACCTGTCCCACCACGGGCAGCGTTCAGACTAACCTAAAAAAAATTCTATGCTCATGTCAAAAGTGTCATCTGCCTCAAACGTACTTTAAAAATCATGATCTCATATCAAATACATCATCCAAAGCTCTCATAGTATCACAACGGTTCCGAAAAAATATGAACATTTCACAAAGTACAGGCAAAATACAATTTCACAAGTGTGAAGTTATCCAGCCGTGTAATTACGTAAACATCTGTCAGTGATGTAGTAAAATAAATATTTGTCTCTCTCAGTTAAATGATCAGATAGCTGTGTAATTCTGTGTTACAGAAATATGGTACCGATGTGTAAAGTTGTATAAGCAAATACCATATTATCTAAGGCTCCTTGTGCATGCCATACACATGATAAACAAAGTAAGCGTGTACCCCCCTGAGGATTAATGTAATTATACCCTCAGGTGTTACAGATTACAGCAATGGAATGAAATGTATCACAGAAAACCTTTGTATCATTGTACTTCAAATATCTTTAAAAATAAATGTTTTAAGTACAAAATTAATCACTCAAATACGTGTACTGTAGTGCTAAACTGTGCGTCTTGTTGTAAGATAATCTCTGTGGAAGTGTCGTAGTTATCGTCCTCCGAAAGTTAAGTTCTGCAGAAGTCAATGTACTTACCTCATGATAAATAAAAGTGAAATGCTTTCCGTATAGATATCGTAGTTATTACGTACCTTACCGTGATCAAGAAAGTACTATAATGTAACGTATCGTTGTGCTACGGAAAAGGCTGTCTCATTGTAGCTATATCACAAAAGTTACTACTAAAACATGTTTTACTTTCCAGAATAATACAGAAAAACTGTGCAGATATAAAACAGATACACAGCAAAAGCACAATGTAAATTGTGTCACACATTAGTAGCGTCGTGATATAATCGTGTAGCTATCAAACAAACCAAATGCTAAGTCATCTTTAATCTCACAGAAAGTATTTCAAATAAAGAATGTCTTTTCAACTAAACCAAAATGTTGCATTAAAATCTCATTAACAGTATATGTTCTAAGTATGTAAGCCTTATGGTCGTTACGTAATCGTGCAACTAACAAGCAAGAATGTACAAATAACAACACTGTGTCGTCTGTTCACTATAACAATGCACTCGTAATTTCTGTTTAAAAATGTTCCCTAGGTTCTAGACTGGATAGTTAACTTCAAAACATTGTTGCATGTTAACAGTTTCTCAGTGTGACAAAGCATACCAGAAATGTGAAGTGAAATGTTTTATGGCAAAGACAAAGTTAAAAAGCAGATTATCTTTCAATAAACGGCTTTACATGTGAAATGTGGTGTAAACCTTTACTCTTCCTAGTACGCAGAGTTTCAACTTCAACGCAATTATCATGCGGTATACGTCGGTAAAGAATACTGGAATTTTTCTCAAGGTTAGCGTCAGTGTTAATTTTCTCTGAGCCAGCCGGCGCAGGCGGCTGCCTGCGGTGCGAGTCATTGTATGTCTCTTTGTTGGCGCGTCGTTAATGGGGTTAGGAGACCTAACTTCTACAAATTCACCTTAACGAGAAGGCCCTGCCCTGTTTGAAGCTCGCCAGTTCTGATGGAATTCAGGTCTGTCGTTTTGTCGGTAGTTTACATAGTTTCTTGTTTGTCGGTCATGTGGTGGAGAATTTCTCCCTGAATTGTAACTGCGTGCTGGACCGTTACGTCTGAAGTTATTCTGTCTCCCTTGATAATAATTATTTTTGTTCCCACATTGTCTGTTTCTATAGTAATCTCTGTCATATTCATTACTACGGAAATGCGATCTTTCTCTGTAACTATTACTCTGCCAGTGGTTGTCATATGTGTGGTGTCTGTTTTGGTCACGATTTGTGTTGTGAGAATAGCCTTGTCGTGTCCAGTTATTATTTCTTTCATCGCAGAATTGTGACGGATGTAACCTGTAATTGTTGTGCTCCTGTTTTCGCGTTCCGCTATTGTCAGTGTCAATTTCCAGTTCTTGTAACAGTCCCTGAAAAGCTTCAATGTCCTCTTTGCAATGTCCTGCCAAAATAATATGTCGTAAATGTTCAGGCAATTTAGTTAAGCAAATGCGGATGAGTTCTGAGGGAGTGTACGGGTTTGACAGGTACTGATTCTTGTGCAACATGTCTTCAAAATATTTCACAAGACTGGAAAATTCAGATTGTTCGAAATGTTTCATCATTATGATGCTATGTTTTATTCGGTCTTGTGTAGCTTGAAACCAATATGCTGAGAGGAAGGCATAATAAAATTCTCCTTCATTGTGACAATCGTGAATGACCGATCGCATTCTTACAGCTGGTTCATTCTCTAAGTAGCCACACATAAATTCTAACCTGTGCTCCAATGACCAGTTGGCAGGAAAACAATGAGAGAATTGATGGAGCCACGCTTGTGGATGAATGTCGTTGCCAGAATTCTTAAATGTTTTGAATTTACGTGTAGTAATGAACAGCTTATAGTCAAAATCATCATGTCAGCCAGTCGCATGTCGGTCATTGTTACATCATTTCGGCGGTTCCATCTCAAAATTCAATGCGCCTTGCCAATTTCTTTCATAATTTCCGAAGTGTCCTGTGTTATTATTTTGTGGTTGTTCTGTATTTCTGTGTCCCTCTTCCCGTATTGGAGCGCGAGTGTCCTCTGAAATATGTAATTCTTGTATTACTTGAGCCAACTGATCTTGTACTTCCCGCATTTCTCTTTTGTACTCTGTGTTGATTTGATTTTGATTCTGTTTGAATTTTCTAATTTGTTCATACTCTTCAGTGTCAGTGAAGGCTACAGGTTTTGTGTCATTTAGATCATCATCTACCTTTGTAGATAAGTTAGTGAACTGATCTGAAAGTTCGGCTACTTTATCCAATAGTGAAATTATTTCCTCTGTGTGTTTTTCTGAACCAAGTTTCAGAGTGTCCATTTGTGTTGAAATCGTATCTACTGTGTCCTTTAAGTTTTCCTGAGTTTTTGCAAGTTGCATAACCGAATCGGTAGATGCAACTGAGTCAATTTTAGCTTGAAAGGTCTCATGATTTTCATGAACAATAGTTTGCAGTTCTTTTATGGCTGATTCGTGATTCTGTAATGCATTTTCATGCCGCGAAAAAATAGGTTGAAAATGCTCACAAATTTGTGTTTTTACGTCATTACAGACTTTTTGACATTTCGATTCAATGTTATGTAACTCAGTAGTTAAATCTTCACGTGGTCCTCGCCGATACCCCAGGAGCAACAGTGTCCCTAATTTGCTGGGAAGTGGCGGTGCGGTCCCCTACGGCACTGCGTAGGATCCTACGGTCTTGGCGTGCATCCGTGCGTCGCTGCGGTCCGGTCCCAGGTCGACGGGCACGTGCACCTTCCTCCGACCACTGGCCACAACATCGATGTACTGTAGAGACCTCACGCCCCACGTGTTGAGCAATTCGGCGGTACGTCCACCCGGCCTCCCGCATGCCCACTATACGCCCTCGCTCAAAGTCCGTCAACTGTACATACGGTTCACGTCCACGCTGTCGCGGCATGCTACCAGTGTTAAAGACTGCGATGGAGCTCCGTATGCCACGGCAAACTGGCTGACACTGACGGCGGCGGTGCACAAATGCTGCGCAGCTAGCGCCATTCGACGGCCAACACCGCTGTTCCTGGTGTGTCCGCTGTGCCGTGCGTGTGATCATTGCTTGTACAGCCCTCTCGCAGTGTCCGGAGCAAGTATGGTGGGTCTGACACACCGGTGTCAATGTGTTCTTTTTTCCATTTCCAGGAGTGTATATCAGTTCATGACATCGATTCTTACAAATTTCAAAACTCCGCCATCTCTCTCCCTACGTCCACCACCGCTGGTGGCTCACCTCCAACTGCGCAACGCTACGCGCTGTTCACATCCAGCTGCCGCTGCCCAACACTACAATGGCAGACAACAATGCAAACCAGCCACAGACTGCACACGGCACAGCCAGTGATTTTCATACAGAGCGCTACCTGGCGACAGCGTTACCAATAAAAAAACCTAAACAGCCTACTTACAGATGCTGAGCATTCCATTGGCGGTTCGTTCCTGTTGTCTTTCTTAAGCCTCTGTCTCACCTGTCTGGTAATCTCGCCCTCGGTCTTTTTCGGTACATTGGGTTCCAGTCTAGTATTTGCTTTCACCACCTGCCGTCTCTTCTTCGACCGACTTGAGCAGGCCACAGCCATTTCGAGGTGTTCATTCTTTCCTTTATGTCACTGACCTCTGTTGTGGGTCTCATATCTTTTACTGTCTTGTTGCAGCTGAACATAGAACTTTCCACTCCTCTGTGGCTTTCTGTTGGTTTTCTAACAGTGGAATTTAATGCCCGTGTCTCACAGCTGTAAGCTACCACTGACAGTATACATTGGTGGAAAACTACTTTCTTCGGGTCAGCCGACGGTTTACACTTCAAAACAGAAGATTAGCTTCCATAAGCTTCCATCCCAATTTATATATCGAAATATTTCTGGTGTCAGATCTTCTTTGACTCAAATAGACGCACTCTGTGACGCTTTGCAGCTACGTATTTCCAACAGATACATTTCTCTCCATTGTCCATTCACGCACTATGATCTTGGTTTTATCGTACTGTATTTCAGACCAACTTCAGAGCAGACTAACCCAAATTCCTTAACCAGTATTTATTGTATACTATTAAAAACTGAACAAATTCATCAGCAAGCCTCTGATAATTTAATCTCTTTCTCAGAAGTTGCATTCCCTTAGTTTCCCAGTTTCATACTGCTTTTTCTAGGCCTGCTGAAAACAATTTTGTAGATATAGAGTCATCTTGTTTTATACCATTTTCAATTTGAAATTGTAATTTCTTCGGTAACATTCACGAACGCTGTGGAGATTCTTCTGTATGTGGTACGCAAGAATGTAATACAGCCCTGTTCTCTTTCTTGTCGTCTTACATGAAACACGGCTGCGTGACTGATCGAATCGAATGCTTTTTCGAAACTTGTTTCGTGCAGAGTCGGAATGGTGCCAAATCCTAAGTGCAACAGGGGAGCCTGCTCAGCGCTCAGCGGGTCACGTAGTTGGCACACAGGGTGCTTCAGATAAACTTCCACTCAGGTAGTATCGCAGCCGTGTAATGTATCCTAATATAGTATTCAGCCATATGAATTCTGAGATAGTCTTCACAAAGCGACGTATACTCTCTCTTTTCTTAGCTATAATGATTACAGAGATATCGGTATCTGTTTGTTTTCTTTATTTTTCAAATGTAACAGTAGAATATATGCTATTAGTATCTTACTTCTAAAAGATACGAATTCAACGTCGTTTCAGTCTTCAAAAACCAGTTAATAGTTTTGGAGTTATTACAATATTTATGGTTCGAACATGAAAGAGATTGCTGCGTTATGCGGAAGTTGGTGACTTCATACTCAAATAAGGCAGTAAGTCACGTCAGACAGTGTGGAAGCAGGCACAGCAGAAAATAATGTCTCTCTCGTTCTGTGTGGCGACTTCTCGTTAGTTTAAAGGAAAAGTAATTGTCTTTCACCAACCGAGAGAAAGTACACGAGCTATTTCTTTACGAAGACTGCAGATGCAACCCACGCGTACGAGGTATCTCGGTCGACGGTGTACAGCGAGAAAGACGAGTCAGCGAATGTACCAAAACTTGTCACTGGAAGTGTTCTGGAGAACCGCGCAAAGCACGAGAAGTGCGTGTGCTACGAGAGAAGCGACGTTTCGCCAGCTGCTGCTCGTAATCCACGCGGCAGCCGCGAATGGCCGCCGGCGTACACGGTGTGCGCGCAGACAGCTTCCATCCGCCTCGTGTGTCGCTTCAGCAACAGGCAGACCGGAGCAGTCGCACAAGATCCGTGCAGTTCTGTCTTTCGGTTTTGATGTAACTTGAGCACTGTAGATTCCTCCTTACATCTTTATCGATGATGCAACATTTGAAAATCACGAAAATCTGAGCGTAAGCAACGTACGCCACTAGCGTAGTGCCTGCTGCTTAGCTTACGCACACTGTACGGGCTGCACAGATATTTTTTATTTGTCTTTAATCGAATTTTTATGTCCACAAATTTGAACAAATTCTAAACTTTTGACGCAAATGAAGGCCGTACAAGCATAGTCTTTTCCGAATGTACTTGTAACTGTAAAGCGATTGTGATAGCTGGAGTTCAAATTTTCTGTTAATCGTGACTTTTTCGTTTCTGTGGTGATATTGCCATAGAAACTTCCATCCCCTAACACGTTTTTTTTTTTTTTTTTTTCATCCAACCGAGAACTGAGATACCAGTCTTCATAGATTTAGCTCATTTTAATACAGTGAAATATATTCTTAAAAATAGGTCGTGTTTCCACCTTCTGTGTCAGGTTGCACGGATGAAGTCGTCCGCGATCTGTCTGGCAAGCTCCGCGGCGGGGCGCGGCAGTTTCTCGTCGCTAACCGCCGCCCCTGCACGTCCTCCGCTGCTCTCGCTGCCTCCACACCTCTTCGCGCCAGAGCCCGTTATTTAACCAGGCGGAGCGGGCGGCTGCGCTGGGAGAGCTTCGTCTGCTCTCTAGGTCCTTCTGCCCCTTCGCCACGGGTATGAGCTTCACTCCGCGGCACTCAGCGGCACTCTCGAGGGCGTTGCCCTTCCACGCGGCCTCCGTACAGATCCGGCAGTTCTCACGGAACACCTCGCGGCTCGTTTCGTGACAGCCTCCTATCAAGCTTCCTCCTCCAAAAACAGTGAGCTCGACCTTCCCCTTTTCAGGCTTCTTCCCACGATTCATTACAAATTGCTTCAGCTCCTCCTCAACGCCACTACCTCCTCCACGTATTTTACAGTACTTGGCTCCAAGGCATTTTCTCCTACCAATCGAGGGACAATATTCAGGTTCGTGTCCTTAAGTGTGGCAAGGAACCGTCGTTCCGTGACGGTTACCGGCCTATCAGCCTGACCAGTGTCCCCTGCAAGTTACTAACACAGGCGGTGGTTCGTCAGCTCAGTTGGGTCTCCGAACCTCAGGACCTTTGTCTTCTTACCAGTGCGGCTTTCGGGAGGGACAGTCTTCGATCGATCGCCTGCTTCTGCAGGGCTTTCCTCACTGCCGCCAGCTTGTCACAGTTTTCTTCAACCTTCGTAAGGCGTACGACACAGCTCGGCGCCATCACATCCTCCTTACGCTCCACAAATGGGGTCTTTGGGGCACCCTTCCAATTTTTATTCTCCAGTCCCTGTCCCACTTCTCGTTCAGAGTCTAGATTGCCACTGTTCGCAGCTCCCCACAGGCTCGTGGGAATCGCATTCCACAGGGCTCCGTAGCAAGTGTCCTCCTTTTTCTAACCACTATTAATAGACACGTGGCCTGTGCCAGATGGTTGGTCACTCGCACTCTGTATGTGAATGGTTCTGTATCTGGGCTAGCGCCCACTCGGCGGACTCTGTGGAACGACAGTTCCAGGTGCCATCTGGCGCACTTCCACGTGGACACTCTTGCACGGTTTTCGGTTCTCTCCCGGTCAGTCCAGGGTGGTGCATTTCTGTCGCCATACTATCGTCCATCCAAAACTGGAGCTCTACCTCGATGCCCGACACCTGTTCCGTTTCTTGGGTCTTCTTTTTGACATCAGTCTTACTCGGTTGCCACATATTCATCATCGAAAGGTTGACTGTTTGTGAAAACTCATTGTTTTTTGCTTCTTTGCCCACAGCTTTTTCGGCACGGACCATTCGACCCTTCTCAATCTTTACTCAGTTGGACTGTGGTTGTCAAGTTTATGGACCAACTACTCCTTCCACACTCCGCTCTTGGACCCGGTCCACCACTGTGGTATATCTTTAGCCACCAGCCTTTCACACCAGTCTTGTCGACAGCCTTCTGGTTGATGCTGGGCAGTCGCAGTCGCAGCCCCTTGTTTCTTATGCCATTACTACCAACTGTTCTCCTGCTCAGCCCTCCTGTTCCATTCTTTTCCCACCCTCGGGTGGGTTTACTGTTTGGGCTCTGCCTCGCTTCTCTTCACTGTGACTTCCCTCCTTGATCTCTTCCCCATGTTCTCTCCCGAACACTCCTCCCTTGATTAGTTCCTTGGCCACTGATTCGGCTGGATCTCTTCTGGAGTCTGCTCCAATGGCATTTCATTGTTTTCTCTGAATGCTCTTATGGGAGGTTCAGGACGCCATTATTTTTGACACCGATGGCACTAAACCTGCTAATGTGACATATGCCTTTACATCTTCTATTGGCATGGAACACAATGCCACATGTGGGGTGTTTGCCGGCCGAAGTGGCCGAGCGGTTCTGCGCGCTACAGTCTGGAACCGCGCGACTACTACGGTCGCAGGTTCGAATCCTGCCCCGGGCATGGGTGTGTGTTTTGTCCTTAGGTTAGTTAGGTTTAAGTAGTTCTAAGTTCTAGGGGACTGATGACATCAGATGTTAAGTCCCATAGTTCTCACATCCATTTGAACCATTTTTGGGGTGTTTACTGCAGAATTGATGACTATCTATTGGGCCCTCTGTTTTATAAAACGGTTCTCCACCTCCCCCCCCCCCCCCCCACCCACGTATTTTGTTGTGTACGGACTCAATGAGTCCCCTCAGGCTATATCTCGGTGTTTTCCTGCCACCTCATGATCTCTGCCATCTGTAACCTTGTTGCTGATCTTAGCGATACTGCTTGCCTGGTTGACTTTTTTTGGGTTCCTAGCCCTGTAGGTATCCCAGATCACAAGAACTGGCTTTCATCTCGCTGAGGGCGGGGGGGGGGGGGGGGGTGACCACCTACACCCCCCCCCCCATTCTCTGTGACCCCTCTGGGAGCAGATCTGCAGCTTTACATCAAATCCCTTGTTCTTCAATAGCGGGTTGACACTTTGGAGGCTATCCCACTGTCTAATAAACTCGGCACAGTCAAGGAGACTCACACCACATGGGGTTCTTCCCTCTGCCTCTCCTGGTGGGAATCTATCATTGTCTGCCGTCTTCGTATGGACCATAGTAGGTCGACCCACGGGGTTTCACTCTGCAATGAGCCCACTCTAGTTGGAGGGCTCCGCTCATGGTGATCAATGTTTTGCTGGACTGCTCCCTCCTTTTGGACCTTTGCAGTAAATATGACCTCCCGACTTCCTCGTCTCGGATGTTAGTGGACGACCCTCGCACGGTTACGTCTGCCCTCATTTATCTTCACAGAAGTGGTTTGTGCTCTCAGGTATAATTCCTTGAATTTTCCTCTGGAATTTGAGTCCCTCATTTAGCGTAGGCGTTAGTTATAGCGGCCTTGACCTTATCTCCACGTCACCCAAGCTCTCCCAGTCTTGTCCCTACATTTTCTCTGGTCTGTTGTGCCGGTTTTCCCTCTTTACTTGTGTCTTCTTCCCCTTGTCCCCACAGCATCGTGATAATGGTATGGTGTGGGTGTCGGGATAGGTCGGTGGTGGTGCTGGAGCCCCGTTGCGTGTAGCGTTTCTGGGGCACCCCTGCTCTGCCCACCCCCTTTTGTTCTTTTGTCTTCCTGCTGCCATGACGCCCCTTTTTCCTGTTTGTTTGCTGTTTATGTTGTTCCTCCCTTGATTTCTGCCATCTTATGTCATGGAATCGATGATATGGCTGGTCCCCTCTCCCAAATCAGTCAACTAACCATCCTTTTCTTAGAAATTTTCATCGCCTATTTCATACACTTATGGGTTGAATTTCCAAAAACACTGAACTACGTTTCTTTTTTTTTTTTATTTGGAACCGAGAAGTCAAATAACAATTTTCGTAAATGTATCTTTAAAAATATTTTATTACTTCTTTAATACAGATTTATTTTCAAAAACAAATTTCACCCATTATTTCACTCTGCTAGGGGCTTAATTTTCAAAAATGCTCAAACATGGATTTCTTTATTTCTGACCGAGAAACTAAATGCCAATTCTCGTATCCCTACCTTCAAAATTGCTTTAATGGCGACATATTTTAAAAATGCCCTTCATCCGCTATTTCATAGCTTTAGAGGTGGAATATCGAAAAATTCATTTTTACAGTGTAAGGTAATTGCAAATTTCAAGTTTCTAAGCTTAGTGGTTTGGGCTGGCCGATGATGAGACAGTGAATGAGTGAGTCAGTGGAGAGTGCCTTCGATGTACAGAGATAGGCCGCTGAGAATACGTCCTGTCTGAGGCAGATTGAACTTAAGAGTCGGTGAGAGTGTGAACGTGTGATGCTAGATTTTTCTGAAGACTGGACCGCTCGACTTTACTTCACTGAAGAAACCTTGAAAAGTAAGAGTGAAAATTTGTGCCGGAAGCGCGGTTCGAACTCCGAGCTCCTGTTTCACGCGGGCGGTCACAGGAGTCACGGCATGACCCAAACTCTCACACGTCGTCGTTGCTGCCTCACAGCTTGTGCACACATGATGCGATTCCCGTACAGGGCAATGCATTTTTATTGTTCTCACTGCCTGGTATCGGCGTATAAATACCGTACTGGAGTGGGTGTGTTGCTAAGAAGAACGATATAGCGCATGCATACATGCGAGTGCGAAAGAACATCGCATTCCAACATCACTTGATTTACTGAGGGCGTTGTCACTATTTACTTACTTAAAAACCGAATTACGATAACTTAAACGGGTCAGCAAATACCCGAGGTGAACCGCTTATTGTATAGTGTACTAGAGCCATATTAGTGACTCAATTGTTCTAAGCGTTTATTGTAACTAAAGATATAACAGAAGCACAAATATTTGTAAAGAGGATAAGAATATTTTCATTAGACGTGCTAGCACGGCGACTGGTTGAGCAGAAGAAATCACTGCAGGGACTCGAGTCGTGCACTTGAAGCCGCGTTACAGTGGCGGAGCGCGTTTACTGAGAGCTCTGCAGCTGTGCTGTGCGCGTGAGGTGGCGGATCACTTCGCCAGGTGTGGGCGTCCTCTGTACCTGCTCCATATAATATTGTGGTAAAGAAAGGAGCTTCGGAAAGGCACGTTGGGGATACCGTTCTCATTATCTAAAGCAGAGCACAAATAGGCTACAGTTATGCTGGATACAGGAAAATATCTTCAACATTAAGTGGAATTTTTAAGAATTCTTTTTTGTTCCGCAAAATAATAAACCACGAATCATTTAAGGAAACCTACTTCAGCTGAGTGTTTTACGGTTAGCTCCTCCACTACAGCAGTCAGACTCGTCTAACAAAAGCTTGTCGACTATTCGATTCAGGACCTGCTGAACTCTGTTTCCGGGAGTAAACCGAGGCAGTGGCATGGTGATTTCCACAGACGATACTGTTACCTATAAGAAGAGGTCCACTGGTGTTCTATTGCACTATAAGCGAAGAGTAGCTGGGAACAGCAACAGTAACTGCCGTAAAATGCCTAGGAGTAACCACGCAGACACAGCTAAAGTGGAATAACAGCACAAAGCAGATAGAAGGAAAAGCGGAGGCCTCGCTGAGATCCACTGCAAGCGTCTTAGGGAGATGTACGCCATCCACGACACACGCCGCATACGTAACGCTCATTCGACTCGTCCTTGGGCACTGCTTACTACACTGGAACCGTCACCAAAGAGGATCACGAGAAGAGGTAGGCGAGATCGAGCCGAGAGCCGTGCGCCACGGGTCGGGCTCGTCTAGTCGGCGAGAGAGCGTCAAGGAGACGCTCAGCAAGCTCCAGTGGGAGACGCTGCAAGGAGGCGCTGATTCTCACGGACAGCCCCACACGGGCTTAGTTCTGGCATTCCCAGAGCACGTATTCCAAAAACAGTCGGCTAACGTATTACTTCCTCCTGCACATGTCTCACAAAATGACACAGCGAGAAAATTCGGGAAATTACGTGCCATACACAAGTTCACCAACTCATCGCACGCGAAATTTCCCAAAGAAATGGGGTAGGGGAGATCAGGCAGCGGTACCAAAAGTACTCTTCGCCACACACAGGTGTCTTGCTGTGTGTACCCGCAGACATGCAGAAATAGTGGTCTTGACAGATAGGTTTAAACATTTATATTATTAAGAATAACGAACGAAATACATAGAACAAATTTACTGTAACATTTGTCTCACATTACACTGGAAGTACACTTACCTGCCATTTGTTGTGGCTCTGTGTTGCTGCTGTGCCGTCGTGCTCCCGATACCTGTCTCACGGAGAAGCGCAGCCGGGCAGCGAACGTCTGAACAGAGAGGCTGAGGAGGTGGTGAATCAGATCAGAGAGGCAGAGAGGATGGCCAAGCAGACCGGAGAGGAGCTGGAGGTGGTGAATCAGACCAGAGAGGCAGAGAAGGTGGGTAATCAGAACAGAGAGGAGGTGGAGGTGGTGAATCAGACCAGACAGGTACCACATCTGCATCTTCCGCATGAGCAGGAGCGTCTCAATCAAAATGTGGATGGGATTCTCCAAGACCACCTTCGCTTCGTTCAGGCGCTGTGGAACCATTTCCCTACTAAAGTAATTACGCTATTTTGAGTTATTTTCGAAAGTATATATCATAGAAAAGGAGATACTATGACAGGAGGAGAGAGCGGATAGGCGTTTGCTGAACGCCTCTAGCAGAGGTAGGAATTGTCTGATGAGGTCACAGAAGAACAAGTAGAAGAAGATTTGGAAGAAATGGCGGATTCGGTATCAAAATCAGAGTTTAACAGAGCTTTCGAAGATTTGTGATCAAAGAAAGTGGAAGGTATAGCTAACATTCCTTAGGAATGTCTAACATCATCGGCCAAATGCCGCCTAGACGAGTATTCCTGTTACTTTTCTGGAATCTATGAGACTGGATGAGTACAGTTAGACTTTTCGAAGAATGTCATCCACACAATCCCGAAGATGTCAAATCTCATGCATCCATGTTGCTGACAAGAAAAATATATACAAGAACAGAAAAGAAAATAGAGAATATTTAAATGTTGATCATTTTGGCTTTAAGGAAAGTAAATGCACAAGAGAGACAGTTCTAACATTGTGGTTTATAACTGAACCGAGACTTCTGAAAATTGAGACACGTTCATAGGATTAGTCGAACTAGAAAAAGTGTTAGACAATGTAAAATGGTGCATCAAAATTCTTAGAAACAGGTATAAGTTCTTAAGGGAAGACGACTAATATACAATATGTAAAAGAACCAAGAGAAAACAATAAGAACTGAAGACCAAAAACGAAGTTATTGGATTAGAAAGGGTATAAGACAGCGTTGCAGCCTTTCGCTTCTACTGTTTAATCTGTACATCGAAGAGGGAATGAAGGTATTAAAAGAAAAGTTCAAGAGCAAGGATGAAAGGACTTCAGTGGCTGGACTGACGGAAGTGAATTACTACAGTAACTGTTGAAGAGACTGATGAGTGCACAGAGACACGAAAAATAATGAGTAGTAAAAATCAAATTAGCGGTAAATAAAAACTGGTTTTCATTGCAGACCCCGCAGACAGTACGTGACGTCAGGTGGCCGTGGCGGCTACCTAATCGGACAATCTCATCCCGTCTCGCTGCCTGGAAGCTTTTCGTCCACAAACTGAGGGGCGCTTACGGACCGTAGAGACGAGGTGGTGGCCCGTTCTGCTGGAACATCACATCGGCCAGCAGGTGCTCCAGCAGCCAACTCTTGTAGCCCGCTGTTGGCGGCAGGGTCGCTGGAAAAGAACGCGGCAGTTGCGTAATTGTCAATGAGTCACTGGTGCAGTGAGAAGACGGCCCAGGTAAACTCTGTAGAGCGAATTTATCAAATATAGTATCCTTCGAGGAGTTTTGAGTTTCGAACAAATGGACGTTCGGCTGCCTACTTGAGTCGTAGAAGGAAGTAAAGTACAGAAGAGGGGCAGAAGACCAAAGTGAGCAACGGAAAGCTTTAACTCCAGATCCCTGGCAATGTTCTAGAGTTAAGAACACACGTAGTCGTGGGCTTGGCAAAGGCAGGCCACTTGCACTTAGCTGCCACGAAATCCGAGTCTGAAGAGGCCAACTCACTGCCCAGGGCTCCGTAGGGAGTGCGACTCAAAACACAGCACTCGGGCCGCCACGGCGGTTCCTCAGCGAGCGTCGGTGCACCACTGCTGCGGTGTCTGCACGTCCGTGCTCGTCACTGGAGGGCTAAGGGACTTGGCCCGTTCACTTATGTAATAAAATATAACACCTACAGCCGTCTTCACGATGCCATTTATTTTATGGCTACCAGTTTCAGCGCTTCGGTGCACCATCTTCAGGCCTCAGCTGACGCTAATAAGGTTAGCACCATCCGTATACACACTGCGCATCAGTGTCCAACATCTGTAACTGGTTTTCGCAGAGTATCTTTAACAGCTCCAAACATCGACTATCACCTCAGTCGGTTGGGGAGACAAATGCCGCTGTTAAAGATAGTCTGCGAAAACCTGTTAGAGATGTTGGCCACTGATGCATCGTGTACACGGGTTGTGTTAACACCATTAGCGTCGGCTAAGGCCTCAACATGATGCACTGAACCACCGAAACTGGTAGCCATAAAATAAATAACATCATAAGGACGGCTGTAGTTGTTACATTTTATTACTGCTGTGGTTGCGGATGGCCCACACAAGTTGAAGGTAGAACTGGTTCGTTAGCTGAGAAGGAACTGCCCTTCCGACACACACATACTGCCGCTGCGCACGGATACAGCGACAGCTGCTAGCGGGCACACGACACGGTGCGCGAAAGTATGGTAGTGGCCGCGAGGGCAACGGAAGGGCGCCGCCATGCCACTCACTCTGTTGTCGTTGTTGTTGTGGGTGGCATTACAGCAGATTTCACTTGTTGCACTAGTTCATGGATTGTTAAGTACAACACAGTCCGTGGTTCAAACGATTCACATGTCGCTAAACTTTAACGTATCATTTTACCATAAAACTGTTCTCATATACATTTAAAGAACTCGAAACAATCAAGATCGTGCACAAAAATAATCTATGGACGACTTAAGATCAAATAAGGCAGAAGTCATCGATAACATGCCATCAGAATTTCTGA
This sequence comes from Schistocerca gregaria, assembly GCF_023897955.1. Taxonomy (NCBI): domain Eukaryota; kingdom Metazoa; phylum Arthropoda; class Insecta; order Orthoptera; family Acrididae; genus Schistocerca; species Schistocerca gregaria. The sequence goes on from NC_064929.1 coordinate 221,285,041, forward strand.
GATCATTAGGGGAAGTGGCAACAAAACCACTATACACGTTGGTGTGTATAATGTATAAATAAGTCTGGCAAATTACCGTCTGACTTTCGGAAAAATATGATCCACACAATTCCGAAGACAGCAAGAGCTGACAAGTGCGAGAATTACCACACAGTCAGCTTAACAGCTCATGCATCCAAGTTGCTTAAAAATGGTTCAAATGGCTCTGAGCACTCTGAGGACAGCGAGAAACTTAACATCAGGATTGATGGTCACGAAGTAGATAAAGTTCAGGAACTCTGGTATCTAGGCAGCAAAAAAACCAATAACGGCCAGGGCAAGAAGGACATCAACAGCAGGATAGCACTGGCAAAAACGGAATTCCTGTCGAAAACGGGTCTACTGACATCAAATACAGGCCTTAGTGTCAGGAAGAAATTTCTGAGAACGTACGCTTCGAGCACAGCATTGTATGGTTGTGAAACATGGACTGTGGGAAAACCGAAACAGAAGAGAATCGAAGCATTTAAGACGAATGTTGAAAATGATGGGGACTGATGAGGTAAGGAATGAGGAGGTTCTGAGCAGAATTGGAGAGCAAAGGAATATGTGGAAAACACTGGGACAGGATGATAGGACATGTGTCAAGAGATGAGGGAATGGCTTCCACGGTACTAGAGGGAGCTGTGGGGGCAAAAACTGTAGGGGAAGACAGGGACTGGCACACATACAGCACGCAGTTGCCTACTCTGAGGTGGAGAGGCTGGCACAGGAGAGAAACTGGCGGCGGGCCGCGTCAAACCAGTCACAAGACTGATGACATAAAAAAAGAAGGAGGCCGTCAACACTGTCCTGCGAACCAGCTACTGTTCATAGGAGTCGCTAATCACTGTGCTAATGTACTCGAAAGTAACTGGTAATTACTGTTACGGAAGTCATGATTTGAACTCACGACTGCAGGAAATAGATGCGGGTCCGTTGCCGGACCGGGGCGCGCTGTCCACGGCGAGAGGCGCGCGCCCGCCGCCGCCCAGACTGCCGGCCAATCCTCTGCACAGCTTTGCGGCAGTCATCTTTTATAAAGTAATTCATCAACCTCAAAATATTGAACTTACTGAGTTAATTTAAAACTGCTACACGCCAAATAGAACATAAAAAATATATCAACAAAATGATAACGCCAAAATTCAGAATATAACAGTAATTTTGACATAATTTATAACTGAAGTTAACCATAGTCTAAAGCTTGAATGTTAATTAATTTGGGAGATAATTAGTTTCAGATGGTTTTGGGTACCTTACCGAAAATTTGGAGACATGTACTTTCAAATGATACTCGTTAATGTGCTGAAATATGTTTGCTACCCCTCACTAAATATGTTAGGTCGCACTATATGATCCTCTATAATTAACAATATTTTATAATTAACAAATTGGATGATTGCAACTGTATTAGCAAGTAATATGTAATGAGTACTAGAATTCAGTGGGAAGAAGTTTATTTACGAATCCGAAATTACTATACGCTCACTGATTACTAACTACAGTACCATATTTCTACTACCACACTTTAGGAACAAATGTAGAAAATCTTGGGAGGTAGAAAAACATAGCAACTGAGGCTGGATACTCACGTTGCTTTGTCTCATCCCCTTGAAAATAAAAGGAAAATTAGGTTATATTGTCAGACGTCGAAAACCATTTGTTAGTGTAGAGTAAGGTTTTGAATTTATGAGAGTCTAAAGGCTCAAATATAATTCCTGCAACACCTGCGAGGTTTAAATATGACACTGATGTGTGAGATAATGCATCTTCTGTGACGTGCTCGAAAACCTATAAGTCTATCGAGCATCTGCGACGTCATTTACAGTGGAACGACATATACGTGCACGGGAGTTGCGCTACCCGCATTCTTGTGATGTTTCACAGGTGGACCTGAGGCACATCGACGAGGTGAAGGACTCGAACGTGGTGGAGCTGGGGGTCGACCTGTCCGAGTTCTACACGTCCGTGGAGTGGGACATCCTCGAGGTGCCGGCCGTCAGGTGGGTCGCACTCTCCCCCTCTTCCAGTCGCAGTGCAGCTCTGGTGCGCCCATTGTTGGTAACAATCCATTCAGTCCATTTTTTTGCAATACATATGTATATGGGAGGAAGCAAATGTTTGTTGTTCTTCGCACTCTGGGAACTTGGACAGTGGACGATACTGTGATGCAGCATCTGCAACTGGGGCTGGGCAGTACTATCTGGTAAGGATCCCAGACTGGCCAACACTGTTGAAGATCGGTCGAACTAGTGTTCTGTAAGTTACACGCTTCACAGGTTCACTATACATCCCTAGGGTTCTTCTAATAAAATACGAGTATCTCGGATCGTTATTGATTAGTTTGATGTACTCGTTTCACTTCAGTTCTATACAAGTCACTCCACAGTAGAGACCTTCTTCAGACATTCACCATTGTCCTGATGGCAACGCGCCAAAGGTTGAAAGCTCAGTGGAGCACCATCTCGAAACTAGGTGGTGTGAGTAACTGACGCACAGTGGAAGGTAGGCAGACTTGGTTAAGCCCTGTAGTGGGTGATGCACGCAGCTAATGAATGTATATGATCAGGTAGCGAGGCAACAACGGAACTTTACTAACACGACCCATCGAGAACGTTCGACAAAACGCTCCGACTAAAAGAACGTCCAGATTCGATATGAGAATGACACAATACACAGTAACAGTTTCTTAGAAGGTACAGTCTGTACTGTTACTCTAATCTTCGTCACTCAGTTAAATACGATACTCTGTCGTAATCGGGTACCATTGACGCAGCCGGAAAATGTTCGACGTCCTCTGCGGCGGATGCACTCGTGACGACGCAGAGGCCGACTGATGGCTTGAAGCTCGGAGCGGACGGAACTTGGACTGCGGAGTCGCGCAGCAATCGGCGTCGAGCGAGGAGAATCGTCAACTGAACTCAACTGCGTACTCCCCACGTCGACTGCCAGGAACCGCCTGGGTGACACCCTACAAAGTCGTTTGGAGGAAGAGTAGCTCCAAAGTGTGGTGGCAGCGCTGTGTACGGCACGTGCAGCGAAGGCCCACACCGCAGTCGTCTCCGCGCTGGCGCTGCTGGCGTACTGGAAGCGCTGCACACTGGCTGACAGGCCTTTAGATCGCCTGTAATGTTTATTTGTCGAAGCACGTCTACTCACGACAATGTCCCGTACTGCAGAAAGAGTGCTGCAGGTAAGGTGTCGGTGCTTTTAATGGTGAAACCTGAATGACATTTTTTTAAATATTTGTTATGTACAGGGCCTGCAAATGATCTTTTGCCACAGTGAGAAGGCGAATCGCTCTTAACGAGGCACCGATAAAAGGAACTGAATTCAGCTTAAACACTCTCGTTTTACAAAATGTTACATTTGCCAGTTAACCTGCAGGCCACGGTGGTTCTGTCTGCTACGTACAGTGAGACTCCTCTGTGTACGCAACCGCTGCTGCTAGCTGCCACACATTTTTGTGTTTTGTGAAATTATTCTGAGAAACGGCAGAATACACGCACTCGTGTGCCACGGTCGGGTTCCGGCACCAGGACTCTATTCGATTCGACGCGGCACGTTTCGCTACCGAGGCGGCATCGCAGGTGTCCGCCTGTATGAGTACACTGGCTCAAAATGAATTATGTTTGCCGTTGCTATTGTTGAGTGTACCAGGGAACTGGGGGCATAAAATTTCGTTTGCATCGGAATAAATGCGTCGTCGAAACAAGGGATAAATACACTACTTGCCAAAAAAATTGCTACACCAAGAAGAAATACAGATGATAAACGGGTATTCATTGGACAAATCTATTATTCTATTTTCACGTAATTTGGGTGCATAGATCCTGAGAAATCAGCACACGGAACAACCACCTCTGGCCGTAATAACGGCCTCGATACGCCTGGGCATTGAGTCAAACAGAGCTTACATGGCGTGTACAGGTAAAGCTGCCCACGATACCACAGTTCATCGAGAGTAGTGACTGGCGTATTGTGACGAGCCAGATGCAAGGCCACCATTGACCAGACGTTTTCAATTGGTGAGAGATCTGGAGAATGTACTGGCCAGGGCAGCAGTCCAACTTTTTCTGTATCCAGAAAGACCCGTACAGGACCTGTAACATGCGGTCGTGCATTATCCTGCTGAAATGTAGGGTTTCGCTGAGATCGAATGAAGGGTAGAGCCACGTGTCGTAACACATCTGAAATGTAACGTCCACTGTTCAAAGTGCCGTCAATGTGAACAAGAGGTGAAGTAGACGTGTAAGCAATGGCACCCCATACCATCACGCCGGGTGATACGCCAGTATGACGATGACGAATACACGCGTCCAATGTGCGTTCACCGCGATGTCGCCAAACACGGATGCGACCATCATGATGCTGTAAACAGAATCTGGATTCATCCGAAAAAAATGCCGTTTTGCCATTCGTGCGCCCAGTTTCGTCGTCGAGTACACCATTGCAGGTGCTCCTCTCTGTGATGCAGCGTCAAGGATAACCGCAGCCGCGGTCTCCGAGCTGATAGTCCATGCTGCTGTTCGTACAGATGGTTGGTGTCTTGCAAACGTCCCCATCTGTCGACTCAGGGATCGCGACGTGGCTGCACGATCCGTTACAGCCGTGCGGATAAGATGCCTGTCATCTCGACTGCTAGTGATACGAGGCCGTTGGGATCCAGCACGGCGTTCCGTATTACCGTCCTGAACCCACCGATTCCATATTCTGCTAACAGTCATTGGATCTCGACCCACTTTTTCTGCTTCGGTGATCTCCAGTTGGCTTGGTTAAGCGCGTTTTCTATTGTGAGCAAAGCCGGGAACACATCGTGTCTATTTGCATCGTAACCAGTTGCACGCCCACCGTTAGTCAGTCCAAACTGTTCTGAGACTGAATTACTAAAAGAAAAGAAAGGTGGTGAGGGTGGTTTTAATGCTTCAGCTGTTCTACATCGTTCGCCCCCCCCCCCCCTCCCCCCCGAGTACAACGCACAGAACATTCACACAACCGCGTGAAGCTGTCAGATGGGTCCTTCAGTGGGATTTTGTTCAATTCGCACGTCACATCTGCTCGAATGTCAATTATATGGTCAAAGCGTCTTCATGGGAATTTCTGCATTTTGTCGTTAAATGATAGGTTCGTATTGACAACACCGAGTCTCCTTTTTCCAGAAAAGAACTGTCGGCGTTCCGCCTTTCAGCCAAGTCTGTGCATCGTCGCACACACTTTTGTCTTCTTCGAAACATTCTGGAGGATGTCTCGATCACATGATAAAGAGTCGTTACCGAGCGTTAACGTCCCTCCCTCTCCCCCCTGCCGCCCTCGCCAGCCCCCTTGGCCCCCTGCCCCCCTCGCCTCTCTGCCCAATGCCCCCTGCCCACAAAACAAGCGACAGATTGCAGCGATCCGCCGCAAAGCCCCACAGTGTGTTCTCAGACGACACGTTCTGTAAGTCTCGGCAAATCGCCGATGGCCGATCGCTCGGAATTCCCGTTGTAAGGCGCCGCGGTCCCTTGACCTTCATCGCTTACATATTCCGCCCTCACAATCGTATTCCGCCCATCAAGACACTTCATTCGAACCCAAACTCGATAAGATAAAGTCAGTGTTGTATGAATTCATGTAAGCGATATGAAAATAACAAGTAAATTGCAAGTGCGCACCAGGGTTGAAATACTCGAGGCTGGTGTACACACACATGTACACATTCAACACACGACGGTCACAAAAGATTTTAGTTCAGGAGAGGCAAACCGCACGCCGGGGTGCTGGTCCCTTCAGAGGACGAGTCAACCTATCTACATCAGCCGAGTGAAAGGGAGAACGACCCCGTGTTTGGCTTACAAGCAAATTCCGCTACATTGTGTGGAAGCGTCCAGCCTACGCATTCTTTGCAAACATAGCACGCAATTTCAGAGATTTTCACAGGGAGACAGCAAACGCCAAATGCTAATGCTACAGATTTCCGGATTGTTCACCTTAAACGAAACGCTACTCTCCCGTTTTAGAAGAGCAGTGCCGATTGGCAGACGATATTTCTGACGGCTTGAGCTGAAGGAGTAATGGAAGAGACCGAAAGATATACCTCTTCACGTCTGGCGTGGAGAGCGGCCGTTCCGTCGTCACCCTTGGAGCGAGAACACGTAACGAGAGCGTGTGCGCTCGTACGTGTACTCAAAGAACGAGGAACAAGTCTCTCCTCAGTACTTCACTGGGAGAGCACCTCTGTCGAGAGCGAAGCGGAGTGCGACTCGATATTGAGTCCTTGTGATTAAGCGTTGTTCACTGTGTTGGCCGCCACACTTATTGTGCAGTGTGAACGGACAGAGTTATAGTTAAACGCTTGCGAGCGAATTTTTGAGTGGCATCACGGTGGACTGGTTATCTGACCAGTGTACTACGCCAGTAGTTAGACTAGGGGCGAATAGGAGTCCCTGACTTCATCAAGGCGTTGGGAGTGTTTGATTGTCGAAGGTCAATCCAGATAGAACGAGAGTTATCTTATTTGTCAGCAACGAGCGGCGCAGACAGCAGTCATCATCGCAGCTTACGGTATTGTGCACTACAGCTCTTGCGAGCCCCATATTTCCTCCACAACAGTACCCTGCACTGAATTTCACACACGACAGCCTCCACCGTACCTAGCAAGATTCTAACGGATAATTGTTCAAGTTTAGTAGGATCGGCTCTCAGCCATTCTGCCAAGTCATTAACAATCTTAAACTTTGTATAGAAATTTCCATAGGGAATCCTATCCTTAAGAGGTAACTTCACATTCCGAAAAGAAACCAGAAATAAATTCTTCAGTTCATAACTAAAAGTGCAATTGCGATTTCTCAGAATTTTTGCAGACTAAATAATAATTTTCGTTAGTTTCATGTTTTGTTTTACACTAACTAGCACTACTCCAGTACCCAAGTATCTCACTAGAAATGTTGTGAATTTGTGAATTTTTGTGTCATTTCCTTACAGAGAAACGACTCCAGAAGATATTTATTGCTGAAAGTTTTTCAGGCATTTCTCTTTAGAACGTTAGGAGCGTCTCTCTGACTTCTGTAGTAGTGTGGGGGTGGAAATTGCATCTTGCAGGAGCCATAGGGTAGAGGGTACATCTCAGATGAATCCGTTGCGCAGAATGACAGAATAGCAGCCACACGCTCACACCGTGCAACCCGACGAATCGCCTGTGACCTGTGGCAGTATGGCTGCTCGGCTGTGACTGATTTGCCCAGTTATTGAGCGTGGCTCTGTAGTTTTGTTTCGTTTCGATTAGATCCGTCGAGTAACCGGTTCACGTTACAATTTATGGACATTCCAGTGCCGCGAGCCGCTCTGAGAAGTTACGTTGCTTGTGGAGTTGCGACTTGTCACAAGAAGTAATAAAAGTTCGTATTTCAAGTAATTAACAGTTTGAAGCTTATGCTGTAGCAGGGGAAGTGATGGGAAAGTCGTAGCGACAGCGCTCCATCTGATGGTTCTGAGAGAACTACAGGCATTACCAAAGTTTTTAACCTTTAAACAGGGTGACGTACAGTACCTTAATATTAACAAGATATTTTAATTTAAATGTTTAGGACAAATATATTACACGACTCTACTCAAGTCGCTCGTCATTTCGTATAATCTACGTCTACCTCACACAGTTTGTAACAAGAGTTATGATAATCAGCAGTGCTATTATAGACAACATTGCTGTTGTCGGGTCGAGATTGCAAAACAAATCGTGTAGACACCTGCAGTTCGAGTAAGGCTACTAAATGAAAAGAAATTGTGGACTAATAAAATGTAAAACGCGTTGTATTAGCCCACTGGAAAGATTTACACGAGGCACTTGGGATCAGTGAAAAATGTAGTGTGCAGTTCTCGATAAATGCATTTCAAAACAAGTTAAATAAATTTCAGTTCCCGCTTTTTTTTTACAAATTCGCTTTTTGCAAGTATTCGACAGGGATACGCAGATCAGGTGCAACTGCAGCAAATCGTAGCAGTTGATTTCATGTAGCAGAGCCACTCTGCTCGTGGTGCCGGTCGAAATCGCTGTCTTGTGGCGAATCACTGCAACTGCAGTATGGCTTCCAGTTATCGAGTGCACGGAAGCGTGCACGATTTGCTGGAATTATAGGAGGTCTTTTCCCTCTGAAAGGCACGTTTAACTCATTAGATTTATGGAGAAATCGGATTTCTCGAGGTTCGACGTACAAAGAGCCGAGTTCTAGGGAGCGCAGAGTGCCGTTTGGCTGGCCGGCAGTACGTGTGTGTGTGTGTTTCAGGAACGAGAAGTACTACACGTGCTGCGACGAGCCGTACCTGGACATCACGTTCAACATCACGATGCGCCGCAAGACGCTGTTCTACACGGTGAACCTGATCATCCCGTGCATGGGCATCTCCTTCCTCACCGTGCTCGTCTTCTACCTGCCCTCCGACAGCGGAGAGAAGGTAGGCGCAACTCTGGAAGCGGCACTCAAATGGAAACGAGCAAAGGAAGCAGTCTGGACGGCGCGGCCGTTTGTTAAACATGAGGTCGGTTCCGGCTTCTAGCCGTGGGCCGGCCGGCTGACGGAGGTCACATTTGGAAGAGATGCCCCGCGGCCGGCTCGGCACGGCTGTTCCAGGCGTCGGCAGATCGCTGTTTCCACTGATCTTACCTCAAATTATGATGCAATAAAAATGCGAGTAGCACCAGTGCATCCAGGGTTCCCTACAAACTTAGTTACACTACTGGCCATTGAAATTGCTACACCAAGAAGAAATGCAGATGATAAACGGGTATTCAATGGACAGATATATTATGCTATTTCCACGTAATTTGGGTGCATAAATCCTGAGAAATCAGCACACAGAACAACCACCTCTGGCCGCAATAACGGCCTCGATACGCCTGGGCATTGAGTCAAACAGAGCTTGGATGGCGTGTACAGGTACAGTTGCCCATGCAGCTTCAACACGATACCGCAGTTCATAGACAGTAGTGACTGGTCTATTGTGACGAGCCAATTGCTCGCCCACCATTGACCAGAGGTTTTCAGTTGGGGAGAGATCTGGAGAATGTGCTGGCCAGGGCAGCAGTTGAACATTTTGTATATCCAAAAAGGCCCACGCAGGACCGGCAACATGCGGTCGTGCATTATCCTGCTGAAATGTAGGGTTTCGCAGGGATCGAACAAAGGGTTAGCCACGTGTCGTAACACGTCTTAAATGTAACGTCCACTGTTCAGAGTGCCGTCAATGCGAACAAGAGGTGACCGAGAACTGTAACCAATGGCACCCCATACCATCACGCCGGGTGATACGCCAGTATGGCGATGACGAATACACGCTTCCAATGTGCGTTCACCGCGATGTCGCCAAACAGGGATGCCACCGTCACCTGGCTGGCTCTGAGCACTGCGGGACTTAACTTCTGAGGTTATCAGTCCCATAGAACTTAGAACTACTTAAACCTAACTAACCTAAGGACATCACACACATCCATGCCCGAGGCAGGATTCGAATCTGCGCCAACCTTGTGTGAATGCTCTGAAAAGCTAATCATGTGCATATCACAGAATATTTTTCCTGTCGCTTAAATTTCCCGTCTGTGGCACGTCATCTTCGTGGTGTAGCAATTTTAATGGCCAGTAATGTGTGTACAGAAGATAAATTCATCCATCCCGAGAACCGAGAATTTCGATGATTTTTTGGTGTTACCATTGTTAATACTGACAATCGTGTATCAAAATGTGTGGCATAAATGGTCGTATCTTCTGCTTTAATTGACTTACAAGCCTACATTTTTTACACCGCCAGCGGACCATAGAGTTTAATGTGAGACTGAAATTTCGGCTTGTTACATTTACCTCTTACTGAAAACAAAAAAGTATTAACAGATGGATGAGCAGACAGATAGTCGAACAAAACGATTAAAATAATTTTCGTGTTATATTTTTACAAATGAATAATTTTCTAATTTCTTCCTTTAGTTGTCTTGTGAAATCTTGCTGCTTCCCAAATTTCATGATTCTAGGTGATGAGTGAGTTTGCGAGTATGAAAATACGTGAAATAAATTTGACCGCATCGACTTGGCTTATATTTATTTCACAGTTAAGGGACCGTGCACCTCAGTATGTGACACAAATTTCAACTTGATACGGGAAGCCGTTCCTGAGAAAAAAGCCTCTTAACAGACAGAGAGAGAGGGACAACAGAGCTAGTCTGCAAGGTTTCCGTTCTTAGCGATTCAGTTACGGAACTCTAAAACTTAAATAAAGCGCTCATCATTTCAAAAGCAATCACCACAACTGTTAAAACTGTGATCCTAGTGCGAGACAAGAAGGCAATCCTTTCGTGGAAAAATATCTGCGGTTGCCTACGGGGCCAAGATTGCACCCAGGTGCGCACCTCCAGAATCACGGAAATCGCGTCTAAACTGTGTGGGTGATGTGTAAGGACGCTCCAGCGTTGCCGATGTGGGTCTGACCACGTGCTGCACGTATTCCCGGTCTCTCCCCACGCGATGTCCATGTTTCTGGATCTGTGAAGAGAGGCGTTTCGGACGAAGAGGCGCACTCCTGCCTACAGCAGGCGACTGCAGACCTCACAGTCCGCTGAATGTGTGCGTCGAGTGTTTGTGGTATAACAGTGTCTGCTTACTTCTGTTTGGCTTGTCTCTTTTTCAGTTGACTGTCGCTTAGTATACAACTGAAAGGTTCAGTAGTGCGTTGCTTACCCAACCCCTATGGCGGAGCAACAAAAGTTTCATTCTCATTACTTTTTACATTTATTGACCGAATTTAAGAATTTAAAACGATGTCACAGTGTACTCAGTACGAGGTATAATCGTAAGTTAAACGTTTAAAAGAGGAAGATAAGTGCTGGAGCTGGAAAGTGCCTTCTCGGGTGTCGATCCAGCATAACTCTGGGGGCCGCAGACAGCCACTGTGATGACCGTACCTCACAACGAAAGCACTTTCCACGTAATTCGTTTGCTTTCGAAAACTCTATTTCGCTTACATTCTTAACCTGAAACATTGAACACATTAACGCTTTTGTAAAGTAATTAGACGTCTGAAGCTCTTGTCTAGGCGGTAGTTCAGTTACTCAGAGAATCAGAAATGGGAGCCGGAGTTCACTGCTGTGTCATTCTGATTCCTGTGCGATAGCGAGCTATGCAAGTACGGGTGATTCTTTTTTGTAGAACGGTGTACTGCTTTTAATAGCATTGCAAAACTCTAGACGAGACGAGCACGTCGATATAACGCTCGTTAATATTGGCAAACGAAACAGATCGCAGAAGTACCCGAAAAGCAGCTCAAACAGTGAGAGGAGGCGTGCTGCGCCGGCTGCTGCGGTGCAGAACACACCCACCCCAGCCGCAGCCGCGTTTTAAACGCTCCTCCTGGGTCCCTAGTGCTTCGCACACAGTTCCGTTTACGGCAGTCGCGTCTGACCCTTTATCTGTGTCGCACCGAGTGGCGCAGAGAGAACACGGCGTACGTCTGCTTGGCTGCTGCCCGTAGCGACGGAGCCAGCAGACGATTCCCGCCGGCCCAGCTATCACTTTTGGAACATCTTTCGGATAACTAATGAAAAACCTCTGCAGTTGCTTAATTGGAACTTCATTAAGTCCACACGACTGGTTTCGTCCTCTACAGTAGGCAGTTAGCAACTGTGTCTGAAAGTTATGCCGTAGAGAGCAACGTGTTTTTTTTTTAATCATCTGGCTTTGCTTCTCCATAGTATGACTTTCAGACTGACTTCATAACGACCCACTGACGTGAGTGTGACGACCTGACAGGAGCCTTTACGCGGACTGGTGCGAGACGCGCAGGAAGGCAGCCAGTGAGGCTGTGGAAGTCTGGAGACGCGCCGAATGCAGTGCCGCAGCCAGCCGCGCTGCGCTTCCGGTTTGAGTATCCAATGCGTCACAGTTGGATGGAGATGGTGTTACAGGTTCTGCATCGGGCTTAAATCCGGCTTGCGTGGTGGCCAGGGGAGTGCGCTATACTCGTACCGGTGCTCTTCGGACCACTGCGACCTGTGAGTCACGTTGCATTGTCGTGCTGGTAGATGCCTTCGTGCCGAGGAAGGCCAAACTGCACGTAGCGGTAAATACGGCCCGCAAGGATGGATGCGTACTTTTATTGGTCCAGTGTGCCTTCCAGAATGACGAGATCGTCCAGGGAATACCACGAAAACATTTCCCAGACCGTAACACGTGGAAGGTGTTCGGTTTCGGACGTTTCTTGCCGTTCACGCCAACGACCGTGTGTCCGATGGAGCATAAAACTGGCGTGCGAGCTGCAGCCGTCTGCACGGGCCGCGGCCCAGGCGCCTGCTGCGTCGAGGAGACGCTGCCGGTGGGCCCCCGGTCCATGTGTTTGGCCGCACACTTCTTCGCAGCCGTCCGCCCACCCCTGTGGTGCACCGCAGATACCCCGGCGACGGTTTCGGCTGGGACCGTTTCGCAATGCACAGTATACTTTTATTATGGCGGCGCGTGAACAGTTTACAGACTTTGCCTCTTCGGAAATGCTGCCACCCTCCGCCCGAAAACCAATGATCCTCTCCTTTTGGACGTCAGGTAAAGTCGCTCCGGTTCCTCATTACGACGAGTGCACTGCTTCCCGCGTCCCCCAGAAACGCTTTACGTACCCATCACTGTTAGAGGCGCCACGCGCAGTCTACGTGTGGTTATTGCAGTGACATTAATACGACTGGACCGTGTATAGAGGCCGTGTCTACTGGATAAAGATTCAGTTAGGCAACTGGAGTGGCTTTTCATTAATTGAACCACAGTAGTGGAATCGGCGTCGTCCGAGAAAGGAGAAACTAATAATTTATCGGGACTCAGCTCGCAAGAAAATTATGTGCCCACCTCTGTGCTGGAGCTTGTCTGCAGTGAAAGGCCTGTACGTATAGATGGGAATACGTGCGGACTGGCTGTGAGTCATGTTGCGCCCCCCTCCCCCTTTTTTTATTAATCTCATTTCGCTCGTTTTCGTTGCATCTGCTCAAGACGGACGTCGTAAGTCATCCGTTCAAGTTTGTAATTGATCGGTTAGCTCAGTTTTTTTTTTTTTTTTATTACGGAGGGCAGTTAACTCTCTGACCAAACACGCTGAGCTACGGTGCCGGCTGACAGTGGGGCAGGGAGGGGGGGGGGGGGGGGGCGGCTCTGTCAGTGCTGCGACGGTGGTGGCACCCACTGGTAGCGGACACGTTCTGCTATTAAAGCTGAACAACAGTAAACACAAATCATAAACAAGCTGTACCTAAACTACACCGACAAAATACCGGACTCTCTCTAGAGACTTTTTCCCGTGTATTTTCATATGACACACACGTGGGCACCACTGACTCACAACAGGCTAATTGAATTTCGTTTTGATCCCATATCCCCATTCATCACAGCGTCTGGATTGTACCGACAATATCTGCACAACAGCGCGAAAGTCGACGGTATGCGTCATGTGTCGTGTACGGAAACAAACTAATTCCACTCGGTCACAGAAGTTGTTGTGTATTCACCGCTGCTCGCGTTTTTTTCCGAGACGTTGTTACAGGCACGTTGTGGATCCTCAGCAGGACAGACACGACAATTGACGGCGTCTCGGCCGACACACGTGTTCCCTGAGCGCAGTCACAGCGGAGCACCGAGATTACTTGAATGTCCCCCAGTTTATTACTATAACTACTACTTTGCATAATTACATATTACAGACCTTGACACTCAGAGAAATAAAGGTAAACGGGGTAATAAATTGAATAACTGACAATTACGTTATTAATCTCTTACGAGCCACCAGACACCCTGGGCCCAAGTACCAAAACACAAAACTTTGCCGTTGCAGCTCGCTTCTACCTACACATCAGGCACACAGTGGCAACTGGCCCAGCGTTCGCCTGAAGTGGTTAAGGGCAGACAGAACTGTGAATGTGGTGCAAGACGCTGACGCTGGCTCTCCCTGCCGCAGGTGTCGCTGTCCATCTCGATCCTGCTGTCGCTGACCGTGTTCTTCCTGCTGCTGGCCGAGATCATCCCGCCCACGTCGCTGGTGGTGCCGCTGCTGGGCAAGTTCGTGCTCTTCACCATGATCCTCGACACCTTCAGGTGGGGCTCCGCTTCCCTACGCCTCGGTGTGTGCCACACCCGCCTCTGTCCGCACTCGCCCCCTTTTCTTCTTACTGCCGCCAATTGTGTTTCCGTGCGTGTTCCTTTTTCTATTGCTTTCAGCTACTACATACATTCCGTGATCTAATCTCATTAAATCTTACACCGAAATAATGGTATCCTGCAATGTGTAAGAAGCACAACGTTTTTCTACTTATACTATGTATTTTTGATCTCCACGAAAGTTTGTTGTAGGCATTCCATTATCGTCCTTGCATAAATTCTTGCTTTTGTATAGGCCTTATTGTTATTGCAAGTGAAAATGATTGTTCTGATTATTTTATGAATTAAGTTGATCTTGTTCCATCAAAAACATTAATTTCTATGTCTTCAATAGATTTTTTTCCCTTTAGACCACAGTACAAAACGTAACACTTGCTTAGGCATATTCGAGGTAGTAACGTTTCAGCGGAACTGACTGTCAAACTCAGCCGCCATAGGTAGAGCACCCGTCACAAATTGTTATACAACTCACGGATTTTACACGGTGTGCTTAACAAAAAAAGAATCTGATCACAAGTTAACTTGTGTATGTAAACAATGTGTTCGGATGTACTTAAGTAAAAGTGAAATAACTCATAAATATATTTCGTGATTAAGAAATAAAAAAACACTGATTGCGCGCGACACACACACACACACACACACATAAGCGCTCGCGAACACACAAAGTTGTGTTTGCTACAAAAAGGAATCTACGACGATATAACAAAGTTCCAAATAAGAAAATCACGAAATGAATAAATCGAAACTCACGTTGGATAGCACCTGACAGAGCGATAGTTTGTAGCCCTAAAAACATTATGCGTGAGAGCACGAACATCTTCAATTTCACATACACAGTCTTTACCCGAGATATAAGTACGAGGAAGCAATGTGTTGGTTGGCTCGTTCCGAAAGATATAGGTTTTAGTTCTTACCGTGCGCTATACGAGATTGGAATAATAGATAATTCTGAAGGTGGTTCGATGAACCCTCTGCCAGGCACTTAAATGTGGTTTGCAGAGTATCCATCTAGATATAGATGTGTGTTTTCCTAGGCACGCACAATTCGGCAGTTTTAACACTAAACTTACCCGTGATGCACAACGCCTCTCTCGTAGCGTCTGCCACCGGAAAATTGGAATAAACGTAAACATCATTTCCTCCCTTCTAACTGCTCATGAAAACCACACATTGCACGCTGTACCACCATACAGCGAGACCTTCAGATGTGGTGGTCCAGACTGCTGTACCCGCCGGTACTTCTAATACCCAGTAGCACGTCCTCTTGCTTTGATATATACTATGCACAAGTTCATCGAGGCACTGTTGGTCCAGATTGTCCCACTCCTCAACGGCGATTCGGCGTGGATCCCTCAGAGTCGTTGATACGTCATGTCGTCCATAAACAGCCCTTTTCAATCTATCCCAGGCATGTTCGATAGGGTTTATCTCTCGAAGACATGTTGGCCACTCTAGTCGAGCAAAGTCGTTATCCTGAAGGAAGTCATTCACAAGATGTGCACGGTCGGGCACGAACTGGCGCCCATGGAGACGAACGCCTCGCCATTATGCTGCCGATATGGCGGCCTTATCAAAGAGGGTGGAGGAGTGGACTGAGTTTCAGGGCGCTCTCTTGTCCTAGGGCTGCGAAACTGCCCCTAAAGAATCAGCAGTGATCAACGGCTTGAGGATGCAGAAGCCAATGGAAACACATAACGTGTATCCACACGACGTGTGGCATGTAATTCAAAAAAGTGTCATGATGATCTCTCCATTGGCTATAGATTCCAGTACAGTTTCCATTTCGGATCTTCATGAGGGGACTACCAAGGGGGCGGTAACCATGAGAAAAAGATTAATTAATCAACGAAAGGATAACGTTCTACGAATAGAGTCGTAGAATGTCAGAAGCTTGAATGTGGTAGGAAAGCTAGATAATCTGAAAAGGTAGATTCAAAGGCTCAATCTGCGTAGATATAGTAGGAGTCAGTGAACTGAAGTAGAAAGAAATCAAGGATTTCTGGTCAGATGAATATAGAACACTGTCAACAGCAGCAAAAAATGGTATAACGGAGTAGGATTCGTTATGATAGGAAAGTAGGGCATAGAGTGTGTTACTGTGAACAGTTCAATGGTAGAGTTGTCCTTATCACAATCGACAGCAAACCAACACCGACAAAGACACATAAGACATGCATGCCGACGTCGCAAACTCAAGATGAAGAGGTAGAGAAAATATATGAGGGTTTTGATGGGTAATACAGTATGTAAAGGGGGATGAAAATCTAATTACATTAGATTATATTAGTTTAGTACTTGTTCCATAGATCATGAATATGACACTTCGTAATGATGTGGAACGTATCAGGTTAATAAAAGGTGTCTATACAAGATATTGCATTACACAAAATATTACATGACACTTAATATTTATTTTTTGTGGGGGGTGGGGAAATTACCCACTTACTATATCCAAAAATTCATCTAATGAGGAGAAGGAGTTGCCATTCAGAAATTCTTTTAATTTCCTTTCAAATGCTATATGGCTATCTGTCAGACATGTGATTCTATTAGGTAAGTGACCAAAGACTTTTGCGGCTACAGTGAAGATCCCTAGCTCTTTAAATAAGTGTCTGCAGGATGATCTTGGATGAGCTCCAGCAATTATTCTGATTACACGCTTTTGTGCAATGAACACCCTTTTACTCAATGATGAGTTACCCCAGAATATGATGCCATAAGAAAGCAGAGAATGAAAATAGGCGTGGTAAGCTAATTTAATGAGATGTATATCGCCAAAATTTGCAATGACCCTAATAGCATAAGCATAAGCTTCGGCAGATCTTCAGTGTGTTTTTTCCAGTTCATCAATGCATACAACTAGAAATTTTGAATATTCTACCTTAGCTACCGATTTCTAATCAAAGTCTATGTTTATTAATGGTATCATCCCATTTACTTTGTGGAACTGTAAATATATACAGTATGTACTGTGTATACTGTGTATATTCTGTGTTTTGTCAATGTTAAATGAGAGCCCATTTAGAGAGAACCCCTTAACGATTTTCTGAAAAAAAAAATCGTTTACAATTTCATCAGTTATTTCTTGTCTGCTGGGTGTGATAGCAATACTTGTCTCATCGGCAAAAAGTACCAGCTTTGTATCTTCGTGAATATAGAATGGCAAGGCATTAATATATATTAAGAACAGCAGATTACCCAAGACTGAACCTTGCAGCACCCCATTCTTGATTGCTCCCCAGTCTGAAAAATCAGCAGTTTTTTGCATATTATATGAACTGCTTATTTCAACTTTCTGGAATCTTCCAGTTAGGTATGATTTAAAACATTTGAGCGCTGTCTCATTCATACTACAGTACTTGAGCTTATCTAGAAGTATTCGATGATTTACACAATCAAAAGCCTTTGAGAGATCACAAAAAAATCCTAACGGGTGACTTCGGTTACTCAGAGCATTTAATATTTCATTAGTGAAAGTATATATAGCATTTTCCGTTGAAAAACCTTTCTGGAGACCAAATTGACGTTTTGTTAAACTTTATTTTTACAAAGGTTTGATGCTACTGTACAATACAGTACTTTTTCAAGAATTTTGGATAAGGCAGTCAGAAGAGAGATTTGGCGGTAGTTGTTGACATCAGACGTATCCCCTTTTTTATGCAGTGGTTTAACAATGGAATACTTCAGTCTATCTGGGAAAATACCCTGCTTCAGAGAGCTACTACATATGTGGCTAAGAATCCCACTTATCTCTTGGGAACAAGCTTTTATTATCCTGTTGGAAATGCCATCAATTCCATGTGAAATTTTATTCTTGAGAGAGTTTATTATATTCCTAATTTCAGAACGAGAGGTGGGTGGAGTTTCAATTTTATCAAATTCTGTGGGTAAGGCCTCTTCCATTAACTGCCTTGCTTCTTCTAATGAACTTTTAGATCCTCTTTTCTCTTCAACATTTAAAAAATGATTATTCAAAATGTTTTCGACTTCCAGCTTGTTGTTTGTCAAGTTTCCATTCGCTTTGATGGTAATGCCTTCATCCTGTACTCTTGGTTGAACTGTCTCCCTTGTAATAATATTCCAAATTATTTTGATTTTGTTGTGAGAGGTATTAATCTCAGACATGATGTACATGCTTCTGGACTTTCTAATAACCTTTCTTAATGTAGCACAGTAGTTTTTATAATATTTGGCTGTTTGTGGGTCATTACTCTTTCTTGCTGTTAGATACAGTTCCCTTTTGTGGTTACAAGATATTTTTATTCCTTTAGTAAGCCAAGGTTTTTGCATGGTTTCTTATAATTAGATTTAACTACTTTATTGGGGAAACAGTTTTCAAATTCTCCTGCAAATGTATCATAAAATAAGTTATATTTTAAATTGGCATCGAGTTCCTTGTACACCTCAGTCTAACTGCTGAAGATTTTCTCTGAAATTTCTAATTGTTGAGTCATTAATTGAATGCACAACTTTGGAGGGTAGTTTTGAATTACTGAATGGAGCTATGTCATACACTGTAACTAGCTGAGCACCATGATCAGAAAGGCCATTCTCAACAGCACAAGAATTTATGTTTTTAAACTTATTTTGGTCTATAAAAGTGTTATCTGTCAATGTGCTGCTGTCCTTTACTACCCGAGTAGGAAAATTAATGACAGATGTCAAATTGAAAGAACTGAGCAAGACTTCCAGGTCTTTCTTCTTATTACACTCTTTCAGTGAATCAACATTGATGTCCCCACAAATAATATTTTGCTTTCCCCTATCTGACAGATAGCGCAACAAGGCATCCAAGTTTTCCAGGGATAAATTAAAGTTTCCTGAAGGGTACCTATATACTGTTACAGTTGTAAAAGACCCTGCTTCAGTTTAAGTTGAGAGGTGCATGCTTCTATATGTTGCTCTAGACAAAACTTTTTTGTATCTAAGCTTTTTACACAGTGTTAACTTTTGGCATATATTTCAACTCCTCCTCTCACCTTATTCTCTCTACTCATATGTGCAGCTAGTTTATAACCACTGATATTTATTATATATCAGACACAATGTGATGCTCAGACAGGCACAGTATATCTGTTACATTATCATATTCAATGTCATCGAAACAAACCAGGAGCATATCTACTTTATTCTTCAATCCTGGAATATTTTGATGAAGAATGGTAACATTATTTTTTACTTTACTTTTGTGATAATCTACTTTTTTCTTTAATCCACCAATATTTTGGTTAAATATGGTAACATTATTATTTACTTTCCTGTTGTGAGAATCTTGTAAGTTCTGGACCTCTTTCGCACCTGCCTGCCTGAACTTCACATTAGACACTGATATTAGTCTAAAAACAGGTACATCCATGAGTACTAGTGTCCCCCCTTATGGATTATGGATTTCGCTAACAGCCCTGCCAGATTACCGTCTTCTTTCCTATTGAGGTGTAGGCCATGCCTTGTGAAATCCCCCCTATCTATAGCCTCGACAGGAACCAATCCAATGTCTGACTGAGTGGCCGCAACTGATCCAACTCCGTATTTACCCTCCTGACAGAGCGGTTAAACTGGGGCTGATCATGCCGCATGAAAGCAGGCACCGGCCCAACATTGGTATGGATCGTTGCCGAGGCTATTTTCGCCAGCTCAAACTCAATACTGTAGCCCTGATCCCTATCAATACTGTTCCTCAATCCACCCACTATCATCATATGATCCTGCTTTGAGAAACCTTTGCACAAGGAACCTATATCCTCTACCACCTGGTTAAGACATGCTTGAAAAAGTTTGTGACCTGGTACCTGTCACCTAATTTTTCCTGCAAAATCTAGCCCACACCTCTTCCATGGCTGCTACCAAGTAACAGAACTTTCCTCTTACTTTCTACTTTTTTTGAAACAGTTGGTTTCCTAGTGAGATTCTGTTACATCTTAACTAGAGCCTCTTCCTTACTTAACTGTGGTAGCAAGGCAAATCTATTGGTTGTGTCAATTGGGAAACTGTCAGACACTTCTCTTTCTGAGGCCCCTGTTCCCGGCTACCACTTCTCACCGCTGTTTACCCTCCTCCCCCCTTAACGTCTTCAGTTCCTCCATCGCTATGTCCAGATCAGCCTGAAGGGCTCTAATTTTCTCCTCCTGTTCAGCTACAATCCTGTCTCTTGAGAAAACCCTGCAAAAGAATGGAAGAGTCTCGTTTGCTTCCCTAATTCCCAATCCGCTACAATTTCCTCAATGATACCACCTGTCACAACAGCTGCACAAAAGCCCTGAACTAAGTTTCCTACTGCAGCTCACACAGTTAGTATCCATGGTAGTTTGGAAATTAGTTAAGAAAAAAATGGTTGAAATGGTTCTGAGCACTATGGGACTTAACTTCTGAGGTCATCAGTCCCCTAGAACTTAGAACAACTTAAACCTAACTAACCTAAGGACATCACACACACCCATACCCGAGGCAGGATTCAAACCTGCGACCGCAGCGGTCGCGCGGCTCCAGACTGTAGCGCCTAGAACCGCTCGGCCACCCCAGCCGACCCATTAGTTAAGAGATGTACTAAGTGATAACGATAATATATTAAATAAAGATGTAAAAGGACGCTGGCCGAAGTAGCCGAGCGGTTCTAGGCGCTAAAGTCTGGAACCGCACGACCGCTACGGTCGCAGGTTCGAATCCTTGCCTCGGGCATGGATGTGCGTGATGTCCTCAGGTTAGTTAGGTTTAAGTAGTTCTAAGTTCTAGGGGACTGATGACCTTAGAAGTTAAGACCTATAGTGCTCAGAGCCATTTGAACCATTTTTTGTAAAAGAACACTAAATATGTTTTGGAAAATAATATGTAAGTAAACTGTATTCACGTTAAAAAATTCAGCCTAACGGCCGAATGTAATCAAAACGGACTTTTTACGATTACTGGAAGAATACGCAAATAAAAGAAACACCTTTAATGGCAAGCTTGAAGAGCACACTAATGAACGTATTTAATCAGTTAATCTATAGCAAATGCACTTAAGATTGCGGTATAACGCTAAGTATGCACACTCGGAAAGTAAGGCAAAGCCGCGAAATGCAAAGAAAACGAACTTTTCGCGATTACTGGAACAATACGCAAAGAAAAGAAAACCTTTAATGGTGAGCTTGAGAAGCACCCTAATGAACGTATTTAATAAGTTAAACTATGGCAAATGCACTTACAATTGCGGTATAACGCTAAATATACACGCTCGAAAAATTAGGCCTAAGCAGCAGCAAGTAAACAAACGAAATTTTCGCGATTTCTGAAACACCACGCAAATAAAAGAAAAACTTTTAATGGTGAGCTTGAAGAGTACTTAGAGAACGTATTTAATTTGTTAAAAGCGGTCAACGACAATTAATTACAACCTAAGTTACTTATCTTTGACGAGAACTCTGCCTCCGCACGTGCGCCCTTGTGCAGGGTTACCATAGACGTGGGGGACCGGAATGCAGTTGTAGGGGAAGGAGTAGAAGGAGAATATGGGCTTGGGACAAGGAATGAAAGAGGAGAAAGACTAGTTGGGTTCTGTGACGAGTTTCTGCTAGTAATAGCGAAGAATCGGAAGAGGAGGAGCCATACTTGATAAAGGCCGGGTGATACTGGAAGATTTCAGTTAGATTACTTCATGGTCTGGCATAGATTCCGAAATCAGATACTGGATTGTAAGGCGTATCCAGGAGCAGATATAGACTCAGTTCACAATATAGTAGTGATGAAGAGGAGGCTAAAGTTTCAGACATTAGTTAGGAAGAATCAATACGTAAAGAAGTGGGATATGGAAGTACTAAGGAATGACGATATACAGTCCAAGATCTCTAAGGCAATAGATACAGCAATAAGGAATAGCTCAGTAGGCAGTACAGTTGAAGTGGAATGGACGTCTCTAAAAAGGGCCATCACAGAAGTTGGGAAGGAAAACATAGGTACAAAGAAGGTAGCTGCGAAGAAACCATGGGTAACAGAGGAAATACTTCAGTTGATTGATGAAAGGAGGAAGTACAAACATGTTCCGGGAAAATCAGGAATACAGAAATACAAGTCGCTGAGGAATGAAATAAATAGGAAGTGCAGGGAAGCTAAGACGAAATGGCTGCAGGAAAAATGTGAAGACATCGAAAAAGATATGATTGTCGGAAGAACAGTCTCAGCATACAGGAAATTCAAAACAACCTTTGGTGACATTAAAAGCAACGGTGGTAACATTAAGAGTGCAACGGGAATTCCACTGTTAAATGCAGAGGAGAGAGCAGATAGGTGGAAAGAATACATTGAAAGCCTCTATCAGGGTGAAGATTTGTCGGATGTGATAGAAGAAGAAATGATTTGGGGAAGTGGCAACAAAACGACAATTCACGCCGGTGTGTAGAATATCTGAGTCTGGCGACATACCATCTGACTTTCGGAAAAGCATCATCCACACAATTCCGAAGACGGAAAGACCTGACAAGTGCGAGATTTATGGCTCAATCAGCTTAACAGCTCATGCATCGAAGCTGCTTACAAGAATAATATACAGAAGAATGGAAAAGAAAATTCAGAATGCGCTAGGTGACGATCAGTTTGGCTTTAGGAAAAGTAAAGGCACGAGAGAGGCAATTCTGACGTTACGGCTAATAATGGAAGCAAAGCTAAAGAAAAATCAAGACACGTTCATAGGATTTTTCGACCTGGAAAAAGGGTTCGACAATATAAAATGGTGCGAGATGTTCGAAATTTTGAAAAAGTGGGGGTAAGCTATAGGGAGATACGGGTCATATACAATATGTACAACAGCCGAGAGGGAATAATAAGAGTGGACGACGACCAAGAAAGAAGTGGTGGTATTAAAGAGGCTGCAAGACAGGGCTGTAGCCTTTCGCTCCTACTGTTCAAACTGTACATCGAGGAAGCAATGATGGAAATAAAAGAAAGGTTCAGAAGCGGAATTAAAATACAAGGTGAAAGGATATCAATGATACGATTCGCTAATGACAGACACTGCTATCCTGGGTGAATGTGGAGAAGAATTACATGATGTGCTGAACGGAAGGAACAATCTGATGAGTACAGAGTATGGACTGAGAGTAAGTCGAAGAAAGACGAAGGTAATGAGAAGTAGTAGAAATGAGAACAGCCAGAGACTTAACAACAGGATTGATGGTCACGAAGTAAATAAAGTTAAGGAATTGTGCTAACTATGCAGTAAAATAATCAATGACGGAAGGAGCAAGGAGGACATCGAGCCAGCCGCTGTGGCCGAGCGGTTCTAGGCGCTTCAGTCCGGAACAGCGCTGCTGCTACGGTCGCAGGTTCGAATCCTGCCTCGGGCATGGATGTGTGTAATGTCCTTAGGTTACTAGGGTTTAAGTAGGTCTAAGTCTAGGGGACTGGTGACCTCAGATGTTTAAGTTCCATAGTGCTTAGAGCCATTTGAAACATTTTTTGAGGACATCAAAAGCAGACTAGCAATGGCAAAAAGGGGATTCCTGTCCAAAACAAATCTACTACTATCAAATATGGGCCTTAATTTGAGCAAGAAATTTCGGTGAATGTACGTCTGGAGTAAAGCATTGTATGGTAGTGAAACTGGGAAGACCAGAACAGAAGAGAATCGAAGCATTTGAGATGTGGTGCTAAAGACGTATGCTGAAAATTAGATGGACTGATGAGGTAACGAATGAGGAGGTTCTGCGCAGAACCAGCGAGGAAAGGAATATGTGTAAAACGCTGACAGGGGTGGGGGGTGGGGGGGGGGGTGATAGGACATCTGTTAAGGCATCAGGGAATCGCCTCCACGGTACTAGAGGAAGACATACTCTGGAATAAATCGAGCAAATAACTGAGGCGAAGGTTGCATGTGCTACTGTGAGATGAAGAGGTTACCACGAGAGAGGAGTTGGTGGTGAGCCGCATCAAACCAGTCCGATGACTGATGACCAAAAAAAATTGTTGCTCTATCGGTCGGAGGATGGCATTCACGTATCGTACAGCCGTTACGGCGCCTTCCATGACCACCGGCGGCGTACATCGGCCCGATATAATACCACCCCAAATGGTGTCGTGGTTGCAAAGATGGACCCCGCCATGGACGTCTGAAGTGAAGTTGCGCATCGTGCAGGCTATTGCGCACAGTTTGACACGTAACACGTCCTGGGGCTGCACAAAAAGCATTTTTCAACACAGTGGCGTTTGCTGTCAGGATTCCTTCGAGCCATAACCCGTAGGTAGCGGTCATCTACTGCAGTAGTAGTCCTTGGACGGGATGAGCGAGGCATGTCATCGACACTTCCTGTCTCTCTGTATCTCCTCCATGTCCGAACAACATTGCTTTGGTTCACTCCGAGACGCCTGGACGCTTCCCTTGTTGAGAGCCCTTCCTAACAATGCGGACGCGATCGAGCCGCGATATTGACCGTCTAGGCATTGTTGACAACACGAGCCGTGTACCTCCTTCCTGGTGGAACGACTGGAGCTGATCGGCTGTCGGACCCCATCCGTCTAATGGGCGCTGCTCATGTATGGTTGTTTACATCTTTGGGCGAGTATAGTGACATTTCTGAAGAGTAAACGGGACTGTGCCTGAGATACAATATCCACAGTCAACGTCCATCTTCAGCAGTTCTGGGAAACGGGGTGATGCAAAACTATTTTTGATGTGTGTGCGTTGCAGACAAAATAGTTAACAAACTTTATCTCATTCATTATGTACGTTGAACGTGCGACTGTTGTTGCAGTAGAGGATGCTTTCTGTTTCAATACTGACAGCATTCGCTCTATACTGCATTTGGAGAACATTTAGTTTTCCATCGCCAGACGTGGAGCGACTGAAGCGTCGGCCTCATGCGGTGCTACTAATAGTGCCGCTGAGAAATAGTTGAAATTTTATAGATTGTTCCGTTTTGTGCATTTAAATGTGTTACCAAATCACTTTCTCAGTTTTGTCACGATTCTTTTTGCTGTGAACGAACGTTTCACTATCTATAATTTTCCATCACCCGTAAATCTCCTACTTCCTTCCTGCACAGAACTTGTGTTTTCTGTCACTCATCTATCTAAGTTCCCGCATGTCCTGTGTTCACCTCTACGTCTGCTCGGATTGCTGCCTCGCCGCCCCGCCTGACCCCTGACCTGTGGTGCCCGCAGCATCTGCGTCACGGTGGTGGTGCTCAACGTGCACTTCCGGTCGCCGCAGACGCACGTGATGGCGCCGTGGGTGCGGCGCGTCTTCATCCACATCCTGCCGCGCCTGCTCGTCATGCGCCGGCCGCAGTACCAGATCGACAAGCGCAGGTGGGCGCCTCGCCTCGCCTCCCCTCGCCTCACCTCACCTCACCTCGCCTCGCCTCACCTCACCTCACCTCACCTTACCTCACCTCACCTCAATTCCCCTCACCTCACCTCACCTCACCTCACCTCACCTCACCTCTCCTCACCTCACCTCACCTCACCTCGCCTCACCTCACCTCACCTCACCTCGCCTCGCCTCACCTCACCTCTCCTCACCTCACCTCTCCTCACCTCACCTCACCTCACCTCACCTTGCCTCACGTCACCTCACCTCGCCTCACCTCACCTCACGTCACCTCACCTCACCTCACCTCATCTCCCCCCACCTCACCTCACATCCCCTCCCCTTACCTCCCCTCACCTTGCTTTACCTCACCTCCTCTCACCTCGCCTCACCTTACGTCACCTCCCCTCGCCTCACCTCACCTCACCTTACCTCACCTCACCTCAATTCCCCTCACCTCACCTCACCTCACCTCACCTCACCTCACCTCGCCTCACCTCACCTCACCTCGCCTCGCCTCACCTCACCTCTCCTCACCTCACCTCTCCTCTCCTCACCTCACCTCACCTCACCTTGCCTCACCTCACCTCACCTCACCTCGCCTCGCCTCACCTCACGTCACCTCGCCTCACCTCACCTCATCTCCCCCCACCTCACCTCACATCCCCTCCCCTTACCTCCCCTCACCTTGCTTTACCTCACCTCCTCTCACCTCGCCTCACCTTACCTCACCTCCCCTCACCTCACATCACCTGACCTTGCCTCACCTCACCTCACCTCACCTCATCTCGCCTCACCTCACCTCACCTCACCTTACCTCACCTCACCTCAATTCCCCTCACCTCACCTCACCTCACCTCACCTCACCTCACCTCACCTCACCTCACCTCGCCTCGCCTCACCTCACCTCTCCTCACCTCACCTCTCCTCACCTCACCTCACCTCACCTTGCCTCACGTCACCTCACCTCACCTCGCCTCGCCTCACCTCACGTCACCTCGCCTCACCTCACCTCATCTCCCCCCACCTCACCTCACATCCCCTCCCCTTACCTCCCCTCACCTTGCTTTACCTCACCTCCTCTCACCTCGCCTCACCTTACCTCACCTCCCCTCGCCTCACCTCACCTCACCTTACCTCACCTCAATTCCCCTCACCTCACCTCACCTCACTCACCTCACCTCACCTCGCCTCACCTCACGTCACCTCTCCTCACCTCACCTCTCCTCACCTCACCTCACCTCACCTTGCCTCACCTCACCTCACCTCACCTCGCCTCGCCTCACCTCACGTCACCTCGCCTCACCTCACCTCATCTCCCCCCACCTCACCTCACATCCCCTCCCCTTACCTCCCCTCACCTTGCTTTACCTCACCTCCTCTCACCTCGCCTCACCTTACCTCACCTCCCCTCACCTCACATCACCTGACCTTGCCTCACCTCACCTCACCTCACCTCATCTCGCCTCACCTCACCTCACCTCACCTTACCTCACCTCAATTCCCCTCACCTCACGTCGCATCACCTTGCCTCACATCGCCTCCCCTCACCTCACCTCTCCTCACCTCACCTCGCCTCACCTCACCTCACCTCACCTCACCTTCCCTCACCCTTGCCGGCCGCGGTGGCCGTGCGGCTCTGGCGCTGCAGTCCGGAACCGCGGGGCTACTACGGTCACAGGTTCGAATCCTGCCTCGGGCATGGGTGTGTGTGATGTCCTTAGGTTAGTTAGGTTTAAATAGTTCTAAGTTGTAGGGGACTTATGACCCAAGATGTTGAGTCCCATAGTCCTCAGAGCCATTTGAATTAGGCCTTCCCTCACCTCCCCTCGCGTCCCTCCCCTCACCTCGCCTCACCTCACCTTACCTCACCTCGCCTCACTGCACCTAAGCGCGCCCTCCCACACCGGAGCCACGGCTCAGTCAAACTGTGCCGCTCAGTCACAGTTTGTATGTGCAGTGTCGTCTGAAAACGGGCGGGTGGAAAAGAAAGTAAGTAACCTGATAATTGTTTCACAAGTAATCTCCCTAACTGGTAATAAATGTTTCCCACTGTGAAACAAAAAGTTTGCAGTTGCCTGTGGAATCGCGATTATACCTAGACGCGGGCCCCACGTGTTTCCGAGGGTGTTTGGACTACACTGCTGAAGTTCTCCTGGTAAGCCCTCACGCATCCTCCACACAGTCCTGACTCTGCCCGAGTGGTTTCCGCGTTTTTGGAGCCCCGAAACAAGACATTCCTGGCCGTCGATTTGCTTCGGACGAAGAGCTGCACGACGGGTATAATCGTGCTCCGCTAAGTGACTGCAAAATAAACGAATTGACAGTTACGGCGATTACTTTTGAAATAAAAGCCTAAGCAGTTTACTTACTTGTCGTCTGTCCCGTTTTTATTTCACTGTCCCTTCTACACAGCTGGACATTAAAATTTCCGTCCAATATAGATAGAAACTAGCACAAAACACAGAAAAACGAGATGGATGCTGCTGGCCAATAATGCCATTTCCATTTCCCCAAACCACTCGACTGATTTCGAGCAAGCTCGGTACGCATAAGAGAACCACTGTGCGTGTAAGGGCCGTCTATGTCCCATAGGGGTGGGGAATAAAAATATTTGTTTCTCACTATGATGTGCTGCCTGTCCACCGCTGCAGAACGGCTACGCTTGGCAGGTTGCTTTACAACCCCCGCAGGTGCGTGTATCACTTGCTACGGGAGCTCCTGCGACAAGTCATTCGTTTTATCGAATCCGCATATGTCGGGGTACCTAGGCTCAATGGCGGGTCTCGGTGATGTTCCACACCTAGGGTTGGGAGAGGGTAAGGGGATCGGTAAAGGCAGTGACATATCAGCATACCTATATAAAGTGTGAAGTAATTTCTACCAAGCTTAGCACGCATGCCAGTTGCTGTATCGAAAAATTTAGTCGCCCAATAAGACACAACTACGGATGACGGTGGAGGATGGAATTGAAGAAAAGCTAACATAAAACCGTAACCCAGAAAAGTCTGGAGCAATTCCAAACAAATTCAATGTATCCACCACTCATAATGTGTATAAAAATACTGTGGGAGTAATAAATCCCTACCACCTTGTGGGGCGTGGGTACGATCGACGAGGGGTGAAACGAAAAAATGTTGGAAAGTGACCTGTTGGTATTCCCTTTCTACACTTAGTTGACTAGGAATACTTTAAAACTGTGATGCCCAATATCCTGCTTATTTGTGTTACTTAATACGTGAACCACTTCGCAAGAAAGAGCACAGTAATTTTATCAGAGTGTTTCAGTCCTCGCGGCTCAATACCACAAATACGTTTACATCCCTGTCTGGAAATACTGTACGTAGTGTAAATCGGCACAGAGTGAGACAGTTGCCAGTGTGAAATATACGTAGCAGGCTTAGCTGCTAGCAAGAAGCTGGTACGTGACCAAATTTGTAGGTGAGTTGGAGATACACAGGGTATGAAATTCGGTACGTAAGTGGCCAATCCTACCCACCTCTGGTAGCAGCAACGTTCCGACTTGGTCGGACATCAAGTGGAACTTAGCTCGGGTGACAGACACATGTGTGTCACCCGGTTCTGCTTCAGCTCTGTGCGATGGATATGAGAGAGTTTCTTGCCAGCCTGTGACCAGATTACTCCACTGGATGTAGGTCTGCAAATCGTGCTAGCCTCCGTACTGAGCTCGGTTAGGATGGCACGGGCATTCGTCCCAAAGACCTCAAAGACGGGACATAGCCACCAGTATTAACATGTCTTACCTTATCGTAGATAGGTTAAGGAAAGGCAAAATTACGTTTATAGCATTTGTAGAGTTAGAGAAAGCTTTTGACAATGTTCACTGGAATACACTCTTTGAAATTCTTAAGGTAGCAAGGGTAAAATACAGGGAGCGAGAGAATATTTACAACTTATACAGAAACCAGACGCAGTTACAGGAGTTGAGAAGCATGAAAGGGAAGCGGTGGTTGAGAATAGGTGTGAGACAGGGTTGTAGCCTACCCCGATGTTATTGAATCTATACATTGAGCAAGCAGTAGAGGGAACCAAAGAGGAATTTGGAGAAGGATTACAGTTTAGGAAGAAGACATACAAACTTTGATGTTTGCCGATGACATTGTAAGTCCGTCAGAGGCAGCAAAACACTTGGAAGAGCAGCAGGACAGAAGGGGCAGTGTTTGCAAAGCAGGATGTAAGATGAACATCAACAAAAGAAAACCAAGGCTTGTTTACTTATTGCTTATTTAGCTTGACCATATCATGGCCTTCATGCCCTTTCTGACACCTGATCAGGAACAATACATATAAAAATACATATTACATAAGAGTCACAATAATAATCTGCATAATTAATAAAAATAATAATTGGAAATAATAATAATGGAATGTAGTCGAACTACGTCAGACAGTGTCGAGGAAATTAGATTAGCAAGCGAGACACGTAATGTAATAGATGAGTTTTGCTATTAGAGCAACAAAATAGCTTGTGATGGCCGAAATAGAGTGTAGACTGGCAGTGGCGAGAAAAGTGTTTCAGAAGAAGAGAAATTCGTTAACACTGAATTTAGTTTCAAGAGTTAGGAAGTGTTTTCTACAGGTATACTATGTGATCAATAGTATCCGGACATCTGGCTGAAAATGACTTACAAGTTCGTGGCGTCCTTCATCGGTAATGCTGGAATTCAGTATGCTGTTGGCCACCCTTACCCTCGATGACAGCTTCCACTCTCGCGGGCATACGTTCAATCAGGTGCTGGAAGGTTTCTTGGGGAATGGCAGCCGATTCTTCACCGAGTGCTGCACTGAGGAGAAGTATCGATGTCGGTCGGTGAGACCTGGCACGAAGTCGGCGTTCCAAAACATTGTAATTCCGTCAGGTGTTCTGTAGGATTCAGGTCAGGACTCTGTGCAGTCCGTTACAGGGATGTTATTGTCGTCTAACCACTCCGCCACAGGCCGTGCATTATGAACAGGTGCTCGATCATGTTGAAAGATGCAATCTGCATCCCCGAATTCCTCTTCAACTGTGGGAAACAAGAAGATCCTTCAAACATCAATGTAGGCCTGTGCTGTGATGGTGCCACAGAAGAAAACAAAAGGTGCAAGCCCCCTCCACGAAAAACACGACCACGCCACAGCACCACCGCCTCCGAATTTTACTGTTGCCACTACACTTGCTGGCAGATAATGTTCACCAGGCATTCGCCATACCCACACCCTGCCATCGGATCGCCACATTGTATACCGTGATTTGTCACTCCACACAAAGTTTTTCAGTGTTCAGTCGTCCAATGTTTGCGCTCCTTACACCAAGCGAGGCGTCGTTTGGCAGCTCGACCATGAAATCCAAGTTTTCTCACCTCCCACCTAACTGTCATAGTACTTGCAGTGGATCTTGATGCAGTTTGGAATTCCTGTGATGGTCTTGACAGATGTCTGCCTATTACACATTATGACCCTCATCAACTGTGGTCTCTGTCAGTCAACAGACGAGGTCGGCCTACACTCTTTTGTGCTGTACGTGTCCCTTCACGTTTCCACTTCACTATTGCATCGAGAGCAGTGGACCAAGGGATGTTTAGGAGGGTAGAAATCTCGCATACAGACGTATGACACAAGTGACACCCAATCTCCTGACCACGTTCCAAGTCTGTGAGTTATGCGGAACGCCCCAGTCTGCTCTCACACGATGTCTAACGACTACTGAGGTCGCTGATATGGAGTACCTGGGAGCAGGTGGCAGCACAGTGCACCCAATATGAAAACCGTATGTCTTTGGGTGTGTCCGGATACTTTCGATCACATAGTGTATTTGTCTGGAGCGTAGGTTTCATGGAAGTGAAACGTAGACAATAAACAGTGTAAACAAGATGAAAATGGAAGCACTTGAGTTGTGATGCTACAAAAGATTTCATGGGTAGATTGCACAAGTAATGAGGAGATAATGAGTAGGATTCGAGAGAAAAGAAATCTGTGGCACCACTTGACCAAGAGGACGGATCGTTTGGCAGGACACATTCTGAGACATCAAGGGATCGCCATCTTCCTACCAGAAGGATGTGTGTGTGTGGGGGGGGGGGGGGGCAGAGTGCTGTAAAAATCATAGAGGAAGATCAAGAGATGAATACAGTAAGCAGGTTGAGGATGATGTAGGTTGCACTAGTCATTCGGAGATGAAACGCTTGCACAGGATAGAGTAGCGTGGACAGCTACATCAAACCCATCTTCGGTCTGAAAACCACAACAGCAGCAACAACAATAACAACATATTTTTTGATCCTTAGGCTCGCTGATGAGTGTCTAGATGACGTTTTACCCCTAATATTGGGAGGTGGGTAAGGGGGCACTAAAGACAGTGACGCATCACACCATCTCCGATAAGCCGGAAGCAATTTCTGCGAAGCTTAAGCACACTCGTCACTATCGGTCTCGAACAAAATTGTGGTCCCATAGCACACACATATAGGTGAGAGTGGGGTTGAAAAAAGGCGAGCATAAAAGCATAATCTGGAAACGCCTGGAGCAACTTCAACCAGATTTGCCATATACATCTATTATTATTAGTACAAAAATACTGTGGGGAGCCGGCAGGGCGTCGATTCGACCTGAGCTCGGCTGACAGACGCGGCTCCATCACTCTGGGCGAGGGTTCACCAGTCATAGCGGCCGGTGGGAGGTTGTCTCGGCAACGTGTGACCAGATGTTTCCAGTAGGTGAGAGATCTGGAGGTAGGTCAGGACAGCACAGGCAGCATTCCATCTACTGTTATCCTGTTGGAAGACATTATCAACATATAATAAATGTAACAATACTGTACAAAATACCTGTTATTCAAACCGGAGGCGATGGTACAATGTACGCTGTACCAACCTGTCACGTCATGTGCTGGGCCCGTATGACGATGATGAACACAGTCTGGCAGCGTTCATTCTCCTCAGAGCCTCCACACACGGAGACAGCCCCGGTGATGCTGTTTGCAGAACTGATGTCTGATGCGGCTGGTCGCTTTCTCTGCTGCCGGCAGCGGGCGGAGCTCCAGACACTGTCGCGATGTCCGCGTCGACAGAGTGGTTTGCCGCAATCAGGCGCGATTGCAGACTGGAGGCATGTGACGTGGCTGTACCATCCTGGAAGGCTGAGTGAAAAAAAAGTGCGTCAATCCTCTCGGGCACTAGTCGCCTGAGGCTAGTTAGACCCTTCACAGCGCTGAGTACGGCTCTCCTGAACCCGTGTATGCCATAGTCGGATGACCGTCGTGGAATGTCGACTAACGTAAACAGCGATATCGCAAAATGATAAAAAGAGAAAGGAGGTAGTACAGTTACTGCACTGAACCAAGGGTGGTATTTAAGCAGCATAATGTTACAGTCGTCACCTAGCAGTTCCAATTGCTTGACTAACAAGGAGAGACAGGTGTACAGATTTCGAAGTATTAGATGATGGGACACTCTAAATCCACTCTACATTTTAGATTGGGAAAAAAATCCAAGTCGGAGGTCGTGGTACAGGATCAGTTTCAGGCCAAGTCGATTCGTTAGAGCACTAAAAATAAGGAAATTTTATATTTACATATCAGAGCCACGATCTAATAGTTTGTGACAAGTTGAAGAATTTGTGATTTCGATCCGTGGTAAGAGGCCAGGTGCTCAAGTGATAACTATCCTGACGCAAAAGAACTCGACATCAAAGTACGAACCAAAACCAGTGAGGTGAATCAGTGAAGGACTGAGCCGAAACAACACTGAGAGTGTGAAAATATCTTGCAACCGAATAACTACATCAGACATCAAGGCAGTTTGTTAGAAAATATTCAGTAATGTTGAGATGCGGCAGGCAAAAGGGACAGAAGTGGGAGAGTCTAAAGAAAACTCGAGCCTTTCGTCCGGCATGTTTTGTATCATGAGAGCTACTGTTCTCGTTTCTCTCGTCTTTCTGAAGTGACTCGAACACTGGCAAGCCTATGACGGGAGCCTCCGATCTCTGAATGTGCTGCAGACTCAGTTAAATGCTACTAAGTTGCAATCACGACGTGGGGGTCTGAGAAAATTTTACACTTTTGTGAAGCAGCCTAATCGCCAGGTTACTCACAGGAGGCTGCCTGTTGCCTATCAGTGCCAGGACTGTTAAACGTACCAAGGCGGCTGCAGCTGACGGTGCCTGTCCCATGTCAAGTTGCATGTCGTGCTACGTACCCGCACGTGGTGTGTGTTTCCGGTCATACAGTCGACAGCAGACCTACCGACCCACCAACACAGGTGGCTGCCTCTGCAAGGGAATTATGCTCCATTGCTCGTAGCAGGAACGAGAGCAATTGGAGGGGGGGTGGGGGGGGGGGGGGGTATAATGGCGTTGCATAACGCTAAGGTCCACAACGAGCTTGTTATGAATGAGACGAGGTTTGTGGAACGTTGCTACGGCTGCCCCATTTTTTATCTACTCCTCTCCATTTGGCAGCCGCACAGTGCATCAAAATTCCGAAAACGTTGACAAAATTCGAAACTTCGGTCAGTATGGATAAAAATCTGTATCAGATCCAGTATGACCCACAAAATTTACAAGCAATATGAATATTTGGTCAAAAACAGATAACAGGGGACTCTTGAACGTATGAATTTGATATAGAATTCTAAAAATGAGCATCCACTATGGAGAATAAAATCCATAAAAGTACTAAATGGTTCTCTTACACCAGTTTCTCAATATGTTAAGTTTTATTTTGATAGCCAAATGGAAAAAGAAGACTATATTCATTTTTGTCAAGTTTGTCTAAAAATTCTATTGTTGCCTTGGGTAGTCTGGAGGACAAAATGTCTTTCCCAATATCTGAAGTGACCAATTTTCCGAAGGCTTTAGTTTGTGCAGCATATGATACGTCAACTGATCTGTAACTTTTCAACTACAGAGGGCATGTCTTACTGTCCAACCAGTAGTAGAACTTCTTAAAACGAAAGTGATTATTTTGATTCGTTGCCTCCTGTGATTGAGCTCTGAGCTTGGTGAATAAAGTTAAAATAATTTGCCTCACACTGTGTGGCGCTGCAATGGAATCTCTGGATCCTTTTCGTGGACTCTAAAATCCACTGTAGTTTACTCAGTAAACTTGAAAATCTCGCTCTCTCATTCCTCGACTAGAACACCAGATGAACCGGAAATTAACGTTGATATTCAACATTTATTTCTTGTAATATTAGTATTATTTATGCCTTTTAGACTTCTGGTCTTTTGTTTACCATCTACATACAAGAAAATACGATGGAAATGTTCACACCCTCATAATTATGCTTTACACATGGATCAGAGCCCTATACGTATAAATCTGGACTAAATCTTATATTTTTTAATCGACATACAGAAATTACATAAATGGTGGCATAGTGAGAGCTTCATTTCAAACGTGACTCATTACCAGAATAGTGAGTAGTACTTGAATTTTACAGGTGCTTCTCAATATACACAGTCATACTTATCAGAAAATTGGAAAAATATTGAAGTTTCTCAGTTTTCATTAAGCTTTAAAATTCATTCATTTCTTTTTTGACATCACTGTTGCATGAGTAAGTAAGTATTTAGTGGTTTTCATTTAAGTACATACCTCTTAAACCAGCCTCCAGAATAAATACAAATATTTTACATGATGTGAAAAATGCATTACTTTGTTTGCCCAATTAGGCTGACACAACATGACATCTCACAGACAACAGAGCTGTATGTGTGACCTGAAACAGGATACAGTCAAGTTGACCGTTTTATATGAGTAGCAATTAATGAGCCAAACAATACTGTAGCCATCCTTTGAATTCAAATATCCGAACTAGAATTTTTATTTGTTTCAATTTTCGTATGCTGCCCCATTTGACAGACAGGTGTAGTGTGCCCGGTCCATTTACTTGCCCCATTTGACAGCTGGGTCGAATGCACCGACCCCACGCCCACTGTCATTTGCCAGACCCCAGACCCGCCTGCCCCGTCACACCTCCGCCCCCACGTGACAGCAGTGCTTAACGCAGCCGGCCCCCAACTGCTGCCCGCAGCTTCGGGCTGGCGACGACGGCCCACCGCGTCATGGTCCGCACGTGCAACGGCCTGGAGCTGCGCGACTCGTCGCTGCTGTCGGCCGCCGCCGCCGCCGCCGCCGACTCGTCGGCCTCGTCGGAGCTGGTGGCGGAGCCCTCGCCGCACGACTTCTTCCCCAGGCTGCTCGACCACGAGTTCACCTCCAGGTAGGCCGCCGCAGCCTTTCTCCGCACCAGTCTCTCGCAGTAAGTGTTCGTCGTTCCCGTCTCCTCACCAAACGCCATTCATTTCTTCGCAGTTGAAAAATGACTGAGACATTGTTAACGTCTCTTCCTTCTTCTGCTCATCGTGTAAGACAGGAAAAGAGTACGCAGGCAGCTCAGACTATCCAGGGTATAAGCGTACAGTTGGCAACACTGCTGACGGTATTTAATGTGATGTTTCAAAGACATCTACATCTACTTCTACATACATACTCCGCAGTCCACCATATGGTGCGTGGCGGAGGGTACCTCGTACCACAACTAGCATCTCTCCCTGTTCCAAATAGGACGAGGGAAAAATGACTGCGTATATGCCTCTGTACGAGCCTTAATCTATCTTATCTTTGTGGTCTTTCCGAGGAATATAAGTCGTTGGCAGTAAAATTGTACTGCAGTCAGCCTCAAATGCTGTTTCTCTAAATTTCCTCAGTAGCGATTCACTAAAAGAACGCCTCCTCTTCTCTAGAGACTCCCACCCGAGTTCCTGAAGCATTTCCGTAACACTCGCGTGATGATCAAACCTACAAGTAACAAATCTAGCAGCCCGCCTCTGAATTGCTTCTATGTCCTCCCTCAATCCGACCAGATAGGGATCCCAAACGCTCGAGCAGTACTCAAGAATAGGTCGTATTAGTGTTTTATAAGCGGTCTCCTTTACATATGAACCACATCTTCCCAAAATTCTACCAATGAGCCGAAGACGACTATCCGCCTTCCCCACAACCGCCACTACATGCTTGTCCCACTTCATATCGCTCTGCAATGTTACGCTCAAATGTTTAATCGACGTGACTGTGTCAAGCATTACACTACTAAAGGAGTATTCAAACATTACGGGAATCTTTTTCCTATTCATCTGCATTAATTTACATTTATCTATATTTAGATTTAGCTGCCATTCTTTACGCCACATCACACGTTGAAGCCATATTGCCATCAATCTGCGCAACTTTATTTAAAGATCACAAATTCAAATATGTTTTTCTGTCGTTTGTGTCAAAGAATTCGAACTTAACACATTGTGTTTTTTTCAGTTTTCTGAATTAGTTTTCTGCCGCCGACCTCAGTAATTTTATGTAATGTTTCCTTAACAGTGCTTGCACTCCATGACAGTGATGCAGAATGCCGACTGTGTGCGACTGTGGAACCTCTAGCGAACTCTGCTGGCCGACTAAAGGGCTAAAGCTGATGAATCCTTAGACCGAACACCAAGTGAGCCTTTATTAAAATAAAAGTTTATAGAGCAGTAACTGTGCTGCAGCGACTCGCGCAATTCTGCCGCTGCCTCAAATCGAAAGCTAGAAGGACAGTCGAAAGAGAAGCGGTGTCTCTCAAAAAACACAATTACCTATTTTCCATTCAAAAACAACTTAAGAGAGAAAATAAAATACCAACTATGAGACGTAAAACTGTAGGGGACGATTTTTTAAACATAAAATAATACTGGAAATGTTAAGAACGAAAGAAAAGGAAATGTGATGAAGTTATTTGAAATTGTTGGCCCATCATCTTTTACAACTTCAGCCTAAAATAACACTAATGAAGATATTTTGAGGACTGAGTACAGTCTGGTGCCTCCACAACGGTTTCTTGTCTTCCTCACTCGGCTTACGAATTGGGACGATTATCAGGAAACACCACCTGCAGTTGCCTCACTCTCTGACAGTATTTTTCTGTCACACAGTTAGTGACCGCGCCAGTTGTTGCACAGTGCAAGAGGTGCAGTTAAACCAATTTCAAGAAAATTACTCGTCCTGCCTTTTCCCCATGGGAGAGGCCCCTTTAATTCCACACGAACACCAACTGAAACACTTCCTTTGTGGAAATACTTTGCATTTCTCCCTCGCCCATTCCTTTAGGTTGCTTGGTTTTGTTTACAGGCGAACTTCACATCCCACCAGGATTTTCAACATGCGTCATTTACATATGCTGGCTTCGATAAAATTTTAGCAACTGTTCTAGCAACGAAATGGCCATATTTCTGAAGTGTTCTCCACACTAGCGTAGGCAGGCATCCCTCCCATTCGTTGTCACTTGGGTGGGACCTGTGACGGGGACACCTGGGTACTCTCACTCACATTATCCACTACAATTCGTTGTATAAGTATCTCTCGAAACTTCCCCTACTTTGGATTCCGCTCCTCAGGTAAGCTAAACAGTTTCCCTTAATTCGCTTCTGTAGTGATGATTGGGTCAAAAGACCAATGCACACTCTCTTGTCATCTCATTTGCACGTAGCTGATTTTTCATCAGCAGCTGGTGGTAGATATGACAGAACATAGTCGACCATGTTTCCTAACCAGGGCAGTACACTGTCTTGAAGTCTTGCAGCATGAAAGCTCATCTCATTAACGCTCTAGGCTGCAATTTACGGGTAGCCTAAACAAACAGGCACATAGAAATCTAAGTGATACGGAAGAAGTTGGTGCATCAGTCCAGCCTTTGTATCCTCCAATACAAATTACCAATTAGCTCATCACGACCATTTTAGTTCATCTTCAGCAGCCCAGTTGGGTCCAGATCGGTGAAATCCAACACGTTTATGAATTTACAGTTGAAATTAATAGAAAACTCTGGAGTTGATTTCTGTTCCTAGGAGGGGGCGAATTTGTCAATGACTCTGGATCAGGACGAACACTAGCAGGCATATTCACATGGCTGCTGCCACTTGGACATCGTCTACATAATAACATACAGATTTTCTTAGTTCGCCCAGTACATAATTCAGTAGATAAGTTTCGTCCAAATGAGAGGACAGTAATTTGATAGGCTCTTCCTTCGAAAGTAGACACTGTTTGGAATCTTGATTCCTTGTTTAGACTAACTTGCCAGTAACCTAAGCTTAATCACATTGAAGAGCAGAACTTGGCTCCATTCAACTTCTGTAGTGTTTCTGTCATATCTTGTGGCTGGTCCCTTGTGCTCTGTGTATAGGTATCTGTTCAGTGTCCTAGCATCAAGGAATGATCACATCTCACCATTCCCTTTGTCTTCTGTGACTCGTCGATTTAAATAGGGCCCACTGTTCTTTTCTATGACATCTCAGACTTCCATCTGTTTGGTAACCTTGGTAGCTGCTTCTTTGCACTATAACAGATCTTGTCATGCTTTTTTTTGCAAGTGGCACTCCTTAAGCCTCCTAGGCGGTACAAGAATAGCTTTCTATGGACCAATGCTAATCAGAAAACTTCTTCTAGCTAATTGTCCATCATATTCCTTTTTTTCTGTGCAAAATGGTTGTGGGTAACTTCTAGATCGTCCAGTGGGACAGCTTCAGTACCTTCTGTTTCAGTTCTAAGAACTGAACTTGTTTATCTTTCAAATTTAACCCATCTCTCCTGAAGACAAGGCCCACTGTCGCATTGATCATCCAGTCAATGCCTAAAATAACTGGGGAAGGTAAAACGTCTATAACCAGAAGATCCATATCCCACGTTACTCCTCCCACTTCTACTTGACAAAACACTTGCCCAGTGACCTTCGCTGTCTAGTAAGCCAAAGCATTAACAATATGGTTTATGGGAACAGGGAACACGTCTACCCTTTCCGTTCGCCGCCTTTATTTCACCATTTCGCCAAGATTACAGAACTGCTGAATCCCAAGCCATAAGGTATTTGATTTTTTTCCCCAGCTACTTTAATCTTGATTTCTGTATTATACCACAGTCGCTCTACTATATCCTTCACTGGTTCTATTGGCATCTCCTCAGCCGTTCTCAAGCCATAAGGCGTGAAGACAAATATTAATTTCTGGGATACGGACACACATATTTTCCCAGCCGAATTCTTGCATTTGATCCTTATCTTTCTTGTCTTGGCTCCTTTCTGTGATCTTTGCTTTCTACGCAGGTAGCTCTCATATTAGGCGACCACTTTCCATTTCTGACTCTTCCGTTTTTCTTTCAGCTGCCTGCCTCTTCAAAGAGTCTGTATTCTC
Organism: Schistocerca gregaria; assembly: GCF_023897955.1. NCBI lineage: Eukaryota > Metazoa > Arthropoda > Insecta > Orthoptera > Acrididae > Schistocerca > Schistocerca gregaria. The sequence goes on from NC_064929.1 coordinate 221,324,701, forward strand.
AAGAAAAGGGAAAGCCCCTTCCAATGATCTTTTACTGTCAATGCTAATACCTGGGTCTAGATGGAAAAATTTTGCAGTATGGTTGCAAGCTTGCTACTGTCCTTTAGAATCTAGACTTTAATAAGAATGGCACGGTAATGTAATCAGAACACAGGAGAAGTTGTGATGTACATGACAACAGATTTATTCAATCTCAACATAACAAGACAAAAAATGACTAAAGAAAAGTCACACAAACATCTTTATTTGACAGAAGCTATCACTAACATGGGGTCTATGGTGGACAAAGTTATCAGCTATGGAGCGAAACACGACACTAATCGGAACACTAATGGCTCTATCTGACTTGATGCACGTGAATGCGAGGTATGGGACAACAACTACCCCACAATCGAGCATCTGTACTCTACCATTCCAATAAAAGAAAAATATGGTTCGAAAGAACAGGGTGCTGAGAAACATATGTTGGAGCCCTACGCTGTAGCAGCGAATACTTGACCCTTCTGGTGGTCGGGGCGTCACACCACGAAGCGTTCGGCGACTGGAGTCACTGACGGCCGCAGTCTCTTACTAATGGCGCGGTCAAGCGTTCGGGTAATTAGGGACGCAGGTACTTCCCTATGAGGCCTACCCCGATGCATTCCAGTGTGCAGGTGGACCCGTCGGCTGGTCTGCCACGACTGCGAGTGACAGAATATGTCAAATGTTTAGACGGCCGCCTCAAGACAAATAAGTACACTCACGCATCACTCGTTGTGTGCCTGATGCTAGAAGCAGTACCTCTTGAAAGGTATGTGCTGAGAGTCGATCAGGATGGAGCCAGTGAAAAATGTCGATAGTTCCCAACCGCAAGTAAGATCTTTGACAGCTAACAGAGCTAGTTGCACGCGGTAAGAGTTTGAGTAGTGGTGAGGAGATGCGCACAGACAGCAGACGTGTTTCGAGTCGGAGCTAGATGCCTGCAGGAGGCAGCCGGGTCGTGACAGCATCAAAGTAAGAATTGGCGCCACGCACATGATAAGCTATATATTGAGTGAAACTCGGCACATACCTGGAGAAACTAGAAAGAATAATTAATAAAATAGGTTTCCTTTGGTTAAATAATGTCTAAAAGCTAGATAGAAATCCCATTGTTGATGCAATAAGCGTTTTGTGAAACTTTCTGGTAAATCCATGCTATAGAAATTTTTTTTAGTTTTTCACATGTGCCTTAAAAGTTTGAACAATAAATATTTTTAGATAAAATTAGAGTTTCATCTCACACCTTATGTCGTTCTCCGCATTCTGTGCTTGCACTGAACCAAAAGGTACATTACAGTAAAGCTAATAATTTCATTTATCAGAGTAAAATAATCTATATGCCATTGCACAGTTGGCAAATTATTCAGATCAGGACAGAATTTTTATTAAGTAACAAACAGCGCCAAAATGAGTAAAGTTATCTAGAACGACAATTTTATGCCATTGCACTACGGCGGAGTTGCATATATGTTTTATTATCGGCTAAGCGGGAAGGAGTGCACGAGCCAAGTCCACAGACGCAGGGCAGGCCGATGCAGGTTGGTCACTTTCGTTTACTTTTACCACTAAACTGTCATGCAGTCAGATGCGTATTTTGAGTATTAATTTTGCAACAATATTTTCATGCAGTCAGATGAAGTTCAGTTCAGTTAAATACGCAGTCAGATGCAAGTTTTATTCAAGACTAAAGCAGTCACATGCAGTTCAGTCTAGTTCAAATAGAGAATTTTTATAAACAACACTTTCACTCTGATGGCTCAGAAGGTGACTGACACCGGCTCTATGTGGCACACTAACAAAGGACACAAGTCTCACCGTTTACGTACAGGCCCGCAGTTCTCTACTAGCGAAGCGTCTGTACAAGAGGGATCTTCTCTTTCTGTCCGCTTTCCTCCTTATCTCGGTTACAAAAGCCCATTTACATCTTAGACTTCGCCCAGTTTACCACAAGCCAATCACGAGCTGGAGCGCGGCATTCGGAGGTGCCCCTTGCTCTGCATACACCGATTTGACCGGTCAGCGTCTTTAAAGTTAATTTGGAGAAAAGGAAAAAAAATTCAGCTTCGCAGCCTCTTTACGCCATGTCTTTTGCTAACAACAAGACCAGGATGGAACCACACGCCTCCATAAAAAGCTCGTTACCTCGAAGTTTCCAAAGAACGGCCATAAACTCGTTAGAGAGTGTGGGCGCCTGGGCGCCACTGAGCTGCCCCACGCGGCTGTCGCGCCGGCTTCCTCTGCTCTACCGCCGGCCACTCAGTCTGCCTGGCCGCGGCTGCCTACGGAGTGAGACCGCGGAAATGTTTCCGCTCAGGTTCCGCGTGAAAAACGCGCTTTCCTTTCCCCACCGTCGCCTTTCTTTTATTGCAGTCGTTTAAATCGGCACCCTATTCCTTTGAATACAGGTAAAGCTTACCGTTATTGCTTCCCTAGAGTATGCAAGCCAGAGTATTAACTACTGCCCACCGTTTCGTCGTGATGTATGAAGTCAAACTGCAACGAAGATCATCTTCCCTAAGAACACGAAGAGACATGACACCGAATAAGAAGTGAGAGTGCCCTGCAAGCTCTCATGGTGAAAACAAAATCTTTTCCCTCCTGTGCTTCATCCAAGCAGCTAGCTCTCTGGACCATTTGCAGAAAAAACCGCATTTGCATCCTCAGACAGGAATTGTAGCATTTGCAAATATGCATGTTTCACCTACAGAGTAGCTATTTGGACTGTGACTGGAATTGCTCCTCGAATTATTTCTTAAATTAATTTTTTTCTTTACTTTGGCAGGTGGCCTTCGTTTAGCTTCTACTGTCAGTCTTGTTACAGTGCAGCGTATTATTTCTCTGTCTAGCATTCCTCCATCTCGTACAGCATCTGAAATTACTGCAGCAATTTGATTGGATGCAGTAGTCTTTTCCATGAAAAACTTTCGTTCTTGTTTAGCCTACTGATCATGCCTCAACACACAACCATTGTATTTTCAGCTTCCAGACATGACTTATTTTTTTCAATTTTATGTACTTCGTAATTCCCTAAGTTTATCATATTCCACTACTTTAGTCCACTTTTTATGCATGTCCTCAGTTCTCCGCTCAGTCTCTTTAATTCGCCTCCTATCTCTCCTACTTTCTGTCATAGTTGTTGTCTCAGTTTTTTCTTGCATGCTTCTGGCCCTACTTTGATTTGATTGCCATCTCTGTCTTGAAACGTCCCCTTAGAACAATTTATACACGACTGTGCTTAATCTGACACACAATATTTTTAGCGCAACGCAATCTGACTTTCAATAATCCCTACAAAAGAATGGCCCTGACTAACATTAACCTATACCTTTCACAAATCACTTACCTCACAAAAAATCTTCGTTACTCGAACTACTGCAATACAGCGAGCACCACTACTGCCAGCTAAATAAAAGATTCTAACTACGGAAGGCACTAACTACTGATAGGTATAGTTAGCAAATGAAAGATTTTAATAGAGAATAAACAGTGTATTTACCTTAATAGTCAAAATATATATGGTGGTTCATGACATCCAGTCTTACAAATTACAAAACTCCGCCATCTCTCTCAACACGTCCACCACTGCTGGCGGCTCACCTCCAACTGCGCAATGCTACGCGCTGTTAGCATCCAGCTGCCTCTGCCCAACACTACAATGGCAGACAACAATGCAGACTAAAGACAGACTGCACACGGCACAGCCAGTTATTTTTTCATACCGAGCGCTATGTGGCGTTACCAACAAGAAAACCTAAACAGCCTACTTACATAGCCCCCATGCTCCCCACAAAAAATTTTTACAAATTGTTTTGGGCAGTGGCCAATAATGATTTGATAAAATTTTTCATAATTACTATAACAAAGATATCAAATACACACACTTATTGATACAATGTTGGTCAGAAGCTAAAATTTTCTCACAGTCCATAAAGACAGTCCTGACCGTTCATCACAGTAAAATTGCAGTGTTTTTTTCAAAGTCTGAGCAATAAAAGAAATTGCACTTGGAAGTAGTGGATTTCTAAGCAGTCTTGAAGAAGTAGTGTTGTCCTTCCAACGAAAGACAGTGCTGACTCTTGACATGCAGACAGGTAATGGGCCACAACAGAGCAAACCCACAGCAGAGTCAGTCGAAGTTTTGAAGAATATTGGTAGGTAGGTCATCACAGAGTAGACCACTTGTAGTCCTGGTAGAGATTACGGTATTGGTGGGCCACCAGAGGTGCAGACCCATTGCAGTCATTGTAGAAATAATGGTACCAGTGGGTCGTCAAAGGTGTAGACCCACTGTAGTCCTTGTAGAGATGGCCAGCAGCCATCTGTTTGACTGTGCAGGCGCACAATCACCATTGAAGAGTCTTGCGGATAACATAGCAAGTCCATAACCCACCACTTGTCCACTCACAAAGTTTTTGGAATTGTCCTTAGAACCAGTAATGCTGTTAACCAGTCCCTTGCTGAGTTATTAACACATGTGCAAACACTATCAGTCCCTACTTCTCACATATTGTCCATATACTATGACCAACAGAAACGTGTGCAGTGAAATGTAATTTACAAGTTACTTAATTTGATGAACTGGTGTCAATTACAATTTTATAACACAAGAATGCAATAACAAAGGTACAAAATACATCTTTAAAGAACATAACAATACAGATAACATTTGCAGTAGTATAGGATTTACAAAAGAATCGAAATAGCAAATACATCAGTGTTACAAAAATTACGACATAAGTACATACATAAAAGATCAGAATAAGTTTTGAAACATCAACTTCACACATGAGCATTAAAACAGAACAGAATAAATAATTTCTAAACATATTTACAAAGAAAACGACATATTATTAATGCAAATTATATTTGAGGATAACAGTATTCCTCATCATAGTGAATGTAGCTGAATATTAGAAAATTCTACAACATAAGTCTTATCAGATGAACATATAAAGACAGGAAGAACATAAATACACAAGGGTACACAAACACATAGTGGGATAACACAAAAGGAAAGGACGGGGTTTGTTTTCAGTGTAACGTTTGGGACTGCAGTATAACCCAAAACTTCATTCTGTAGATCTTTCGTCATATCTCAACATTTGTTTCCACCAAAAATATCCTATCCAAGCATGCTTTCTGTATTTTGCTCACATCCTCTTTCAAAAATAGTTTTTCTCCACTGTACACTACTTTTTTGGCCAGACCATTTCTTATAGCCAAACCATTTTCTTATAGCTTCTCAATGAATTTCTTCCAAATCATCATATTTAGTTTCTTATATAGTCTACCCCCTCTTAAGCTAACTTAAATCTACTGAGCTCAGATGCTAAACTAAGGGACGAGGCAAAGCAGCGGCACAAAACAATTAATACAAACAGCAATGACAAAAAAAATGCAAGTAAGCATAGTGAGCAGCAATAAATGTAATAATTTATATCTAAACATGACAAAGCTGAAACAGAAAAAATATTACAGTAAAAATGTGTAATACCTATGTCACATCTTAACACTAGAGTGTTGCATCACTAGAACATACACTAGAAGATAAGTTACCAAATCATAAAAAAAATTATTTTTGTAAGTCCTGTGAAGGGAAATGTCTATTTGTGCTCTCTTTTCTAAGGAAGTACATCATAAAATGATTCTTTACTGGGTCTGTAGACAGAAAGTAGTTATATTAGTACATGTATTACATTTTAATTTAAACAATGCTGCGTTGCAAAAAGAAACTAGATATTAAACAAAATGAGTAAATAAATATATAAAGCAATCCATATGGCATTTCTCTCAACTAGCAAGACAATAGCCGTGTAATATTTCTCATCGTTTCGTTAGGCATTTTAGTAAATATCATAAATTAAGAGCTCCACAGTGTCATCATATGTTTTCAAGTTTGGGCGTGTAGTATTTGCGATGCTTTCTACAAAGGAATCTCAATAGCGAGGATAATGGCCTCTTTTTTTCCACCTGTGCCTCTGACAGGCACACACTAATGGCTTTTTTTTGTCAGGTGGTTGTCGCGCAACTGGGTGCCCACGACGTATTACATGCAGGTGGTCACTTAACTGTCTTATCGAAATATTTACGACACCAGTTTCCGCTACAGTGGCAGTCTCATATAAAAAAAAATTCACAGGTCAAGAATTTGCGTTACAAATCTGTAGAAATAAAATCATTTAAATATAATTGTATCCAAAAATTTTTGCCAGCATAGTGATACATTCACGCATATACACTCATTTCATAACTCTTAAAGTACGATTCTCGGTTTCCAACATCCTTTTTCACAAATCATAGTCCCTAACCACTAATAATTATTTCTTACCTTATTACACCCATATATATTCGTCGACACTTCTTCAATATTTCATCATAACAGATACGTAGCATAACCAAATAACTCATATAGCATCAGCTTAAACATACTTCAGCAGCATAATTCACATCGTCGTCGTAATAATAACATCATAACACCTCAGTGAACTCTCTAAATCGTCGTAGCTTCCTCCAATAATTTCAAAACCTAATAAAAATTTTCTGCTCATGTCAAAAGTGTCATCTACCTCAACCGTACTTTAAAAATCGTGATCCCATACCAAATATGTCATTCAAAGCTCTCATAGTATCACAATGGTTCCTAAAAAATATGAACAGTTCACAAAGTACAGAAAAAAATACAATTTCGTAAGTGTGAAGTTATCCAACTGTGTAATTACGTAAACATCTGTCACTGATGTAGTATAATAAATGTTTGTTTCTCTCAGTTAAACGATCAGATAGCTGTGTAATTTATGTGTTACAGAAATATGGTACCGATGTGTAAAGTTGTATAAACAAATACCATATTAGCTAGGGCTCCTTGTGCTTGCCAAACACATGGTACACAAAGTAAGCGTGTACCCCCCTGAGAATTAATGTAATTATATCCTCAGGTGTTACAGATTACAGCAATGGAATGAAATGTATCACGGAAAACTTTCTTTGTAATTCAAATATGTTGAAATATAAATAGTTTAATGCGTGTCCTGTAGCGCTAAATGTGCGTCTTGCTGTAAGACAATCTCTGTGGAAGTGTCGTAGTTATTGTCCTCCGAAAGCTACGTTCTGCAGAAGTCAATGTACTTACCTCATGATAAATAATAGTAAAGTGCTTTGCGTATAGATATCGTTTTACTACGCTTATTGCTCTGATGAAGTAAGTACTGTACTGTAACGTATTGTTGTGCTACAGAAAAGGCTGTCTTATTGTAGCTATACCACAAACGTTACTACTAAAACATGTTTTACTTTCCAGAATAATACAGAAAAACTGTGCAGATATAAAACAGATACACCGCAAAAGCAACAATGTAAATCATGTCACATATTAGTAGCGTCGTGATATAATCGTGTAGCTATCAAAGAAACCAAATGCTAAGTCATCTTTAATCTCACAGAAAGAACTTTAAATCCAGAATTTATTTTCAAGTAAACCAAAATGTTGCATTAAAACCTCATTAACAGTATATGTTCTAAGTGTGTAAGCCTTATAGTCGTTACGTAATCGTGCAACTAACAAGCAAGAATGTACAAATAACAATACTGTGTCGTCTGTTCACTATAACAATGCACTCGTAATTTCTGTTTAAAAATGTTCCCTAGGTTCTAGACTGGATAGTTAACTTCAAATCATTGTTGGATGTTAACAGTTTCTCAGTGTGACAGATTGTACTAGTGGCATGAAGTGAAAAGTTTTATGGCAAAGACTAAGTTAAAAAGCAGATTATCTTTCAATAAACGGTTTTACATGTGAATTGTGATGTAAACGTTTACTCTTCCTAGTACTCAGAGTTTCAACTTGAACGTAATTATCATGCGGTAAACGTCAGTAAATAATACTGGAATTTTTCTCAAGGTTAGCGTCTGTTAATTTTCTCTGAGCCAGCCGGCGCACGCGGCTGCCTGCGGTGGGAGTCATTGTCTGTCTCTTTGTTGGCGCTCGCCGTTATTGGGATTAGGAGACCTAACTTCTACAAATTCACCTTGTTGAGAGGGCCCTGCTCTGTTTGAATCCCGCCAGTTCTGCTGCAATTCAGGTCTGTCGTTACGATCATATCGTGTGTCGTCATGTCGGTAGATTCCATAGTTTCTTTCTTGTCAGTCACGTGGTGGAGAATTTCTCCCTGAATCGTAACTGCGCGCTGGACCGTTGCGTCTTAAGTTATTCCGTCTCCCTTGATAATAATTATTTGGGTTTCCATATTGTCTGTTTCTCTGATTGTCTCTGTGATAGTCATTACCGCGGAGAGGTGATCTTTCCCTGTAATAATTACTACTCTGCCAACGGTTGTCATACGGGTGGTGTCTGTTTAGTCACGATTTGTATTGTGAGAATAGCCTTGTCGTGTATTATTTCTGTCATCGCGGAATTGTGACAGGTGTGACCTGTAAGTGTTGTGCTCCTGCTTTCGCGTTCCGCGATTGTCAGTGTCAATTTCCAGTTCTTGTAACAGTCCCTGAAAAGCTTCAATGTCGTCTTTGCATCGTCCTGCTAAAATAATCTGTCGTAAATGTTCAGGTAATTTGATTAAGCAAATGCGGATGAGTTCTGAGGGGCTGTATGGGTTTGAAAGATACTGATTCTTATGTAACATGTCTTCAAAATATTTGACAAGACTGGAAAATTCAGATTGTTCGAAATGTTTCATCATTATGATGCCATGTTTTACTCGGTCTTGTGTGGCTTGGGACCAATATTCTGAGAGGAAGGCATGGTAAAATTCTCCTTCACTGTGGCAATCGTGAATGACCGATCGCATTCTTACAGCTGGTTCATTCTCTAAATAGCCACACATAAATTCTAATCTGTGCTCTAGCGACCAGTTGGCAGGAAAACAATGAGAGAATTGATGGAGCCACGCTTGTGGATGAATGTCGTTGCCAGAATTCTTAAATGTTTTGAATTTACGTGTAGTAATGAACAGCTTATAGTCAAAATCATCGTGTCGGCGGGTCGCATATCGGTCATTGTTACGTCGTTTCGGCTGTTCCATCTCAAAATTCGGTGTACTTTGCCAATTACTTTCATGATTTCGGAAATGCCCTGTGTTATTATTTTGTGGTTGTTCTGTATTGCTATGTCCCTCTTCCCATACTGGTGTATTACTTGAGCCAACTGATCTTGTACTTCCCGCATTTCTCTTTTGTACTGTGTATTGATTTGATTTTGATTCTGTTTGAATTCCCTAATTTGTTCATACTCTTCAGTGTCAGTGAAGGCTACAGGTTTTGTGTCATTCAGATCATCATCTACCTTCGTAGATAAGTTAGTGAACTGATCTGAAAGTTCGGCTACTTTATCCGACAGTGAAATTATTTCCTCTGTGTGTCTTTCTGAACCAATTTTCAGAGTATCTACTGTGTCCTTTAAGTTCGCTTGAGTTTTTGCAAGTTGCGTAACCGAATCGGTAGATGCAACTGAGTCAATTTTAGCTTGCAAGGTCTCATGATTTTCATGAACAATAGTTTGCAGTTCTTTTACGGCTGCTTCGTGATTCTGTAATGCATTTTCATGCCGCGAAAAAATAGGTTGGAAATGCTCACAAATTTGTGTTTTTACGTCATTACAGACTTTTTGACATTTCGATTCAATGTTATGTAACTTATTAGTTAAATCTTCACGTGTTTGTTCAAGCGTGGTGTCTAACTTTTGAAGCTTTTGTTCCATTGTGTCTAACTTTTGAAGCTTTTGCTGTGTTTGTCTCTGATTTTGTTCCATTGTGTCTAACTTTTGAAGATTTTGTTCCATTGTGTCAAACTTTTGAAGCTTTTGTCCCATTTGTTACATTAACTGTAATAACAATGCACTGGTGTCTGAAACATGTTCCTTAGTCCTATTCGGCAATCCATTTGCACCGGCAATATTCGCAGTTTGAAAAACAGAAAGTGCCGGCCGCGGTGGTCTCGCGGTTCTAGGCGCGCAGTCCGGAACCGTGCGACTGCTACGGTCGCAGGTTCGAATCCTGCCTCGGGCATGGATGTGTGTGATGTCCTTAGGTTAGTTAGGTTTAAGTAGTTCTAAGTTCTAGGGGACTAATGACCACAGCAGTTGAGTCCCATAGTGCTCAGAGCCAAAAACAGAAAATGTGTCTTGACTTATTTGAGAAAACGGTGAGGACGCAAAACCTGAATGTACAGTATTTGCAATATTGTGTCCTGTCATTTCGGAATCCTGAGGCGAACTGTTGCCGACCGATCGATCGATAACGCTTTCCTGTTCACTAATTGTTTCACTGCCTACACCATTATTTGCAACCCGCTCCATTTCCCTATGCACAATTACCAAATTACTACTTTGAACATTAGTTAATTCATTACATGGTGGCGCTAACACACTGCTTTCGTCTTCACTGTCATTTCTCAGTTTACTTTGGAGCCTCGTATTACGTTTTTCACACGCCATTATTGTCACAATATTTCACACGACAACACAAAAAAAGCACAATTTGAAAAGCAAAAATAAGAGAACACATTAACATATCACTGAAAATAATATCTAGTTAATTGCAAGCGCAGCTGCGAAATACTTTGTGCAAAACTACATGCATGCCACAACTGTTTTACTGTACAACAATGAAAGACTGCAACTACAAAGGAAATTCTATGATTACGCGCTAGCAATAAACAAAAGCTACACTAATTACACAAACTACAAGAAAAAAATCAGAAGATTCCAGTGAGGTATCCTTGGCTAAGGGTCGACATATGAAACGTCCCCTTGGAACAATTTATACACGACTGCGCTTAATCTGACACACAATATTTTTAGCGCAACGCAATCTGACTTTCAATAATCCCTACAAAAGAATGGCCCTGACTAACATTAACCTATACCTTTCACAAATCACTTACCTCACAAAAAATCTTCGTTACTCGAACTACTGCAATACAACGAGCGCCACTACTGCCAGCTAAATAAAAGATTCTAACTACGGAAGGCACTAACTACTGATAGGTATAGTTAGCAAATGAAAGATTTTAATAGAGAATAAACAGTGTATTTACCTTAATAGTCAAAATATATATGGTGGTTCATGACATCCAGTCTTACAAATTACAAAACTCCGCCATCTCTCTCAACACGTCCACCACTGCTGGCGGCTCACCTCCAACTGCGCAATGCTACGCGCTGTTAGCATCCAGCTGCCTCTGCCCAACACTACAATGGCAGACAACAATGCAGACTAAAGACAGACTGCACACGGCACAGCCAGTTATTTTTTCATACCGAGCGCTATGTGGCGTTACCAACAAGAAAACCTAAACAGCCTACTTACAGTCTTTCTCACTCCTGTTCGTTATTCTGGCATTCTTTCTCAGCCATCTTCCCTGTCTTTCTCTGACAGTCTGCTTCTGTGATCTGTTACCTCCATTTTCTTTGTCTGCCGTCCTCTCTGTCCTTTTCCTTTCCACTCCCTGTTCCCTGTCGTTCCTATTCCTTTCCTCACTCTATTCCTCTCTTTCGTCTCCATAGCCATCTATGCCAACAATTTTATTCGTTCTGTTTTTGTCTGCATTAATTTCTGACAGCTTCTTTCTTTCCTTCTCACTATTTCTTCTTCTTTCCTCCGTTCATTCAATCCAATGTGTACCCAAACAGGTATTTACTTAATTTCTCCCCTTCGATTTCCCTATGATTCTGATCCCTTGTCAGGGCCACCGAATGTAATGGAACACCTGTTATTTTCCAAACTAAATAAAATTAACTGCTCGCTTTTGGCTCCCTTTAATACTCATCCTCCCAACACTGATGACTGCAAATAATTAGGACCATCAGCCTCACTATAAAGTGTTGATCCTGTGAGTAAAGAGTAATTCATTGTGACATGTAAGGCCCTTTTGACTGCTCATTTCCCAAAGACTCAGCACCCATTCAAATGATCGGTGAACTATACTGATATCAACGCCAGAAAATGCACAACAATAAATGGAATTAAATTAACAACACTTCTGTTCACTTACATTTTCCACATAAATGCAATAGAGCACACTGGAAAACAGTGACAACACAAATTATCTGAAAACACTTCAAGGAAAGGAGTAGTAGGTACAAATACGGAGACATCAATATAAATTTGTAGTGAAGCCCTTTTATTACATTTAAATCCGTCTTACACTGTAACTATAGTGCCAAGCATTTCCTCACTTTAACTAAAGTTGTTGCTGAAACTTTGCGACGTTTCAATATCACACTTCATACGTTCTTGTGGATATTAGTCGCATTAATAGAAAGTGCAGAGTGTCCAGCCCTTTACCAAAAAGAGCTCCATTCTGTCACTTTTAAAGCAATTCTGGGTTACCTTCAGAACTATGTCTCTAGCTATGCAGATGGCATCTCCCTACATTCTACCACCCCAGGTAGAACTCCCATCCTCTTCTTCCGTCCTGTGTACCGTCTGTGGCATTAACACCTCTCACCACACCCTCCAATATACCCTTGGGCAGCCGACATCAGGCTAACTCCAAGTGCAGCACTTCCTCGCGCTCTCGTTCCCCAATACCCAGTCTCGGTCTGCTACCTCTGTTGGGTTCGTCACCTCATAAACATTCGTAGAGACATGCTCACAGATCCCTACTACTCACTGCCTTGCTTGCTCCTCCTAATCGGCCGCGGTGGCCGAGCAGTTCTAGGCGTGTCAGTCCGGAACCGCACGACTGCTACGGTCGCAGGTTCGAATCCTGCTTCGGGCATGGGTGTGTGTGATGTCCTTAGGTTAGTTGGGTTTAAGTAGTTCTAAGTTCTAGGGGACTGATGACCTCACATGTTAAGTCCCATAGTGCTGAGAGCCATTTGAACCATTTTGCTCCTCCTAGGTGAACTTCACGGTACAGCTTTTGTTTAGAAACCACAATTATTACCTTTAACAGGAAATTGTCGGTAGATGGGAACTCAGCGTGGTTGAATGCCAGCTGAAGGGACCCAGGTTCGATTCTCGGTGATGCAGTCTTTGTAGGAAGCATTGTGAAGAACACAAACCTGTATATTCCGCAAGCCACCTTACAGTGTGTCACAGAGGGTACTTTTTGTACCAGTGTCACTCCACTTTCCTATTCCAGTCAACTATGGCTTAGAGGGAAGAACAATTGCTGGTAAGCCTCTGCTTGGTCTCGAGTATCTTCACATTTATCTTCATAGTCTTTTGCAAGATATTCATAGGAGGAAGCAATATTTTGGGTGACTCTTCTAGGAATGTGCACTTCTGAAATTTTAACAGTAAACCACACCATGATGCACAATACCTTGCTTGCAGCACATGTCACTGGAGTTGGCTAAGCATCTTTGCCATGTTTTTGTGCTTATTAAATGAAAAGTGCTGCTCTTCTTTCGATTTTCTGTACCTTCTCTATCAGTCCTGTTTGCCATGGATCCCATAATGATGAACAATATTGAAGTATCTTGCAAGCTACTTCCTTTGTTTATAGATTACATTTCTTTAGGATTCGTCCAATGAACCTCACTTTGGCGTCTACTTTGCCACTAGTAGTTCTATGTTATCATTCCACTTCAGATCACCCTGTGTACATACTCCTAGATATTTAATGGATGTGACTGCTTCCAGTGATTATTCAGCAATAGTGTGGTATGTATGTATTGTTTGTCCAGGATTTCTATCCAAACCCCTTGATCGATTTCAACCAAATACTCCACATAAACAATAAACATCAGGATTATCAGCACTATGGGGTGTACAACATCCTTAGTCCAGTAGGAAAGGAGATAGGGCAGTATGCGATTTTTCTTCTTTCCTGATGAATAGACTGCCGTGCATGACATGTATGTCATGTGGGAGTAGTATCAGGCTGTCTTATGAACCTGCTGTGCAGGGCACCTTAGACAAAACAAAAGTATTCGTTCTCCAGCACTTAATGTGTAGGCTGTCCTGCAAGACATTTGTGTTGAATTTTTGATTTGACTTGAGAGGCAGCCAACATGTCGGAAGCAAAAAAAGATTTTTAAGCCCCAGACATGTAGACTGCCCTGCGTGACAGACATGTTGCAATAGTAGTATCAGCCTGCATCATCAGCCTGTTGTTCAGGGGCTACATTTGTGGATGGACACAACTGGGGGAAGGTTAAGACACAAAGAGGAAATGGACAAAGAGAGGGGAGCTGGAGGGATAAATAGAGGTGCAGGATGAGGGAATACAGAGAAAGTTGGAGGAGGAGATGGATAGAGGAAGGGGAAAGAGGAGGTGGATAGGAGTGGGTGGAGGGGGAATCGATAGGTCGAGGGGGCAGGAAGAGATGATTAGGACTAGGTGGGGAGGAGAGGGGTAGGGAGAGTAGGGCAAGAGGAGATGGATGGGGAGAAAGGAGCAGGAGGAGAGAGAGAGAGATGGATGTAGTAACAGGGGACAGGGAAATGGGCAGAAAGGGTGGGCTGAAGGGATTGGCAGGGAGAGGCAATATATATGAAGCAGATTCTTGAGACATAATTGTTCCAAATCTGACACAGAAGGCCTTGCTCTAAGAGTACCAAAGTAGGGGGGCTCACAATGCCCTGGCTCTAATATTTACGAAGATACAGACGAGTGTATTTCTAAGTCCTCGGTATATAGCTCGGTATATATTTGCACTGCAGGACTGGTGTGTGGGAACAGCAGCAAACTGCTTTGAGAGGCAGCCCACAAGTCAGGAGTAAGAAGCGGTCTTCCAGGCACTGACGTGTAGGCCGGTCAGCACAGCAGGTGTTATGCGCTGCCTGCTTTCTAGTTAAAACTCTTTCACACTGAATGCCTTTGTCACAACTAGAATTTCCTTCTCATAGCTAGAATTTACTACTGAATATGTTTGAATTTTAAAACAAAACTAGTTTCAGCTAGAGAAATTTGTTTGGGGGAACTATTTCAGTCAAAATCAATTTAGCGGTGACGTATTATAAAAAGATTTGTATTTGTTAATGCATTATAATTGTACACTGAAGGAAATGTGTGAGGAACATCACAGAGTCTCGCTGACCGTATTAATTAAAAAAATGAGATGAAAATAATCATACACTAAAAATATATTAATTAGTCTCATGCATTTCATGAAAGCAGCTTGCGTCTTACTAAAATACAAACATAATGTAAGAAATAAAAATCGAACATATAAGATTACATTACTTGTTGTTGCGTCACAAACTATGGTGTCATTTTGATTAAACAGGTTTCCTTTTTTCTTACAAAGACACCTTTTTAACAAATACACCTTCTTACACACACAGCGAGCTCACACACTGTCAGTTCCTAACGCCTATGTCTTGGCTGCAATTGTCAAAGATAAAGTTGTCTGTGGCACTTCTTTTAGTAGGAAGAAATTTTCTTTGGAGATATCGAATTCGAACCTGAAAAAGCACATTTAGTTTGCTTACTTAAAAAGTGATTAGGTATTTAACAGGAGCTTTTATGCAGTGTACATATTATAAGGGGCAATCATAAAGTTTCCGGTGTCGCTGCAACGTAGCGTGAGTGTCTTTCCGACGTGCGTGCGATAAGTGCTGGAAACTGAACTGTAACCAAAGTATTACGAAATGCATCCACACAGGACAGTCGTGCTGTTGTTGTTTAGCTGGCTACCAGAAGACAAACACCAGCAGACATCGATCAGAGAATGGAGCATTTGTATCGGGCAGCATGTCAGTCGGAAACGTGCGTTGTCGAATCGTGCGCCAAGGGGTCCTGCTGCTTCGTGATAACGCGGGCACCAACCCTCCCCGTGCCATTATCGCGCCTTCTGGGACTCTTGTCGGACGAGGATCTGCAGCGGGCATTTGCGGACTTCTTCACGATGCTTTACCAGCCGGCGATCTTGTCTCGTTCGTGTACCGGTTCTGAACTGTACAGCCTTCGAACGGATATTTTGTGATCACCCCTTATACAGTAAAAATATGAAATCTCCAACATTAACGAATTAGGTGCGCAACTGGCAACGTTAAACAGTGATTCATATATACAGCGAAAACTGTTGTGTAGTATTACTCCCTTAGGTCACGTCAGAAATTACTTGTCTGAAGATTTCTCACAGTTGTCAATGACGTGTTTGCTAGGAACTTTTGAATCCACTCACATAGTTGGTCTGACATTGCGCACACTCGTATTTTGTTCTTTGGGGTGGCGGGGGCTGGACAGTGCGCAACTGTGCCGAAAGCATTTCAGAAGTCGAGGCGCACAGACCCTACCTAGGCGCCTGTGTCTGCTCTGCGGACAACAGAGCGAGCGGGTTTCGCACGACCGTTGCTTTCGGGACCCTTGTTGATTGCTACAAAGGAGATTCTCGGTCGTAATATGTGAGCAAAAAACATGTCTATGATAACCATTTTGTTCCAGCGATCTGAATCGACATGAACAGAACTTGTGGTACCTGTCTCTACTTTCTGCTCTCTTTAATCAGCCGGTAGCAGGCCTAAGTGAGCTCAGGAGGACAACAGTCTTAAATAATAAGTCGTAATCTCAGATCAAACCATTCTTACGTTTAAAATTTAAACAAAATAGTTGAGACCTACTTTTTAATTAAATGCCGTCACAGTGAGGCGAACGTGTTAGGAATACAGGTGTTACATTCGTATTCAGAGGGTCGCCTAATCAGGATCAACTGTAGGACAGTAGTTTGGTTTTGAGATTCAAATCAAGTCTGCATTTTACAAGTCATTTATTTACTGAAAACCTCGACACGTACCAAACATAACTTTCTAGGTAAATGAACATAAAATCTCTTAATTTTACGTGAGAAACTGCACCGAGACAACGATCTCAAAAATGAAACAGAAAGCTATCTAGAAGCTAAGTTTAATCACAAATGTCCCGCGAGTACTGTGGGATGTACGTCATCTGCGTGGACGACTGCTTGGGAATCTGCCCAGCTCGCATATACAGAGTGAACAAGTCAGAGACCCGCGGAACAATATAATTAATCAGGCACCACGAGTTGCGTGCCAAATTCCGCACCTTTCACGGCGAAACACGGTGGCGAGCAAGAGGCAGTCGGCTGGATAACGTGATTCGGACGGAAGAGCACCGAATTTTCTCTCGGTGGCAGAGCAACATCGTTACGCCTAAGGACGGGCAGCTGAATGCTAGGACAGCTGCCGCTGCTGCGTCGCCCTGGCAACCCGGACACCTGGCTCACCGCCTGGACCCGCTCGTTTCTCGGTGGCATGAAGCGCAGCCTCCAAAACCAGCCAATAAACGAGTGAAACTATAAACTGGTATTGCTCAGGGATGACGTCAGATATAAAGGCTTATAGTTTTGTGCATCTGTTCGGCGACCCTCCGTCAAAACGGAAATGGCCTACGCATTTTTCCAATCATTAGGAATGATTCGCTCTTCTAGAGACCTACAGTAAACTTTTTTCGCGTACTCCGTGTTGAATCGAATCGATCGGGTATATTAGCCTTTTCTCTGTCAAGCGATTTCAGCTGCTTTCCTATCTCTCGGTAAGTTGTTTCGATATGTGTCATTTCGTCGCTTGTGCGGCGATTTAAAGGAGCAACTACACTGCGATCTCCCTCTGCGAAACGGTTTTGAAAAATACGTCTAGTAGTCCAGGATTTTCTGTGTCAACCTCTGTTCCAAACCACTGCGAACACAGAATGTACGCAAAAATGGGTTAGATACATTTATTGATTTAACGAGAGACCGAAACTTCTTACGATTTTTTGTCAAGTCGGTGGACAGAATTTTACTTTCGAATACGTCGAACGCTTCGAGCTTGGGCCCTCTTCCGCTAATTATGGCTTCGGCCAGTTTTTGTTTGCCTGTGAGTCTTTGGCAGTGCAGCCCTCTGGTAACTCGGTTGTCGAATCACGGCGCGTCTTTTGCGACACGTACCTCACTAAAACATGTCGTACAGTGCTCCCGAACGTCGCCCATTTACGCTCAACATTGTCAGTGCTGTAGATGAAATTATCATGTTAACCTGTCAGGTTGTCTGAAATTCGTTTACTGTTTCTAGTCGCTCTCGCTAAACGGGAAGATATACAAACCCTTCTTTCTTTTCTTGTTTACAACCAAAGTATTCAGTGATGCTATAATGGTCTTGCGACCACTGTTCTATGCTGAGTGCAAAAGTGGGGGTCTTTTACTCACCGACAGAGTTAAGATGTTACCTTCACGTGTCGCTTCTCTGAGTACTCAACGTAATTCTCGTATAAGGCACTTGGAACAATTCACATGATTCTCTGTCCCTATTACCCGGTCTGGTGACTTGAGTCTCTCAGTCTACAGCTGGTAAGTTGAAATTTCCATCTAAAAATGTAACATCATCAGGAAATTTGTGTGAAACATCCTGCAAGTTTCCCCTCATACCGTCCGCCACTACCGTTGCTGAGGCAGGGGTTTTATGGAAGCATCCCACCTACATAATCATCTACATGAATACTCTGCAAATCACACTTACGTGCCTGGCAGAGGGTTCATCGAGCCGCCTTCACAATAATTCTCCATTATTACAATCTCTTAACAGCGAGCGGAAAAAGCGAACACCTTTACTTTCCGTGTGAGCTCTGATTTCCCTTGTTTTATGATGATCGTTTCCCCTATGTAGGCTGGCGTCAACAAATTAGTTTCCCATCCGCCGGAGAAAGTTTGTGATTGAAATTTCGTGGGAAGATACCGCCGCAACGAGAAACGGTTTTGTTTTAATTATGTTCACCTTCAATCCTGTATCATGTCCGTAACACTCCCTCCCCTACTTCCAGATAAAACAAAACGCGCTGCTCTTCTTTGAACTTTCTCGACGTACTCTGTCAGTCCTACCTGGTAAGGACCCCACACCGCCCAGCAATACTTGTCCCAGGACGGGCAAGAGTAGTGAAGGCAGTCTCTTTAACAAGTATGTTGCATCTTCTACGTGTTCAGCTAATAAATCGCAGTTTTGGTTCTCCTTCCGCACAAAATTTTCTATGTGTTCTTTCCAGTTTAAGTTCTTCATAAGCGTAATTCCGAGGCAGTTAATTGAATTTACGGGCTTTAGATTGGATTCATTAATCGTGTAACTGAAGTTTAACGGATTGCTTTTAGGACTCGTGTGGATGAACTCAGACATTTCATTATTTAGGGTCAACTGCTAATTTTCGCACCATACGGATATATTATCTTAATCGTTTTGTAATTTGTTTTGATCAGATGACTTTACTAGACGATAAACGACAACATCATCTGCAAATAATCTGAGATGCCCGTTCAGATTGTCTCCTAAATCATTTATATAGACAAAGAACAACTGAAGGGTTTATAACACTACCTTGTGGAACGCCAGAAATCAAGTTTGTTTTACTCAGAAACTTTCCGTCAGTTACTATGAACTGTCTCCTCTCTGACAGGAAATCACAACTCCAGTCGCATAACTAAGACGATATTCCATAAGCATGCAATTTGATTACAAGCAGCTTGTGAGGTACTGTGTCAAAAGCGTTTTGGAAATCTAGAAATACGGGATCAGTTTCAAATCACTTATCGGCAGCACCTAACACTTCGTGTGAATAAAGAGCCAGTTGATGTTTTCTAAATCCGTCTTGTCTGTTCTCTTACAGCTAATTCATAATGTTCCAAGATCCTGTTGCATATCGGCGTTAATGATATGGGCCTGTGATTTAGTGGATTACTCCTATTGCCTTTCTTGAATATTGATATGACCTTTGCAACTTTCCAGTCTTTGGTTACGGATCTTTCGTCGAGCGAGCGATTGTATATGATTGTTAAGTATGGGGCCATTACTTCAGCATAGTCTGAAAGCAACGTAATTGGTATACAGTCTGGACCGGAAGACATGCTTTTATTAAGTGATTTAAATTGCTTCACTTCTCCGAGGATATTTACTTGTAATTTACTCATGTTGGCAGCTCTTATGGTTAGAATTCTGGAATATTTGCTTTGCTTCCTTGGTGGAGGTATTTCGGAAGGCTGTGTTCAGTAACTGTAATTTGGAAGCCTGTCATCGGCAGTATTTCCATTGCTATCGCCCAGAGAAGGTATTGATTGTGTCTTGCCACTAACACACTTCGCATACGGCCAGAATCTCTTTGCATTTTCTGTCAGGTTTCGAGATAAAGTTTCGTTGTGGAAACTATTCTAAGCATCTCGCATTGAAGTCATCGCTAAATTCTTGGGGATTTTGCGTTCAAAATTTTAAACATGGCTGAAGCAGCAACTGTTGAAAATCTTCACGGTAAATGATAAAAGCCAAACAGTAGCAGGATAAAGATTTACTGAAATCCTTGACCACCGTTTCGATATATCTAAATATACCTTCATCAGAAGAAAAAATACACTAAAATCACATCCTGCGGTGGAGATACATAAAGCAATCGTGTCAAAGGCGTCATCAGTAGCTAAAATTAAAAATTTCACCTCCATTTGTACAGAATGATTATGAAGAGAAGGTTGATGCGAACACGGCATGTTATCGGTGCTTAGCCTGTGGACTCTGGAGGTGATATTTTAATTTTGACAACTGGCGACACGTTTGGCACGACAGAGTCCGTCCGGCCTTCTGTTCCGATGGCGGGAGCAACGGACACTCTACAGTCGCTGGGTGCAGTTTTCTCGCCAAATCCTCATTATTGCATCCGATCACCCACTTGTTTATCGATGTGACACACTTCACCTGTCCTCTTTGCTCCCCCTTCTCGTAGTTGGATTCCTTGTAGCGTTCTTTGTTCTAGGTTCTTGCCAACGCCTCTCTTCGGTTTATTTAACATACACGATTGTTCCTTGTCCAAATTCTTGATGAATTTTGTTTTCGTTTAAAGAAAATGAACGTAATTATAATTTGTAGAACGCTCTTTAAGATATGAACACTCACCAGAATCCTTTTCCACCACCACTTTTGGAGCGGAACTTTGATGAGTTAATTTAATGAATAAATTATATGAGAGGCTAGCCTCTCCAGGTAGGACCGTTATAGGATTGCGTTACATACCGTGTGCAGATTCAGTATAAACTTACTCGGGTGCGATTTGCCTGACATTGCCCCCAACTGGCATATCAGTTAAAGGTCCCACGATAGCCAACACGGAGGTAGTTTCCAATTAAACTTATAGCCCCATGATATTCCCACTGGCCGTCACCTCCTTTTTTTGCTGTTGGCGTTATTAGATTCTTCTCCAACTGCCAGCGTATTTCACTTTCATTTGTCTCGCTTAATCAGCGGAAACAGTTTTGCCGCGATTGTTTCTGTTACAGCAATAATTCTGAGGAAATGCCTACTCCAGGTGGGCCCCGTGTTTGAAACAGATCTTTTGCTCTCTCAAATTCTTTTCGCTATATCCCATTGCCCTTCTCATCTTAATGCAATTCCTCTTTTGTAATATCAAGTTTCTTTATTTCTATATATACTACCAGTCAGAAGTTTTCTATCCTTTAAGAAAAAAGCCACATACTTTATTTCAATGCACAAACACAGCGTACAAGCTAAATAGAACAACAAAATAAATATTTCCTCTAACTATCGTTAAGTACGATGGAATGTGATTTAAATTTTAGTGTCTTCAGGACATTTGCACAAACTCTTGGCATTGAGACTTTGTTGTGTTTTTGCAGACATTGATGTCCAACACGTCTGTAAATAATTCCATAGATCTTGAACATTAGATAGCTTTAGTTTTCTGACTTCCGTCAAGTTCATCCCTTAAGAGTTCAATGAGATTTTTCGTACTAACATACCCTCTGTACAAGTTAAATTTAGAATCATGTTTTGGATCATTGTCCTGCTGCAGAACAAACCCACGAGCAATAAGTCTCTTCTAAGATGGAAGTTTGCTGTTCATGACTATGCTGTGATAGCCTTCTCCCGTTATTTCTCACTAGATCACCGACTTTATGACCTGAGAAACCTCCACCATGCTTCATCGTTGGTGTCACACACTCAGTCTTCGTACGTTCTCCACGAAGCTGTCGAACGAACATTCGACGATGGATTCGAAATACTTCAAGCTTAGATTCCACCGTGAATAACACCTCGGACCATTGCTGCACGCTACAGTGTTTTGTTGCTGTGTCTATCGCGCTCGTTTAACCGTAATTTATTTTCGTAGTGACGGGTTTTTGGCCGTCGCGCACCCTCGAAACCTCGTTCACGGAGACGCCGTTGCAGTGTATAAAGTCTGTGATGAGCACTTATATTGAGGGAGTGTCTCTCTCTATATGTTTCCCACACCACCGTGTGTTTGTCTTTACATGTATGAGTGGCTGTGTGTGGTCTGTTGTTTTGAATACCTACACCGTTGGTTTTATACGGGACGATGTTGTCGCTTCCGTTGTGGTAGCGAGCTGCTCCAGCTGCTGCAGACGCTGGACTCATCCTCGAGGTGTTAATGAAAGTTGCGAAGAAATATTCGTCTGGGCTCTGCTTTCAGTTCTTAGAAAAGTCCAACTTTGGTGGATTTAAATGATCCGTGAAATTACTCCTTTTTCGAAGAAAGCATCAGACTATTTAATCACAACTGAACGCTCCCGTCGTAAATGTTCTCGAGCTGGTATTCATTAATGGATCATAATTGAAGTATACGTCAATTGTGGAATAAGCACGTACCTTCTTGAAATGAACAATCTTTTATTGACTTTTGTGTCAACGACATTCTTCTCGTAACATGAATTAACTGTTCACTGCCTTATATACAGACATAGAATACAATTTCCTTAAAAAATCTCACAAAGGCGTCGATTTCTGCTTCACAAGGATGAAACCTCTTAATGAATTACTTCTTATCAAGATCAAAGACTTCCTACACTAGGAATAATCATCTGAGCTCTAACCTCCACTGAGTAATAAAGAATATCTTTGTCTGTCTCTCTAGCACCGTCACGTCAAGTCACACTGCTGTGTCTCGTCTCGCACGATACATCATAAGCGTTGAGACGGAAACTGGAGCTGCTCGCATACTATTTACTTCCTCTCGAATTTTGGGTGCACTATGAGTCCTGTACGTTTACCCTGTACCCGAATGCAATAACCTTCCCTGTAAAACTCTCTGCAATGTATACAGTACTGCAGAGTGAGCTACGCCAACTTGTGTTGCTATTGTCTTACAAGAACAGCCTTGCTGATGCATAGCTACAGTTACAGCACTTTTTCAATTCCAGTGTCGTGCTTTTGTGCCATTAGGCGGTAATGTGGTATGTATACAAATACAGTGTACTATACATTAATGCGAACTGATTGCTACACAGACAGCAGAAGGAGCGAGGCCTATTGGAGCGGAACCGTCTCAGGTTAAGGCACATCACTATTGTTATGGATACTCATCAGCGTCACTCTAGGCGAACCAAATGGTTCAAATGGCTCTGAGCACTATGGGACTTAACATCTGAGGTGAGCAGTCCCCTAGACTTAGAACTACGTAAACCTAACTAACCTAAGGACATCACACACATCCTTGCCCGAGGCAGGATTCGAACCTGCGACCGTAGCAGCAGCGCAGTTCCGGACTGAAGCGCCTAGAACCGCTCGGCCACAACGGCCGGCCCAGGCGAACCACCAGGCAAATACACAACAGACGCACTTAGTCTCTACGTGTTTGTACTTATTTTATTATCAGAGCAGGGGTAAATCCGTAGTTGTGATATGTAATGGAGAACTTTTGACCTTGTTTCCTTATCACTGGGTCGGTGCGTGGGCCCAGTAGGTACAGCAGGTGCCGGACAGAGAGGCAGCGCCCCGTGTGTGTGTGTGTGTGAGAGAGAGAGACAGACGGCTTCCAGAGCCTGCCGCAGAGCTGTCCGCACAGAGTTGCAGGCTGCGCCATTCGCAAACAGCGGCGCTGGGCCGGTCGAGGCTGACGTAAGTTAATTGCGGTGCGCATAGCGGCGGACGTGGCAGCTCGCAGAGTTGAGGCGCAGCACGGCTCGCACCGTGTTCTTCGATTACCGCCGATCGCACACAGTGGGCGCTGTGGACGGCGGGGAACACCGCAGCCTCTGCCTCGGCGGCCGCTCTGCTGGCCGGAATCTACCAGTTTGCTCGCGCCAGTGCTCCAGAGGTTACTTCAGTGAGTGCAAACCTCCTGGATAAGCATTTCTCAGCACGTTACACACCTACTGGAGCAGTAAATACCAGCTGCCTCGGGCGCCCAAGTGCAACAACAGCCCACTGACCGCACTAGCAGTGGAGAGCACGTAAAGTGTGTCGGGGGGACGCTGGACAGCTGCGCCGCACTGCACAAACGGAGCCACCTATATGACGATCGCTGGCTTTTGGGACGCGTGTGGCAGCCTTTCCGAAACGGCTACATTTGTAAACCGTTCCCGCGCCGCTGTGATTAGAGGATACGGTGCGTGCCAGAATGGCGACGAGACAGCTGTGGTGGACCGCGGGCCGTAGACGACGGCGGCTGCAGAAGTGTGTCCGGCTCAACAGAAGTGTCGTCTCGGCGAAAGTCGCTGCGTACCAACGTCCGACCCGGGCATCTGGTTCGAGCAGCCGTTCTGGCTGCCGTTCGTCAGTGGCGAGGGCCGGAACTCGCGTGTCAGTAACGCAACCTGACGTCCACTGAGTGGGGAGAGGTAGTTGTTTCATATGCATCAATCAGTGTGAAATGCCTGGAACCAAACACCCTGCAACAGTCGTCGGAAGCGTGCAGGCTGTAGGAGGGAACGTTACATCGTGCACAATGTTTCCGTGGCATCGCCTGCGCTATCTCGCCACTCTGGAAGGCACACTCGACCGACACAAGTACGCCCCTGTCCTCGGGGACCACATCCGCCCCTAAACGCAGTTTGCTTCTCCCCCGGTGTTCGCCGGCGGCTCGCAGAGCTCAGCGTACTCCTGTGGCCACCGAACTGCCAGTCGAGAACCCCCGGCGTGACCTCCACTGGGCTGCTCACGCCACGGATACTCGAGCACGAAACCTGGCGCGGTTGACGGCACGGTTCCGCACCCCTGTCGGTACTTCCAGAACCTCGTCGTCTCTCTCTTCCTCCAAGTCCGCAGGCTTTTGACAGATGGTCACATCACTGTGACTTGACAGTGTATAAGTGTGTCACAGTGACAGACTATTAACCGCATGTAAGTGATATTCGTGAGACATTGGGTCTCACCTTCACGTACGGCAGTGACGTAGGCTGCATCGACAGCTAGCGCATTGGCCTAGTGACCACGAATCTGGCTTACAATCCCAGCACGGGTATAAATTTTTATTTATTGCTGCAGCCTACATTATTATCTTCGTGTGAATAAAGAGCCAGTTGTGTTTCACACGAAGAATATTGTCTGAATCCGTACTGGTTGTATGTCAATATACCGTTTTGTTCGCGGTAACTCATAATGTTCAAACGTAGTGTCTGTTTCAAAATGGTACTACGACTCGTCCTCAATGATATGGGTCTGTCGTTTAACGGAGTACTCCTGTATCCTTTCTTAAGTATTGGTGTGACTTGCGCAGACTGGAACGGATGTTTTATCGAGGGAACGGTTGTTTCTGATTGCCAGCTGTGGAGGTATTGTAACGTTATTGGTATACAGTCTGGGCCAGAAGACTTGACCTTACTAAGTAATTTAAGCAGCTTCATTGCACCGAGGACGTCTGCTTCTTAGCTACTCGTCTCAGCGGCTGTTGTTGATTAGAATTCTGGAAAGTCTGTTCCGTCTCCTCTGACGAAGGAAATCCGGAAGTCTTAAGTAACACGGCTGTCCTCGTTATCATCACCGTTGGTATTGCTCAGTGGAGGAACTGATTGTGTCTTGCTACTGGTGTAGTTTGCATACGACCAATCCCTTTGGATTTTATGCCAGATTTTGAGACAGAGTTTTGTTGTGGAAACTATTAAAAGCACGTCACACAGAAGTCTGTGCTAAGTTTCGAACGTCAGTCAAACATCGTGAATCTTAGAGGTTTGGCGTTTTTTTCAGTGTTCCAGCCTTGTTTAGGGATCAGTATCATCTTCCATTAATTTACTAGCTTTTTTCCCACACAGGTGCATTCGACACATACATTGAATGCATCCTCTTCTCCCGCTCTCCGTCCTCTATCTGCCTGTCTCCTCCACCACAGCCTCTGTCATTTCATCTTCCCCACCCCGCCTTTCTCCACTTCCTCCGCCGCCTCCCTCTGGCCATACTTCCTTCCCACTCTCTTTGCATCTTTGCCTCCCACCTACCCATTACCCCTGTACAAGTTCCACCTGCCTCATGCAGCTCCCATGCTCCCTCCTCCCCTCCTGTGACCCACCTGATGCTCACCAGCACACGTGGCCCCTGCGACAACGATACTACCCCACAACACGTCTGTCGTGCAGGCAGGCCACGTGTTGAGCCCCAGGAAATCGTTCGCTGCCCCTGACATGTCTGCTACGCTGCAAAGCCGGCTGATGACGCCGGACGATACTGTTCTCGCGCAATATTCCTGTTGTGCAGGACAGCCTGTACGCCAGGGTCTGTAAAAAAAAAAAATACGTTTTTGCCCGTATCTCTACTCTTACTGGAGCTCATTCTTGTGAGGCCTGATGTTTCTGCGCCAAATTTGGTTGAAATTGATCCAGGGGTTTGGGAGGAGACCTCGGACGTACATCCATACACTCTGCTTCATATATACAGTATTTGGTATAAATGCCACCAGTGAGCTGCATCCATAATCAAATGTGCTCCTTTACAGATAAAATGGGCAAATGTAACATCACGCTTAAACCACTAGAATATGAAATGAAAAACGTACAAGGAATGTCAGTGCTTCAGCCAGATAGTGTTGTGGTTGCAGAGTCATTTCCCTGCGCCGTACAAATGAGCAGATTCAGTCAGGGTGCCTCTGGCTCTCGTCCTCTGGGAGTGTTTCTGCAGTGTGACGAGTTCAGAGGACTTCCAGGCAGCCAGCGCCGTGGTTACACAGTGGATTACCTTTTGCTTCAGAGGAGGGCAAACCCCGTCGTACTGTTTTTTCTTCCGCTATAATATTCTGCTTTGTCCTGTGTCGTGGACAGATCTGTTCTTACTAGTGTTTGCACGTGTAAGTAAAGCTCTCTTGGTGAATTTTATTGTTGAACTCTCCGCACGCTGGGGAGCTAGTGCCAGTATCGTCCTGGGTTTCTGACTTGTCATCTTCGGTCGCCTGATGACATTGGGTAGCAAATGCATTCAAATGTTGCGAGCTGAGTTTCAGAAGCTCTCTGTTTCTGAATCTGTTTTGATATTTGTTCTCGAAATACGTCATAATAAGTATAATTATGGAACAAAAAGTGTTCCATAATTTTGCACCACATTGACGTAAACGATTTGGGCCTATTGCATCTGTCCTATGACGCCTGGATTGAGGTAGCTAACTAGCTACAGGAGGTCCCCAAACCGCGGTGCATCCCAGCAATTTCTCGCGTTAGCAGTTCGTTGCTGGAGGTGAGGGTCTGTGTCAGGAAAATGCCATGACCAACTGAGCTGTTGCTTTATGCGCCGACAAGGAGGCAAACTTTCCCCTCGTGTCACGGAAGGGAATCTCTTTGCTAGATTAGAGTGTTTTCTCAGTACTTTACGAGTACTAATGATATCCTATGTCCATTGTAAGGAAACTGGGTGAATTTGCGAAGCAAATAGTGACGAAGGGGCGCTCATATCTGTTACGGCTTCAAGATGGATCTCCGATATTGTGCGTAGCGGACCCTCAAGCTACACTCTCTGTTCATAAAACCCCTGGGTGAGTTTAAACTGGGTCCTGATAAACTGCTGCTACAAAGCCACGACACGTTGCGAGCTACACTAGCGAAGCCTTTGTGCGGTAGAGCACCGTCTTTCTGCAGGCCACCAACTTTTCGGTGAGGAGACCGCTCGGACCGCTCGGACCTGCCCCCTGCCGTGTAATATTAATGAGCCCGGGGCCCGGAGCGGCCACAAAAGAAATGGAGTCGGCGCCGCGAGCCCCACAAAGGCAGCGCGGCCCGGCCCTCGTCTGGACAAGTGCTCCGGTGCTCCAGCTCCAGCGCTCCAGCACTGCTCACCTGGCGCAGCTCCGCTAGCACTCTGCTGCCACCGACAGGTCAACATCGAAACACACAGCGGGCGCGACTCGCCTGCTGAATATCTTACCAGGCACTAAGAGTCCAGCGACAGAGCGGCGTACGCCTGGTGTGCCGTGCACAGCACGAAGTTATCAGAAGTAACTGCAGCGGTTTTACAGAATTGCTGCAGCTACATTATTTGTCGTAGTGTCATGGAGCTTTGTGAAAAGCTGAAAAATAATTTTTTGACATCTCCATAAGAGACGGCCCCCTCACTGATTCTCAGATATCAAGTCGATAATCAGGTTCTTCCCACTTTCAGCACAGCGTGTCCCTATCAGGCGGTTTTAAAGCGCTGTCGATGCAACCTCGCAGTTTTGGCAGGTTTCTCGATAGAGGACGCGAAAACACTGAATCTTTCACGTCAACCCACACACAGGTGAGGTCGGACACCACGATCGATCCACTTGTTTCTCAAGTTCCCGTTTAAGAATTCACGAACATTGTGACGGAAGTGAGCTGCGGCACCATCCCGAAGGAAGATAAACTCTACACTGTCGGTCTCCATTTGTAGCACGGGCCAATTTCCAACACGTCCAGATACGCACGTCCTGTAAGAGTCCTTTCGTAGAGGTAAAATGGACCGTAAAGTTCAAACTGTGAAACACTTTAACTTTCCACGAATCTCGACGTTTTGAGGTTTCTCTGACCCCCAGATTCGCACACTGTGCCCTTAAAAAAAAAAAGTTTTTTAGTCAGTGAAGACGAGGTTCTCACGAAACCCATCCTCTTCCGTAAGCTGGTACAACTATGCCGAATATTCAAAGCGTCTGACTTTGTCATTGGGAGTCGGGGCTTATAACAACTGCAACCGGTAAGGTGTCAGCTTCAGTCGTCGTCTTGAGATCTTCCAGACGCTCTGGTACGTTCAGCTCTACGCTCGCTCCGTTCGCCGACTTCTGTGGTCTACGCGCGAAACACACCCGCACGCGGTCATCCGTCTCTTGACTCTCTGCCGGCAGACCCGGCGATTTCACGTGGCAGCGTCATCCCAAAACTAAACGGCGCATACCGTCGCCACATAGAGCTGGCAGTTGCTAGATCTGCTGTGAACTTGGTTCTGAAGTGTCGTTGCACCGTCACAGCAGACTGATGTGAATGCGTTTCGAGCACGTTTTCTCTGGCTGCCCGCGGCAGAGGCCTGACTTGCTGCTGCAGCGGTGCAAAGCTTCTGCACTTTTGTGGCAACACAGAGAATCTGTAAAATCAATTCCATCGTCTACAACAACCTAATGCTTAGTTGGCACTACTATTCCGTTCGCAAACCTACTGCAGAGAAGCAACTGCCATCGTGAATTTCCCCGATTCTCCAGACGTGGCTGTCTCGACAGGTACTGGGACTGATTTCTCGACGATGTTAGAAAGTTCCAAGGATGATGGAGAACGACAAACGTATCAGTTACAGGCAACGGTCCCTCGTCCAGAAACCACCGAATAGGAAGATGTAAGCGAACATCCTTCTCGTACCTCTGACGGTGGACTCCTTCTACTGCGAGTTTATCGTATTTTTTGAAGGACATAATGCGCACCAAAACAAAACAAAAAATTGCTAAATGATCTTTAAATTTCGTAGCTTTAGAGCTATGAGCTATTGTTCAATAGAGGAGATGTGCTCCACAATATCAAAGATGAACAAATTCTTACAGCTCCTAAGATACGCAATTTAGAGCTCAGGTTTACTGGAGAATTCTTTCTTGTTTTGGTCCGTGCTACGTCCTGGCAAAATGTGGTAAGCAAAGAGCCTGCAGTAGAAGAGGTTCACTGTTACAGGTGTCAGAATGATCTACGCTTACACCTTGGTTGGCGCGGTCCTTAAGGGACTCGATTCCCTTACTTCAGATCCACACAGTTTCACCCTTCTCTACCATTCCTGATAGTCTGTAACATCATCAATGAATCGCCCTTTGTGTGCAAGGATGCGATATGTTCTTTGACTCTTCTTGACACGTAAACTCCCTGAATGTGTCTCCAAAACACGTAAATAGTCGTATTTTTCAAACACGGATTCGTCACTAACGCGGGAATTTAAATAAATTACAGAAATCTTCTTTCAATTTAGAATTATTACAAATCGAGTTATAATCTCGGATGCGGGAAATAATTCAACATATCCATAAGTACTCATAAAAGAAGATTGTATACATGGAAGAAGCCTGGAGATACCGACAGGTTTCAGATAGATTATATAATGGTAAGACAGAGATTTAGGAAGCAGGTTTTAGATTGTAAGACATTTCCAGGGGCAGATGTGGACTCTGACCACAATCTATTGGTTATGAACTGTAGATTAAAACTGAAGAAACTGCAAAAAGGTGGGGATTTAAGGAGATGGGACCTGGATAAACTGACTAAACCAGAGGTTGTACAGAGTTTCAGGGAGAGCATAAAGGAACAATTGACAAGAATGGGGGAAAGAAATACAGTAGAAGAAGAATGGGTAGCTTAGAGGAATGAAGTAGTGAAGGCAGCAGAGGATCAAGTAGGTAAAACGACGAGGGCTTGTAGAAATCCCTGGGTAACAGAAGAAATATTGAATTTAATTGATGAAAGGAGAAAATATAAAAATGTAGTAAATGAACCAAGCAAAAAGGAATATAAACGTCTCAAAAATGAGATCGACAGAAAGTGCAAAATGTCTAAGCAGGGATGGCTAGATGACAGATGTAACGATGTAGAGGCTTATCTCACTAGGGGTAAGATAGATACTGCCTACAGGAAAATTAAAGAAACCTTTGGAGAAAACAGAACCACTTGTATGAATATCAAGAGCTCAGATGAAAACCCAGTTCTAAGCAAAGAAGGGAAAGCAGAAAGGTGGAAGGAGTACATAGAGGGTCTATACAAGGGCGATGTACTTGAGTACAATATTATGGTAATGGAAGAGGATGTAGATGAAGATGAAATGGGAGATATGATACTGCGTGAAGAGTTTGACAGAGCACTGAAAGATCCAAGTCGAAACAAGGCCCCGGGAGCAGACAACATTCCATTAGAACTACTGACGGCCTTGGGAGAGCCAGTCCTGGCAAAACTCTACCATCCGGTGAGCAAGATGTATGAGACAGGCGAAATACCCTCAGACTTCAAGAAGAATGTAATAATTCCAATCCCAAAGAAAGCAGGTGTTGACAGATGTGAAAATTACCGAACTATCAGTTTGATAAGTCACGGCTGCAAAATACTAACGCGAATCTTTACAGACCAATGGAAAAACCAGCAGAAGCCGACTTCGGGGAAGATCAGTTTGGATTCCGTAGAAATATCGGAACACGTGAGGCAATACTGACCGTACGACGTATCTTAGAAGCTAGATTAAGGAAAGGCAAACCTAGTCGAGGGGCATGAAAGGGAAGAAGTGGTTGGGAAGGGAGTGAAACAGGGTTGTAGCCTCTCCCTGATGTTATTCAATCTCTATATTGAGCAAGCAATAAAGGAAACAAAAGAAAAATTCGGAGTAGGTATTAAAATCCATGGAGAAGAAATAAAAACCTTGAGGTTCGCCGATGGCATTGTAATTCTGTCAGAGACAGCAAAGGACTTGGAAGAGCAGTTGAACGGAATGGAGAGTGTCTTGAAAGGAGGATATGAGATGAACATCAACAAAAGCAAAACGAGGATAATGGAATGTAGTCGAGTTAAGTCGGGTGATGCTGAGGGAATTAGATTAGGAAATGAGACACTTAAAGTAGTAAAGGAGTTTTGCTATTTGGGGAGCAAAATAACTGATGATGGTCGAAGTAGAGAGGATATAAAATGTAGACTGGCAATGGTAAGGAAAGCATTTCTGAAGAAGAGATATTTGTTAACATCGAGTACAGGTTTAAGTGTCAGGAAGTCGTTTCTGAAAGTATTTGTATGGAGTGTAGCCATGTATGGAAGTGAAACATGGACGAGAAATAGTTTGGACAAGAAGAGAATAGAAGCTTTCGAAATGTGGTGCTACAGAAGAATGCTGAAGATTAGATGGGTAGATCACATAACTAATGAGGAGGTATTGAATATAATTGGGGACAAGAGGAGTTTGTGGCACAACTTGACCAGAAGAAGGCACCGGTTGATAGGACATGTTCTGGGGCATCAAGGGATCACCAGTTTGGTACTGGAGGGCAGCGTGGAGGGTAAAAATTGTAGAGGGAGACCAAGAGATGAATACACAAAGCAGATTCAGAAGGATGTAGGTTGCAGTAGGTACTGGGAGATGAAGAAGCCTACACAGGATAGAGTAGCGTGGAAAGCTGCATCAAACCAGTCTCAGAACTGAAGACCACAACAACAACATATGTACTCGACGTGGCATAGAAGACCAATACATTAGAAGTAACTGGACAAAGAGAATTCTGTAGATACTAGAAAATCCTGGAATTACTTACGTAAACTTCAGTGTAATGTATTCAACATGCCTGCTGTTGGCATGGACGAATGAAAACCCGATTCTGTACCGTGTGCTTCGAAAACTGACCACCTCACAGAACAACTAACATTAAGTTTGAACTCAAATAAAGGCCTGGAAATACTCCAAGCAAATATTGCGCCAATCTTCTAAACGGCTAGCAGCCATCTTAGCATACTTTTGTAGCTTTTTGCACGAGAATGATCCCCGGAAAGCAGCTTTGGTTCCTCACGTATGAGGAAGCAAAATGAGACGTGTGCACAGGCTCCAGAAGGCTGGTTGTTAAGAGTAGGCCCATTACGCGCGCGCGCGCTTGTGTGTGTGTGTGTGTGTGTGTGTGTGTGTGTGTGTGTGTAGCAGTGAACAAGTTTTAACTGTGACAAACACATCACCGACACAAATAAATTTGAAGAGCACGGGCCGAAACTGGCCATTAATGTCATTTATATGGTGCGTAAACGGTCATTTGCACAATATAATTTGACATCCTACGGTAGTTTTTTTTAAATTTCTGCGTCATAAGATACCCTTCAATATGTTTGTGATTCAGATTATGCAGGAGAAGACATAATTGTGAGAGCTGACATTATGAGAAGCATGTTCCAACATCTCTCATAGCTTCTGGCAGTGGCGTGCGTCTACCCTCTCTGTGACAGTATCACGGTTACCAGACAGACGTGGGAATGTGCTGTTCTCCTGTTAATTCTCCCCAGAATGATGAGCAGGACTCGAGAATGTTACCACCAACACGAATCACACTGTGACCAAAGTGTTGTGATTTGTTTCATATCTCCATAATTATTTATTTATTTAACGTGATGTGATTTGTGGCATCAGGTCTTCCTTTACACCAGGCCAGGTTTTCGCACATATGTACCTTTTTTTACATCATGGTCCCCTAATAAACAATGTTAACGTGACAAATAAAACTGAAATAATTTGCGTGTCTGAAGTGGCAATGTGAGTAAATGAAAATGACTACGAACTAACAAAGTTAAAACTTGTACTGCTGCCAGTAATAATGTTAATAATAATAATAACAGTGACAATAGTAACAATAATAAAAATAATGATAGTTTCATATATAGAAAGAATTTATGGGTGCACAAGATAAAGGTTTTCTGATACGGTTAATTCTCGGGAAAGGAGTTGCATACCGAAAGAATAACAATGTGCGAGGGTATCGAGTGCGTGCAGAAAGAATGGCAATCCTTATTCTCGCTGTAGTCGATAGTCTATTAAGTGTCTTCTGAAGCTGAAAGTGTCATTTGTTTCTCTAATAGAGCGAGGAAGGTTGTTCCAGTGTCAGGTTTCTACTACTGAGGAAAGTGGCGGGACGATGGGTATTGCTTGATGGGAACTGATGTTTCTGCCATGTTGTTCAGACGAGAGCATTCAGACCCAGGAGAGAGAGATATGAGGGACAGCAGGATATGGGAATTTCTGTGCTTGTCTGCAGACACCCAGGATAGTTGTACATAGTGAAATGCAATCGGTCAAAGAACCGAACATCTCAGATATAAGGAACACAGGCATTCGTTACCACTTCCAGGCGACGCGAGCTTTCCTGAGGAAGGCCTCGCAGGATATCAGTGACTGGAAGTATAAGTGTTTCTACAAGTTTCTTTTTCAGGTCAAGATGGAAGAGCTTTTTTTATTTTTTTAGAGCGCGGAGAGATGTTGATGCCTTCTTCCACATTGCAGTTACGTGCTGAGTTCAATTTCGATTTTCATCCTCTACTCCTAGAATCTTTCTTGAAGAAGAGAAGTTGATATTTGTTCCATTTTGTGTTAAAGATGGTAGCTATTCCCGATATTTCGGGCTAGTGGGCCTATAATGACCAACCAGTACCGCTCGGCTCGGTTTCCGCTTTACCCCTGTGTCCGTTTCGATACTGGACAAGAATCGGCACTCAGATTCTTAGTAGCTTCCTTCAAGATTATTGTTTTTGCTCCTAAACTGAGGGACGACGGCGCACATGTGGCATGTGCACTGGGACATGACTCACCACACATCACATCTGCTACCGAGCCCTGGGGGACGCCCGATGCTGCCTGCCGGTCGTGGGGCGGTGCTGGCGAGGCGTCAGCTGTCACCAACTGGCGAGGAATTTGGACTGCTGAGCATAGCCGCTAAGAGATGTCCGAGTCTGAAGAGCACACGCTAGTCGTGCTTCCAGCCATCCGCTGGCTTTATTTAGGCATGAGTTGTGCTGCGATGTTTACAGAAACCTGACCTATTTGTCTAACAAGTTGTTTGCAATTCGCCAGCTGATTGTGGGCTATTTATTGTAAGGCTTTGGAAAGTGCAGGCCACATGCAAACAGTCGGTGATGGGACGGTGGTGCGGCGACAGCCACTGAGAGTGAACCCTTCAGCGCCTTCTCGTACCTACATCAGCTCGTCAAACCACGCTGTCTAGAACAGCAGGTGAAACGTAGCAACCGACATCGGAGTGTGGTAGTGCTATGCGGTTTTATCAGTAAAGGGTGGCTGCAGCCGAAGGAAGTCGTGGATTCTGTTCCTCGTGAAATGGACGCCGCTGTGGAGGACGGGGTTGGTATCACCAGACACTAGCGTGGAGTCATCTGTTCTCAGAGAGAATGCGGAAACACAGCCCTATACTAAAGCGAGAAAAAGGCTTCACATAACTGGAGGACCAAATTTCTCCGTTGTGGAGATACGGCCACGAAATGGCAGACAGTCGGTGGAAGTGCGTGCACTTGCAGCAGCCGTTGCCCACCGTGCAGTCAGCCGTCAGCTGCTCTCTCTCTCTCTGCTGTTTTCCCATCATCACCGCCTTTAGCGTCCAACAGATGAAACTTATTATAAACGTATCGTGAGCACCGTATCCGTGAGATATGCGCGTGATCCATCCCACGCTGGACCGGGGGAGTACTCGGTAGTGTGGGACATCTGGAGCCTGGCAGTTGGGTCCCACAGGAGACCTGCTCAAGTGTTCGTAACGCCTAGGGCGACCGCACGCGTAAAGCGGGAAACTGGGGTTCGCATCCTGGTGCGGCACGAATTTCGATATGTCACCACTGAGTTATTTCGGACCCCGATGCAGAAAAAGGCAAAAATTTCTTTCGTCAAGTAGATGATATACAGTTTCTATAGGTGTTTCATTGAGTCGATGAAACAATTGGCAGTGCTTATGCCTCACGACCTTTTTAAAACTTGCTTTGTCCACAGGAAGCACACATCATAAATCGTGATCCAATTCCAGACCCTTGTTTATATTTTCAATACTATCTTAGTCAAAATTATAATTTCGCGTCTTTAAATCTTGAATGCCATATTTCTCTCCCATGTTTTGGTTTGGATAGCGTGACTACGTGTATGTGTGCTAGAATGAGTGACGAAGCAATTGCTGGGGCATGGCGAGTGCTACGTACAGGTGTTTCTCGGAAATGAAAGACGGCTCTTGCTTTGGGCTGCCTGCGACACGGCCTGAACAGGAAGCGGGCTCCCAGCGGACCGCACGGTTCTCTGCCGCAGAGGCTTGCGGCGGAGTCTGCACAATTTACGACGAGTTGCTCAAAAAATGTTCAAATGTGTGTGAAATGATATGGGACTGAACTGGTAAGGTCGTCAGTCCCTAAGCTTACACACTACTTAACCTAAATTATTCTAACGACAAACACACACACCCATGCCCGAGGGAGGACCAGCTGCACAGTCCACGACTGCAGCGCCCCTGACCGCTCGGCTAATGCCGCGCGGCTTGCGACGGATCGCCGCCCTGACGAGGGACCCGTGACACGGAGAGCGCATTCTTCAGGTTGTGCGGGTATCGGCCCAATGTTTTTCCGTGGACCTTGCTGTGAGGTCCTTATCTGTCAGGATGGTGAAAATGTTTCGCCTAGATGGCCGAAATGGCCTGGGGCGGCAGGACGCCCTACGCACCGTCGCCGAAACAGCCGTTGCTTCTTTTTGAGACGTCACGTAAGAACCGACCCACGCCAAGCGGTCTCCCACGCTGGAAGAAAAACAGTGTGTCTATTGGGAATCCGACGAAGACGTCATAAAAGTACCGGAGGTCGCCTATTCTTTGTCGCAGAAAGCACCAGAATTGGACGACACGAATTTGTCCGTCTTGTCTGTACTGAGAGACTAGAACTGTCCTATTGGTGTAAAGAAACGGCGCTCCATTTCGATCGGTAGTTTCAGCTTCTCGAAAGTATCCGTGTGGAGTGTTTTCCAA
Source organism: Schistocerca gregaria (assembly GCF_023897955.1). Taxonomy (NCBI): domain Eukaryota; kingdom Metazoa; phylum Arthropoda; class Insecta; order Orthoptera; family Acrididae; genus Schistocerca; species Schistocerca gregaria. The sequence goes on from NC_064929.1 coordinate 221,361,316, forward strand.
ATGATAGTGAAGTGATAAAGAAAAGGGGTTTCTAGGCTTTGTACGCGAGGCGAATCAGCTCGTATAGACTGAGGCCCGCCGTTCGTGTCGGCAGACACACACATTTTGCAGCTCCGGCCCGTGAGGGACATTCAGAACGCGTGCTCGTTGACTTCCAGACAGCAGCAGTCGCTGTTCGGTGCTGCCTTTCAGCTTTGTAGTTCACAATCACTGTCACCCGCATTACCAGGGTTGTTGGGTAAGTCAGGTAAGTTGCCGCGAAAGAATGAAATATTTTTGTTGTGCCTTCACAGTTGGTAAGCTCGATTGTTCCGAGGATCGTATGAAGGATTTCAACAATGTACAGAATACGGTCCATTGTTGACAACCGTCTGGATTGGTGAATTTGTAGACCGCTATTGAAAATGGAGAAAACCGAGCCTCGCACAGTTATTAAAACATTTGCATTTGAAGGGTTGGAGAGCTGCACAAATCAAAACGGAATCTGATGAATTTCGTGCAGACTTGACACCACTGTCGAAGACAATTTGCTTTTGGATTAATGAATTTAAACGAGATCGGCCAAGGACCGTCCACCAGAGGTGAACACTCAGGATGGGGTGGTAGGGCGACGCAAGACCTCCGAATAAACGTTCGTCAGATTGTTGAGCCTGTAAGCGTCTCAACTGACTGAGCGCGTAATGTGCTACATGAAGAACTGGTTGTGAAGAAGCTGTGTGTGGCGTGGCTGCCGCGATTGTTTGCCATCGACTGAAAGCGCACAACATTTCAACACCAAGTCTGGCGATGTTTAATCGCAACCCATTTTTTTGCGCCGATTTGTGACTGTTGATGAAACCTGGATCCATCGAGTACACATCAGAGTCAAAACTGCAGTGAAAACAATGGACGAGGGCTGGTGAAAGCGCACCGAAGAAGGCAGAGACCACTGCGTCAGCTGGTGAGGTGATGGCCACTGTTTTTTGGGATTCCGTGCGAACAGTCCACACAGATTACTTGCGGAAACGGAAAACCGTAATTGGACCCCATTACGTTTCATTGTTGGAGCGTTCGAAGCTTGCGTTGGCTGAAGAGAGACCGAGGCTGGCATGGAAAAAAAGTTCTCTTCTACCAGGATAATGCACGATCCCACACATCAGCGATGAGAACGGTGGAAGTGCGTGACTCGGGCTTTCACCCAGTTCCTCATCCTCTCGGCTCACCAGACTTAGCCGCAGCTGACATTATCCTCTTCCCTACCGTCAAACTTTTACTTTCTGGGTAGAAATTTTCATCAAATGAGGAAGTTAATGTTGCAGTCAACGAGTATTTTGTAGAGTTTGACACAATCTATTTTTCCAATAGGGTGAGAAAGTATAAGGGGCGCTGGACTAAATGTATATCCCTCAAAGGTGGCTATGTTGATAAGCAAGGTGAGTTGTGTACGGATAAATATTTGTTCTTGCTGTTTAAACGGATTTATCAAACCGTCCTCGTTCATTCTATCAGGTCACGGCATCCTTGTTTAAAGTAGGAGCTACGGTAAATTACTGCACCCACTCGCCATCGTGGTCAGCCATATATCAGTACGTACTTAACTCCATTAAACAGCTGCTTGAACTGAATTAATGTTTATTTCTCTTTACATGTGATGTCACTCTTGATATTTGTGTAATAAATCTATCCTCGAATATAATTTCTTATTCGAGAAGATGTCATTCCGTGATCATTTATTAATTGGTTCATGCATGACAGAGATAAAAGGCGTGTGATACATTGTGTCAACTTCAGCTCCACTCCAACTGCGCACACGCCACGCCTTCACCATCTTGAACGGTCCCCTGCTGACTTGCAGGCTCCACTGATTCTTGTGGTAGTCCCCATAACTGTACACTTCTATCCAAAAGACGCAATTTGAAACGATACTCGTCCGACCACGCAACATGTTTCCAGTCATCAGCAGGCCCATATCAGTGTTATACGGACCCAGGCGAGGCGTAAAGCTTTGTGTCGAGCTGCCATCAAGGGTACACGAGTGGGTCTTCGGCTCGGAAAGCCCACATCGATGATGTTTTGTTGAACGGTTCGCACGCTGACGCTTGTTGATGGCCCAGCATTGAAATCTGCAGAAATCTGCTGAAGGCTTGCACTTCTGCCACGTTCCGCGATTCTCTTCAGTCGTCGTTGGTCCCGTTCTTGCAGGATCTTTTTCCGGCCGCAGCGATGTCAGAGAAATGGTCTTATGGGAAAATCCTCACTTCTTCGCTGCCTCGGATGTGCTATATCCTATCGCTCGTGCGCCGACTATAACACCGCGTTAAAACTCATTTAAATCTTGATAACCTGCCACTGTAGCAGCAATAACCGATCTGAAAACTGCGCCAGACACGTGTCGTATATAGGTTTTGCCGACTGGAGCGCCGTATTCTGCCTGTTTACATATCTCTGTATTCGAATACGCGTGCCTACACAGTTTCTCCGATGCTACAGTGTAGAAGTCGAGTAGAAAGCACACAGCGTGTGTGTGGTAGGTGGCCCATGTGATGAACCTGCAGTGTGTCAAGCATTGTGTTAGTGATTGATCACTTACATAACCAATATTAGAGTCACACAAAATTGTGACGGTAGTGATCTTTTAAAAATGATTTAGTTTTGTCACAGAAAGACACCCTTTTGGTTTTTTACCCCTCAAAAAGTTTAATTTTTCCGCTTACGGGGCGATTACTTGCAGGTTGGGAGGTGGTGACACTAGCTGCTTCTGATACTCATAATGCTGAAGAGCGCACGTGTTGATTACATCAGATTAAGGAAATGGTTTCTGCTGAACAGTAGAAGCTATGCAAGGCTTCAATTCCTATCAATGACTGGTTACGTTAAACGCCAATTTTCAGAGATTGCTGGGTAAATGAACTATGTTGTAAGTACTGTAATGGCATTAATTGGCTAAAATAATGTGTGCTATGGAAAGAGCAGCGTAGTAATACAGTCGACATGTGCCGCTGAAAGTTGCAATGTTGTTAATAAAGAAATCTAAATGCTACTTTTTCAAATTTTTGCATATAAGGAGAGGCAATGAATGGACTTTTATTCTAATAAGTACAGCAGATCACTGAAAGAATGGTTAAAAAAACAGAACTCAGTTTTTTTCCTCAATTCACATGTTTACAGGAAATGTGTGGGTCCTCCACCTCCCCCTCCGCTACCCTCCCCCCCCCCCCCCCCAAGACACACTCCCCACATGCCGATACTGCTGCAAAGCTGACATCGTCAACGAATCGAGTAGCGAAATTTCGAAACGATTGTCACCCGCAAAAATTGTTTCGTGGAGGTCATGGATTCAAGGCTGTCGTCCCGTAATGGTGATTTTGTAGTCATTGGTAGATTTTACCCTCCCCTATCGTTCTCTGACACCGTCACTTTGTATTTTTTCCAGCCTGTAGATGATGAACATTGTTGTCAAGCAGGGCCTAGGTTACCAGTTGATCTGTCGCCTGTCAGCAGACAGCGCCACAAGTGTGGTAAGACTTTCAAGATTTTGTGGCATCAGTCTGGCTGCCTCGTCCAGGTATTTCGTAACCGATCATCCAGCCACACTTGACATTTTTGTAGCTTTATGCTATAGTTCACGTACAGTTTGAATAGTACATTTGAACAGCGACAAAGTTGCAAATTTTACGTTATACACGACTTGGTACAAATGGTTTTGTGAATGTGAGTGAAAATGGATGAGGTGGTGTATTAAGCGAAATCATATTTCGAGGATTTTAGTGTGAACAGCTTCAACCAGAACCGTCTGATGATATTTTAGGGAGGACGCTAATAACCCTACGGTTGGTCGCCCTGAATGCACGAAACACACAGACGAGCGTTCTCCTTTACTGGGGGGGCAGTACTACAGATGTGGACAGAGCCATGCTCGTCCGTGTGTCTTCGGCGCCGCACCGCGTCTCTCGGTGGCCAGGGTTCGTACCCCCGCCCTCCCCTGCCAGCAGGTGTCTGCTGCATTTACCATGTTGCCGGCGCGGCGCGGCGCGGCGCGACGCGGCGCTAATTGTGAGGGAGCCGTCGCCTCGCCTCGCCTCCGGTGTTTACCGCCTGTGGCGCTGGCGTCGCCGTGACAAAGCGCGCCCGCACCGCCCGGGGCTTCCCCGCGTTATGAGCTGGAAAATTACCCGCCGCCGCCGCGCCGTGGCGCTGCGCGCCGCCATTGTCTCGGGCCACAATGTGGCGGCCGCATTGTTTCTGGCGCCGTCAGCGGGGCGGCCGTGACAGGCGTGCCGGATCATCCGATAGGGGGGCGGGGGGCGGGGGGCGGCACATCATCTGATAGCTGCGGCCCGACTCTGCAGCCGATGTGCGGGGCTTGGGCTGCAACGTCTCAGAGGGTAATCCCAGGATCTGAGCTGCAGGTAGAAGGGCAACTCGTGTTGCTTACGAAACAATTCCTAGACTTGGCAACAGATCACTCTGCGTACGCCATACAGGGAAGTTAAAGAGATCAGTACGTTCGAACGAATTATCAGCAATGATAATTACTACTGAACCGTTATCTCTGTAATTGGTTTGTGTGTGTTGGCTTAATAATTTGATTGCGTCAATAACTGACTGTGTTATTGCCTCGGTCTAGTGAATGCCAGCTTCGTCATTTGTGGGAACTAGTTTGCTCCTTTCATTCATTGCATTTTCAGATAGAAATGCATTTTGCTCTCCATTCTGTGTCAACAGTACCTTTTCCATCTGTTTTCGACATTATTTTGAAAATGTGATGGCTATCTTCCTCCTCTTCCTTCAACTCGCTCACAGTAGTCAATTTCGAATTCTAAGCTCCGCACATTTACGTTTCCAGCCTGTTCACTTCTATTCTTTACATTCCTGTCAGGGACACCGTTAGTTTTGGGTAGCTGTTTCTCGCGAGCTGCCACTCTATATGCGCAGACACTTAATTCGAATCTCCACAACAATGGCACACGATTAATCGACTAAGCATTATCTGTGCCACTATATAAAGACAAGACGTTGTTTAACGTTGTTTCCAAAAATCTCGGAAAGTTCTTGATCTAAAACTTGAAATTTTTACACGATTCTCTATTAAACATTTAGACGCATCGACTGCAAGAAAGAAACTGCTGTGTTGTGAAAATGTTCAGTTCCGTTTCCCTCTCGCAGCCAGTGTTAACTGCGATAGCAGGGCATTTCAACCATTAGACAAATCATTTATGCCGTGTGTATTTTGTGTCCTTGTACATAATTGCAAACAAAAATTGTATAGAGAACAGTGTGCTGTTGTGTTATCTTCCTCTTACTCGGTTTTAACAGAAATCAGGAAAGTTGTTTTTATAGATTATCGACCCATGATCTAAGTGGTCGTAGACTTTGTAATGCTACTCGTTCGCAGATTAAAACTATGGGAAATGCTGCCGTCGATGCTACTACTGTCAGAGATCTAGGAGAGGAGGGGGGGAGGGGGCGACAAGGGTGATTAGGCCGTATATCCAATTCCCACATACATTTGGCTACTGAAAAGCAATGCCGGTTCACTACTTACTACATACTTTCGAGATGAAATTATATATTAAACATTTTAAATTGCAACCTTCGTAATCTATATCATCCTAAATCTATTCGGAATCAGTCTCCAGGTTACTAAAAGAGGAAAGTATGCAAGGAGTCGAACATAGCCATTTGGTGGGGATGTTACGAGGCCATCTAAAATACTCGTACGTCTCCGTTCACATGTGGAGAGTTTCAAATGGCTGCATGCATAAAACCATCCACAGTGGAACTGACGCGGAGTCCCCGTGGCTATGTATCTGCAATTTATGAAGTGTGTATTCCGTGTCGTTTAAACTCCTCGATGTATGGCAAGAAACTCTAGCTTCCGAATGTATATATGGAAAAAAGCAAAAGAATATGTTGAAATTTTAAATTATTATAATATGAATATATGTATAAAAAATTATGTTTGTTAAAAGCTGGTTCATGCTTAGGGCACTTGTATTTGCAACATGAAAGCTCTGCAGGGAAGTCCCTCCGCAACGAAGGTGGCTTTGGCGGTGCAACTGCCAGCGGCATGCAGGTACATCTATGCAATTGGAAGGGATTTGGCTCGCATGTCGATCTGGCTGTTATTTGGTATTCACGGAATAGTGGGAAGGCTGTAATATGTTGAAAGTACGACGCCAACAAGAGGTTCTACGGAGCGTTCACACTTCCGGAGCCGTGACCGCTGTTAGCCGCCACTTCGCCACTGCTTCGCAAACTTCATACATTCAGTTACGTCACGTGTGTTGGCATGGATCAGTTAATTTGTGTGTTGTTTCAATAATAATCACTTAAAAAATAAATTCGTGTCCGGAACCACATTTTCAGTCCCGATCACGAACCTACGCAAGGTCCTCACCTAAGTGTTACTAAAACCGAGTATCGCGATTTAAATGAACAATTCTTGCATTCGTGTCTTTAAAATTGATTTTTTGTTTAACTAAAAGGAGTCGTAAAAGTTTAATTAAGAGTGATATTTGGATGCTTCGTTAATGAATTACTCCAAGTGAAATTCTTAAGGTAGCAAGTTTAAGTACAAAAATTCAAAGATCAGTTAACAGAAGAGTGAACTTGGATAGGCTTTTGCTAAAGTATCCTTAGTTTATTATAAAATAAAGTTTTGCAGGATTACAGTGCAAGATTATGTAGATATTATTGCAAAGAATACGTGCTTCACAAGTAATTAAAGTTCAAGTGCATATAAATCTTTAATGAACAGATTTACGGTAGTACTGTTAGAAAAATTGTGCACAATTTTAAAGAAGGTGTATTTTTGGCACCCGTCGTAAAAGGTTCCTTTTTTTAAGTTAATGGAGCCCAGTGTTGTATTTTATTGTCTTGCAAAGTAAATTAAGTGAATGATAAGCTTTTAGACTTATTCTTTACTCTTGTAATAATCAAAGAGATTTGACGAGTGAAACTATACTAGTTCATGGGTCCCCATCATATTCTCCACCTATTACTGTCACAGTTACTGAGGAAAACTGCCATATGCAGAAGAGCTTAAACAGTGTGTTTATGGCGTTATCCATCTTTATTTGTGTTTTTCATGTCGGTGAAGATAGAAGCCATGTAGTTCTGCAACTTAATGTAGTGACACTTCCGTATTTGATCAAGTAATGGTGACGATTGTGGCCGTCATTAATATGGGCTCGGTGCAGGTTTGCTCCCCATAACTTACTGTTGCGTGTGTTACTGGTAACTGCTGCTACACGCAGTACAGAGTGCACTCTGACCTCTTGTATCCAGTTTGCTACTCAAAGGGAAATCTCAACAAAAGTAACTTCAATAAATACCATTCCATTTTGTCAAATATATATTTCCAAATTAATATGCCCAACAGGGCTGCCTACCGTTCATTTTTTTCATTCATTTATGATTTTACCACTTGCGTTAACTCCCAAGATTAAAGCCTGTTTGGTTTTCACCAAATTCGAAATTGTAGTCCGATTCTCTTGTCAGTTAGGCAGACGCGCGGTCGAACCTCCAAGTCCTCTCAGAGGGTAGCTTCGGCGTGTTTCGCGGTACGCCAAACTCTGGAGCGCGCGCCTCGTACCCGCGTTTGCGCTCAGCTACGGAGTTCAGTCGTACAAGAACATATCGCGAAGCGGAAGTGCTCTGACTCTGAGGGCGTCTTGGTATCCAAACACTGCTGTAGACGCCGACTTTCATCACTGGCCGATTCGTATTAATAAGTAGTCGTATTTAAATAGCACACATGATTTTTCGTATGTCTTTGTGCCTCGGGAAGGGAATACGCAGAGTACGGGTGGGTACTTATTCAGCGCATCAACCACCTGCCCCGTGCCCTCGTCTCCGTCCGTATGCCTGAAATCCACTTGCGCTGTAGTATGGATTTGTTCCCGCTTGCTGACGCTGGTAGCTTTCTCTGGAGTTCTTTCCTTGGCGACTCGGAGCCCTCCGGCGCCTGAGACCTCCACCGGCCAGCGTCGTCCCGAATCAGTTAACATGTTATACTTCTTTTGACGCAGTCAGGTGTTGTTCGAGTAGCAGGATTTCATTGCATTCAGTTTTTAGAATGTTCGGAAGTGTTATTCCACCTCGGTTAATAGACTCAGTTATTTTACGAGAGAAACACGTGGAAAAGAACTTCGCATTGTTCCCAAGTGATGTGGCCGCTTGCATTTACGAGTGGTCTCTCGTTTGACTAATGAAGTGCTGTGTTCTCTTGGCCACCGAGTGTCACAAGTTGCATGTCGATCGGACTTATGCCTTCGAGTAATCTTTGATTCGTTCTTGTGAACCACATGTGGAACACAGTAACCAGTGTGCAGTTTCCCGTCTGAGTCCATTACCCTCGGCAAGTAGTCGACTTCAGATGTCACTGTTACGCGATTGCGTTTGTGGAATAGGGAAGTGCACTCGTGTTTCGCAACTGGTGGACTCCTCAATCCGACCGAGTAGTGCCTGTTTTGAGTCGTGTATCAATCGGGTAGAGTATCAATACAAGAATATCTTCCTGTTTCCCGTGTACCTAACCACCACGCCTCTATAGCTTCTCATAACATTCATAAGCTCCTTTCACCTTTGGAATTAATTTCCCCTGCAGTAATTACTGTCTTTGAGGAACTGTCTTATTACGTGTTCAGTGTTATCTAGGTCGTACGAAGCAGGTTGTTATGCCCAATAACAAATTCTGTGACCTTATAAGATCCGTTTGTCAAGAGTAATTCTACGTCAGCGTAGCTCCTCTTCTCCTTCAGACCGTCGCTCCTCACGAAAAGACTAATGCAACAGGTTTTGAAAGACAATAATATAGCTGTAACATTGTCTTATGTTCCGATAATCTAAACCACCTGGTCTGTATTCAGATTCGTTCAAGAGGAGCCCTTCCGTTGCGCGTAATTCAAATCAGTGTTCCTCGCTAATTTCGACCGTGATTAACCCTCAGTGAACTAATTATTCCGCTCCGCTTGTTCAAATATAAGTGACCACTTACAGTACCGTCCAGAAAGTCATCCGCTTGGAGCACTAGAGGGCGAGGAGGACACATTTCGGTTTCTCGAGAGTGACGATTACGGTGCGATTTCCGCAGCCTGTCCCAAGACTTGTTTTATGCAGCTCACCACTCTGGCCAACGTCTTCTTCATCTCCTGACAACTCCTCCCATTTGATTGTGTTGACTGTGTCTTCCTGCACAATGTTGCTCCTCTTCCCCACGCCTCACTGCAGTACCAGACTCACAATTCTTTGCCACCTCCTCCCAACCGACACTTGTTCTCGTCCAGTTGTGCCACAAACTTCTCTTTTCCCAAATTCGATTGAGCACCTGTTCATTAATTTTTCGATGTGTCCATCTAATTAGCGTCACCTTTCAGAAGCTTATTGTTCACGTTTCACTGGAGTACGATCCTACACCTCGAACAAATGCGTACCTTAAGAAAAGACTTTCTAATGCTTCGATTTGTATTCGTTGTCTACGAACTCTGCCTCTTCAGAAACGCTTTCCTCATTGCTGGCACTCTTCGTCGTATACCCTCTGTGGTGTGCCCAAAATTATAACGTTATTAGCAACCTTGAAGTCTCACTTTTTATACCTTAGTGATGGCTGAGAGCCTACATTCTATAACGTGAGGGTCGGCTGCCTCCCTCCCTCCGTCCCGCCACAGCTACTGTGCCTCGCTGCAGCGGCAGTGTCTGCTGCGCCGCCCACCGCGGCCTCGGCCTTGGCTTTGCAGGGACAGCGACCTGGGCGCGTCGTGCCGGATCCACGGGCCCGGGAGCGGAGTGCCGCCGCCGCCGCCGACGCTGCTGGCGGAAGAGGCGGCGCCGGGGGCGGCTGCGGGGGACGGCGCCGACGAGCCGGCCACCCCCTGCGCCGGGGGCGGCAGCGCCAGCAACGGCTTCCCGGGGGCGGCGCGGCCCGCCTCCCTGCACTGGCACCGCTGCCCGGAGCTGCACAAGGCCATCGACGGCGTGCGCTTCATCGCTGACCACACCAAGCGCGAAGAGGACTCCACCAGGGTGAGCGGACCGCACTTTGGACTAACAGGCCGTGCCGGGTCTCGGCGCTTAAACTCTGTGGCCGGCGGGCAATGAAACTGGAAGCTGCGGCCGGATACGGGCAGGGGAGCCGTCGTTACGACACGTCTCGCCTGCCCCGGGCAGCGTTTCGATAAAAAATGCCGGCTTGCGTCATTTACAGGGTCTTTCTGGTTGCAGCCTAAACTGCGGGGCAACCACATTTCATTCGTAACTGGAATCGTTCGATCGACATTTTCTTTTAAATGCGATTGAATTTTGATTGCGCTGTTCGCTTTTGCTGTGTTTTACTTTAGATCCCGTTTCGACCGACACACACCGTTGGGTGGCTTGCGGAGTATAAATGTAGATGTAGATGTAGATAATCCTTCCGGTTGAATGCTGTAAGAAAGAATAGCAAAATATGATCTCTGCATTTTCAGGAAGAGGATATACACCGAACATCAGTTTCCTCAGTCCGTAGTAAAGGAAATACCGGATTACGAAAGCAGCGTTTTCGTATATCGAAAAGAATGTTACGATAACGGAGCGAAATCCAGTCGCATTATTAGATCAAATATGTACTTAGGACAAGAAAAAGGTATGAAAATACTTTTCTGGCTCCTAGCTATTCACGAAAAGACTACGTAACAGAACTCTCACGCGCACACGACCTAAATTCAGAACGGGAAGCAACTGTCTGCTGATGTTTTGGGGCATTCAACATGCTTCTGAAAGCGACGTGGCGCCACGTCCCTTATTGTACTGTACTTCCACGGACTGCTGCGTGAGCAACTCAGAGCTCGTAGTGCTGAAAGCACGAACCTCTAAACTCCTGCGTGCCTCGTCTGAGGAACAGCCTGAAAAAAGCTCAGAAACCAGTTCGCACAACTAAAGGAATATTTAACCAATGGGAAAATTTTCCTACCGGAGCATAAAAAATGCGAATATCTTCCTCTTTGTTTGAAAGACTCTGACTGATACGTGCCTCATTCTCCCTTCCTCGGCACTTGCCAAACATTTTGGCATGCGAACATATTCGAGTTCTTTTTAACATGTAACATCCCAAACTCCCAAAAGCCCCCCTAACTTCAACTCACTCACACCCACTAGCCATCCACTCCCACTTGCCCTTTTTTCTCTCCCTCACTCATTGTCGTTATCTCTCTGTGTCTCTCTGTCCTACTGCAGTCTCCTCTCTCCCTCTCTCTTACTGCTGCTCTCTCATTCCTTCCTTCCTACTGCTGCTGTCTTTTCTCACTACCACTGTCTGTCTCTTCTTCTTTGTCACTGTCTCTCATTATGACTGGCCACTTTCATCTTCTCTTTATTCCTCTGCCACTGGCACTCTCTCCTTCACCCTTCTGTTATTGCCAACTGCGTCCCACTGCCACAATATCTCTCTCTCTCTCTCTCTCTCTCTCTCTCTCTCTCTCTCTCACACACACACACACACACATCATTCACACACCGCCAATCTCTCCTTCGCTCTTTCTACACCACAGCTGTCTGCTACCTTCCAGTATTTATTACATTACCGTCTCTCTGCTACTACTGCTACTGTGTTTTCTCTCAGGACAAATACTTGAATACTGCAACTTCAGGTTCCCAGATGATAACGGACACACTTTACAGCATATTTCTCCGTCTTATATCACGTTATAAACTACGTTTTCGCCTCAAACTGGATTTTACGCGCATTTTTTACGTGTACGAGTAAGGTAACTTTGAATCGCGATATATCCAAAATGGATACAGTTATGAAGCAAATTTTCAGGGTTCTTCGAAATCGGCATTTTAGGAATACACCATAAAAACTATAGCCATTTTCTGTACATAGCCGTCTCGGCATCTGCGGCTGTGTTTTGGTACCCAAAAAACAAGTTTTTCGCGTGTTTCTCAGTAACGGATAAATATTTTTGAAAACAGGGAGATGGCTCTTCTACCAAAACACCTAGAGGAAACACCGCTAAAATTTGAGCAATTTGCTGAGGTTATTTATTATTTAGATTTCGTCTAATACTGAATTTTATGTGTAGAATAGGGTAGTAACTGTGAATCTCTGTACCTCGGAAACGGATAAAGATACGAAGAAAATTTTGAAGGTTGTTCGAGATCGGGATCCCTTTAGTACATCGTAAAAATTACAGCCATTAGCTGTGCGCAGCCCTATGGAAATCTTCGGCTGCGTTTTGGTCCGCTGGTGGCAGCAAAAATTACAGTAAAAGAAGAAACCAGTTTTTCTGTGCTTTCCCGAGGAACAGCTCATGAACTAATTGACGCCTCTTTAAGCCTCTTAAGGGGACACGGAATCGCCTATCCCCGCAATGTTAAAATATGACTATTATAGAGAACTACTGGAGACAGAGAGAGATAAAGTTTTTACTATATGTGCATTGATATCTTATACCAATACTGAAACAACAGTTTATTGTCAAAGTATTTTCTTACAGCGATATTTTACTTTTATTTTTAAGTAAGTTTGTTCCATCACTTTTTACTACATTCTCACCCCTAAGTCTTTTGTAAATCAAGTAATTAAAAAATCGTTTCAGTGTGTAAAAGAAACCCATGTCACTAATTCATAAAAATTTCAGACTTCTAGGTTCAGCAGTACCTGAGATAATGTTCCTAGAAGAGGTAGAAAGCAAACTTACGGGAAACGGAGAAAGAAGATTAAAACATTAATGATCGGTAGTTCACAGTCTTCATAGGCATCTTCAAGTCTTCTTTCGGCACTCCTCTTCGCCTGTCTTGCTTTTTCCACTAATGTCTTGATTATATTGTCAGCATGCCTTAGTCTGTGCTGATCATAGCACGTACTGAGCGGGAACCAACACGCAAACCCAACTTTTGAAGGACCTGGCATTTAGTTGTATTCCCAAGACTGAAGGTTGACACAGCATTATACACAGCAAAGTGTAGCATATTAATTCTGACAAACACTGTTTTTGGGAGACGATGCCATATCACACTATTCAAGCACTCGTTGGGGCTCTGCGTTTTTCCATTAAGACATTTCACCAGAAGACGTCTGTCGGGCAAATCTCTGAAAATGGGCTTTATTTCTTCCGTGATGGCTAATGGCAGACTATGGTGGTGAGTCCTCTATTGTATTTACACCAGCTCTTTTCACCTTTGGGGCACAAACCATGTTCAGGATACTCATCTGTGGATGCGGTGTGGAAATACAAAGCCCATATAGCTTTCCTCATTTCTTCAAGACTGCCTGTGTTTTGCCTGATTGCAAGGCCATAGCAATTCTAAATGTGGTCTATTATGGAATCAGTCAATCTTCCTTTGCCATGTAAGGTTTTCCATCATCTAGTTTTTTCCCTTTCATAACTCATTTTAACCTTCTCAGCCTGGCACCCATTCTCTTCTGCACATGTCCTATACATTCAAGTTTGCTTATATTTACACTGTCCCCTTACGGTTTGCTTTCCAAAACATCTGTGAATGCTTTAGAGCCACCATCTCCCAGATACTTGACATAGCTAACGCTATACCACTCTGAAGAGCGATCAATTTTTTTTTTCACCCCAGCAACCTTCATTCCACCACTACTACCATCATAATTAGCAACACAGTCATCAGTATGTTTATTTTTTAGCCTGTATACGCATATACAGTATTTAGACATTATTGCAGCATCAATAACCTTGCCACCGTCAACACAAGTTGCTGTTACAACACCATTGTTGGAGGTGTGACCCCTTTTTGCCATGTGCCATCAAAAGCTACTCTTTCACTGCTTTTTCCACAGCTACCTGCTTTCACTTCTGTGCTACATCTTCAGCTGTTCATCCTAGTACATAGTGTAACTTTGAAGGTACACTTCGAAGATTTACAACACCACATAGCGTATCACCAGCTGCTTTGCCCTTACCAATTGCTCGCAATCCATTAACTAACATAATATTTACACTATAAAGTTCAGTTTTCTTGTATCCATTATTTACAGTTACTAAACTTACAGCTGTACTTACAAACACTGCATGTTGAATTAAACTGGACAGCCAGGCCAACATGGAATTCTACTGGTACTTTGGGGACTGATGAGCTCAGATGTTAAGTCCCATAGTGCTTAGAAACATTTGAACTCGTACTTTCAGAGAAACGTTTCCTTGACAATTTTTGCAGCACATACTGTTTTTAAGAGCTTCGCACAATATACTCGTATATTGAAAGCGGCCTCGCACAAACGTATTGTATTACATGACTGTGTTGCCGTTTAGCGTCGTGTCATAGCGTTCGGTGGTTTGATGTTTATCTAGGTTGTGTACAGTGGAACAATATCGCCACTAACAGTCACTGATGTGGGTTTGTACATGCCGATAAAGGCTTGAACTGCAAGAAGCTTATTATAGAGTCTCGCGAATAGTTACGTTGAAACACTTTGGCTCTTCGTATAATTGCTAACCTTGAAAACAAACGTGGGAAGCTCCTGACCTATTTTGTGTATTTCCCCTCAGTAATGTTGTACGGATAATTTTATGGGCTAACTCCTCACTCGGAAAGGAAGTGTTGACTGCGCAAAAGCGACCAGTGAGAATAATATGTGGTGTTCGCCAACCGACATCACGTAGGCACCTTTCGAAGGAGCTAGGCATTTTAACTGCGCCGTTCAAAAAAAATGTGTGTCTTATGGGACTTATCTGCTATGGTCATCAGTCCCTAAGCTTACACACTACTTAACCTACATTATCCTAAGGACGAACGCACACACACCCATGCCCGAAGGAGGACTCGAACCTCCGCCGGGACGAGCCGCATAGGCTGTGACTGCAGGAACTGCGTCGTCACAGTGAATATTTTCGCTAGTGAATTTACTCATAAATAATCCTTCACAAGTCGAAAAGAACAGTGGTGTGCATACAATAGTAGAGGGAAACTGACCTTTATTACGCAATGTTAAAGCTGGCAGTGGTTCAGAGAGGAGCTCAATATGCGGCAATAAAAACTTTCAATCATTTGCCTTATGACATAAAATGTCTAGCAGGTAGCGAAGCAGTTTTTAAAAATAATTTAAAATCATTTGTGCTGCACAATTCCTTCTATTTCATTGACGAATTTCTACTTAAAAACTGGTAGCCAGTAAAAAAAAACTTGTTTTAAGTGTAGTTGGACGAGTAGGAATAAAATAATAGCGTGTTCTCGAATGTTGAAACTAATAATGTATACATATCCTGTAAACTGACTCGTTCCATACCATTTCGATAAAAGAATCGTCGAAACGATCTACGGAACACGTAACTAAGTTACAGTCGAATTTGAAGGTAATCAGTTGAGTGAGACACTCGTATCGAATTGAGTCGCCTAGATGCAAAACTGTCCATGTTCTCCATAACCGGTATTAAGAAAAAGTGGGAAAACTGTTTACACTGGGAAAATACATACTGCCGTACACTGTATGTTGTATACATAAGTATGGATTAGTACAAAATCATTTGGGCTATTGAAAAAAAAAAAATCAGGAACTCAATGCATGTAGGATATAAGCAAAATAAAAATGGACTTGGACAGTTTTGCATCTGACTTTGCAGATGGCCACTTTTGCATGCAACTGAAATGGACATGGATAGTTTTGAACCTGACCAGTTGTACATGAGGAGAGAATATGGGGTGAACATAAAACTGTGTATTCAGTTTTAATTTCTTTTAATATTTCTGAAGGTATATGGTGTAACAACTGACAAACTGCAATCCACTTAATACATCATATCTGGAACAATGTCTCCATCTTCTCCTGCTAGGCATTCTGATTTGACCGGCTAGAACCTAGTAATGTTATGTAGCCCAGGAGTCAGGATAGTGCTGTAAGATACCACACGGGTACAATGTTTACATGCTTATGGTAGCCATCTTGCATTGCAGTCACGTGACCCCAGCCTTCAATGCGATTTGTCAAAAGGGACAAGGCAAGTTTTGCATCCAACTTACTGACGGACATGGACAGTTTTGAATCTAACCACACTTTTCGTGAGCTGTTTTCCGTAGGACATGAAGAGCTCGAGCGTAAATAGCATTTCGAGCATGTGTAAAATGTCATGCTGTACAATCCAGAGTTGCCAACTCAATTTTTTTTAAGAAGTGGACACGGACAGTTTTCCATCCAAGCGACTCAGTTAGAAGCCCACTTAGCGGCGGGGTTAATTTCAGAAAGTGTTCGTGGCGTGCAGAATTTATTTGCTGCACTCGCTAGTGTCGCCGAGACCGACCTCGGCGTACTGCGAGTGCGAGGGTGGAGCCGGTGTTGCGGGCTGACGCGGCCGGCGCTTGCCGCAGGTGAAGGAGGACTGGAAGTACGTCGCGATGGTGCTGGACCGGCTCTTCCTGTGGATCTTCACGCTGGCCGTGCTGGTGGGGACGGCGGGCATCATCCTGCAGGCGCCCACGCTCTACGACGACCGCGTGCCCATCGACGTGCGGCTCTCCGAGATCGCCACCACCACCGCCAAGCCGCACATCGGCAGCGCGCTGTAGCCGGGTGAGTGCTCCACCTCTGCGGCGCCCGTGCCTCCTACCCCGTGCCCCGTGCCCCGCCTCCTCTCGCACAGCAGCGCTAGCCTCGGCGACGTGCGCGCAACCGACCTTCCTCTCCGCTCGGCGCGTTACGCCACTGTCGAGAAGCAGTATGTGAAGCAAACTCCCCGGCATTAACAATACTGATGCCATCACAATACATTGCGCAGTATAGACCCGTGGGAGGATAACATTTCGAGCTTCCTGTCGAGGCCGAGAGGAATTCATTTCGCTCCCAATGAATTTCCGAAAAGAACTGGAAAAAGTAAATTACAAGAGATCGGTAAGTGTGCTCGGGGAGGTACGCAGAGGCGACAAAAGTCCGAAGACAGAGCCGCACTTCGTTCTGCCCGGCACAGTGCGCCGACTCAGTTCAAAAAAATGGCTCTGAGCACTATGGGACTTCTTCTGAGCTCATATGTCCCCTAGAACTTAGAACTACTTAAACCTAACTAACCTAAGGACATCACACACATCCGTGCCCGAGGCAGGATTCGAACCTGCGACCGTAGTGGTCGCGCGGTTCCAGACTGTACCGCCTAGAACCGCTCGGCCACTCTGCAAAAATACTGAGCGCTGCTGCCTCTGTGGGCGTGCACAATTCCGAAAGAGCTGCCGGTACAGAATTTTGTGGACAAACGTACCTCTCGACCGTCGCCCATAAATGTTCGGTGGGAATCGTGTCCGGCGATCTCGGTGGCCAAGTTTTTCGCTCTAACTGTCCAGAATGTTGTTCAAACCAATCGCGAACTATTGTAGACTCTGTTGTTTGGCAACACGAAATGTACTAGAAGGCGAACATAACGTCTCCCGCTCGATGGTGGGTTCAGTTGGATCAGAGGACGCAGTCCACTCCACACACAAACTGGCCACGCCGTTATGGAGCCACCAGCAGCTCGCGCTGTGGCTCGTTGCCTTGGCCCCGCGGCTCGGCGAGGCCTGCACCGCACGCGGACCCTGCCACCAGCTCCTGCCTGGGCGCTCTTTGTTTTTCTCTTGTGCCGAGTTCTTCCTTGTTTGAGATTAATAGTGCCGAACTGGGCTGTGACTTTACGTGAGTCACAAAACCAATCATAATTTTCCCAAACATATAGAAATATGTCATCTGTAGGTTCTCAGGAAGAGCTGATGGCTGTAACATAAAAAAATCCTACTTTCGGAGGCAAATTTTTAAACATCTTCAGGCTGTTGAAATTTCGACAAATCGAGATTTGAAAGTAGATTGCTGTGCCTACATCACATCTTATCAAAACCGCTTCTGCAGTTGTTCCATCCTGTAGACAATGGGTGTAAGGAAACGATAGAAGGAAACTGATAAACGCAAGACTAACATTGTAGTTGCGCTACAAGACGAAAACATGCCGTATCGAGGATGAAATTAAAGCACTTGAGAAAAAACTTAAATTACTGAGAGAAAACCAAGTGATCTGACAAATAAAAACAAATTACTGGTTCGCTCTTTAGGCGAGACAGAGGAGGCAATGCCATAGCCTTCGGTTTCTTCACACTGCTGAAGTACAGCAGATTTTACAAAAAGCCTTTACAGACATCGCTGCACGACGAAAACCCTTTGAAGTCAATAAGTGAAAGCCCTTTCTCCAGAAAGTAAGTAATGTACATGACGTGATTGGTGCACCACTAGCAGGATTTCTAACTTTGCAAAAGATGTGTGACACTGGCATTTTGATTAGTGTGTCGAGTAAGCTCAAGATGCTGCATAATTATTCAGCTGTCAAGTAACTGTCTTCTTACTTTATGCCTGCATACGATGTTAAATACTGCCGCTGACTGCTCTGCACAGAATGTGTTTACTGCACCGAAAACTGATTGTTGCGTGTGCAGTACTACTGAAATTCTCGGATGTTCTGCGTTAAAACAGCCAGAATATGTTTTCTATTAGATAGCTTGTAACTTGTTACAAGTTATTTGATAAAAAATGTATTCGGGCTGTTTTAGTTACAAGGTATCTGATAAAAAATATATTCTGACTGTTTGAACACGGAACATTCTAATGTACTTTCACCGAATCTCTATTTATAGTTCCCCCTTCACACTCAACACCTGCCTCTCACTGCCGCAGTCCCCCTTTTATCCACCCACTGTCTCGAACATCCAAGACTTATGCGGGGTGCAACTTATTTTTTCCCTGTACCAAAGTGTTTAAAATTTCGGTCCGAACGCGCCCCTTCCCTACACCTACATCTTAGAGTTCGTCGGTCTGGGAGGGTGCAGAACCCCCTCCCAAGACTACTTATGGTCTCTCTACCCATCTACACTTTTCGTTTCCTCTGTCACTCTCTTTTGCTCCCACTGCTTTTACCTGTATTCGTCTCCCTGTCTCTTTTACTGCTACTGTCTCTCACTAACCATCAATATGCCCTCTCTCTTGGGCTCGCACTGCTATTTACATCCATCTCTCTTTCTTTTCCACTGCCACTTTGCCTCTCCCGCCCATCCTCTGTCTTCCACTCTTACAGCTCAAAAATATTTGCATGTTAAAATATGTGGTGAGGAAAGCAGAACGAGGCAGCTGGTTGCCTCTTTGCTGTCAGAGTCTTTTAAACGGGAACGTGTTTTCCTTTTTTGTGTCCTGACAGGCGCATTTTTACGGTGGTTCCCTTCTTTTCCCTGCTACTGCAGGATGTGCTGCTTATGTAAAATGAATTCTATATATCAGGGAAGTTTTGACATTTTATTTATAGGCTTCGAAACGCTTATGTGCTTCGACGCATATAAGCAACAAGTAAGTACGCATGGTATAAGGTTAATAGAAAATCGTTTTCTTTACGTTTTTCTTCATGCTCATCGTTCGCAGTTAATCGAAAACGCACGGCTTGCGAGCTGTAACTTAAAAGAGTGAAAATGTTATTGGAAATGTTGTCCTGAATTTAAAGTCTTCGCAGTTTTACGTAATTTTTGGCAGTCATTTTAAATTGTTTTCAGGCATATAGAGACCCTTTTAGCCATTTTTACCCCTGCAGTATCACCATGAGCATAGACGTACAGGCGTGGACTGCCCATTATACAGTGACAGCATACTGTAAACTTTTATTAGCACGATTAAAATCATACTTCGATGACTGCGGAATCGTTGTGATGACCGTAGAATCCTTGCCATGTGTTCACTATGTCGGTTAAAACTATACTTCCAGAATGAGATTTTCACTCTGCAGCGGAGTGTGCACTGGTATGAAACATCCTGGCAGATTAAAAGTGTGTGCCAGACGGAGACTTTTAACTCGGGACCTTTGCCTTTTGCGGGCAAGTGCTCTACCAACTGAGCTAGCCAAGCACAACTCAAGCCCCGTCGTCACAGCCTTTCTTCCGCCAGTACCTAGTCTCCTACTTTCCAAACTTCACAGTAGCTCTCCTGCGAACCTTGCAAAACTAGCACTCCTGGAAGAAAGGATATTGCGGAGACATGGCATAGCCAGAACCTGGGGGATGTCTCCAGGAGAGCTTCTGTGAAGTTTGGAAAGTAGGAGACGAGGTGCTGACGGAAGTATAGCTGTGAGGACGGGGCGTGAGTCGTGCTTGGGTGACTCAGTTGGTAGAGCACTTGCCCGCGAAAGCAAAGGTCCCGAGTTCGAGTTTCGCTCCGCCACACAGTTTTTATCTGCCAGGAAGTTTCAAAACTATACTTATCCCTCAGACCGAATACTGCGAGTACTGCATGCATACGTAAGGTAACTTCCAATTCCTGGATCTCGGTTCGAGGTTCACCCAGAACAACATCTCAAGAACATATGCTAATAATTTCGACGATTTGCCATTAATGTAAATTGTAGAGGTGGCCATTCCCACAATTGGTACTTTTGGCACCTAAAACTCATTGGTTTTCTGGGTCTTGTCGGAAGCATCTGAGCCTCGGTTGGCACCGTCACAGACCAATAAGTACAACCCAGAAATGATTGTCACAGTTGAGTGAGAGTCGAAGAACTCTGCAATCACACGCACACTGCAGTGTTCCTAATGTTCTGCTGTATTTGAAATACGATACTTACCTTAAGAAGTGAATAGCAGATTTTATTGTGCGAGTCATCAGTTGCTTAGTAGACCGTGCATACAGCAAGCGCGGACTTGTTCATTCGATTGTGCGGTTTGTAATGGACGACAGTGACATAGATCTAACTCTACTTTTGTTGAGTAAATATAACGACGCTTGTCGTAAATATGTGTCATAATTCTTCAGAACCAGTAAAGGAATGTTCATATAACAAAGACTTCATCCTCCATATGATGGTCGAGAACACTACTAACAAGACCGGAAATCCGAACGAGAGTTGACAGTTTCGAATGACAGAGCAGGACAACAGATGAACTCATTTGCCTTACAGAGAGAACGTTCATCGCTAGCGCGGCCTCGGTCCCACGTCGGAACGTCACGCTCCCCCCAGCGGTTCACGAAGCGAACGGCACATCACAGGCCATTCCCGTCGGCCAATTCCTCCGGTCGCCGTCCCCTCTCGAGCAGACGCGTCGTTAGTCAGCCTGCCTCAAATGTTCGAATGTGTGTGAATTCCTAAGGGACCAAACTGCTGAGGTCATCGGTCCCTAGACTTACACTCTACTTAAACTAAGAACAACACACTCGAACCTCCGGCGGGAGGGGCCTCGCAATGCGTGACATGGCGACTTGATCGCGCGGCTCGGCCTGCCTCCCTCCCCAAACGTCAATAAACAACAATGCTACACAGGAGTTGTGCTCTCCTGTACAGTAATGTATTTTAGCTTTTTTTCGTTCGTCGGTGCAGCATACGTACGGTCAGATATTACTCTTACGGAGTGATGCGTAACGTCACAACACGGACCAGTGTAGTCACAGTAGATTGGCGCAGTTACCACAGTTCACACTAAAAGGCGTGTCTCTAGCAGATTACAGTAACTGCTATCCAACATACCGCTTGGAGGTAGCAGACTGTCTCTAACTGTGCATAACTCTGGAAGTACCAGACAGAGCCAGTGTGGTAAACTGTTGCCCTCTCGTATGTTTTCTGCCAGTACAGATATTAAGGTCCCATATAATGTTCAGCCTCGGTTGTACTGAAGCAGATGAAAGAGAGTTGTTTCATCTTCGTGCTCGTCACACCGACTTTTGGACATGACAGGGGTACGCGAGTACCAATTAGCGTCGAGGTCTCTGCAAGAGGTACTTTTGTGAAAAGGCAAACCACATCAAAACTCACTAGAAGATCTGAACTACTTAAGTGGAGATGTGGTGAAGGATGATTTGCTACTGCGGAAGGCGGGAATTTACAAAATACCGTGTCAGTATGGTATGGCCTATACAGGACAGACAACGCGTACAGTGGAAGAGCGTTGTACGGAACATCAGCGTTGCACTCGCCTACTGCAACCCAGTAAGTCTGCAATTGCGGAACATTGTATTTCCAACGGACAGTCAATGGAGTACGATAAAACTTCGATTCGGGCCACAGCAACAACTTTTTGTGACTCCATTATCAAAGATTCCGTCGAAATACGCACCGCAGGAAATCTAATGAACCGTGACAGTGGTTACCAGTTGAAGAACGCGTGGAATCCCGTCATCTCCGAAATTTGCTCGATATGAAGACGCCAGAAGGCTTGGGCAGCTGAGTCTTGCAGCTCCACCAGCGAGGGCGCTGTTGCTGGGCGGTGTGGTCCTTCTGCGTCCACGACTGCAGCGCATGCGCGCCAGTACTGCCAGCGCACTATATAAGACGGAGCGGAGAACGTCTTTGTCGTCATCCCTCATCCGCCCCTTCCACCGCTATGTCCCTCCCACCTACTATAAGTCCCTCCAAACCCTCGAACGCCACGCGCTCCGCCTCGCCTATCGCACCCGTCTCCCATCACTCAGGCGGATCCTGTACGACCTGACTCCCTTCCCGCACCTTCTCCTTTTCTTCGAACAGATACTGATCCTTTACACCTCCCGCAAGCTCGATCTCCCTCACCCGCTTGTCTCTCCCATTGTCGCCCATCCGCGCCCGCTACTGCGCCTGTATTCGTGCATCCCACATGCTCTCCATCTTCACACCCTCCATACCCTAACTCAAGGTAGCTTCCACCAACTCCTCCTCCGTGATGATGTTTTTGTCCCGTCCACCTACCCCTCCTACCAACGCTGACTCTCCCCTCTCGTTCCCCCATTTTCCCCACAGGGCTCCCTCTCTCCCTCCTCACCTTCCTTTTCCCTCCTCCTCTCTCCCACATCTCCCACTTCTGCCCCTCTCCCCGCGCTTCCAATCCCCCACTCTCTCTCCTCCCCCCCCATTCTCCCTTCTTTCTCCCACTGGCTCCACCCTCCCCCTTCCCACCCTCCTACCTCTCCCTTTGACCTGGAGGCAGCCCCCCCCCCCCCCCCCTTCGCCAGTGTGAGTGCTTTGCTGAAGATCGTCACCAGTGTTTTCTGTGCGTCAGTTCAAATGTTCAAATGGCTCTGAGCTCTATGGGACTTAACGTCTGTGGTCATCAGTCCCCTAGAACTTAGAACTACTTAAACCTAACTAACCTAAGGGCATCACACACATCCACGCCTGAGGCAGGATTCGAACCTGTGACCGTAGCGGTCACGCGGTTCCAGATTGAAACGCCTAGAACTGTACGGCCACACAGGCCGGCGCGCGTCAGTGTCTCTCAGTTTGTGTACAGTCTCTTTGTCAGTGTTTCCTACTACGTTCGCCTCTCCACCTGGGCGTCATCATCTGTTTTCAAATGGTGCCGCCCTTCATTACAGTGTCTTCCGTCGAAAGACTTCTGATTTCTTGTGCAGTGTTCATCTTGTGTTTACCATGTTTTTTATGTTTCCTATGCCTTCCGTGTATTTATGTCGTGTCTTTTGGACGATGAGCGGCGTACGTAGGCCGCTGCCGGCCCGCCTCAGCTGAGGCATGAAATCACAATAAAGGGGAAAAAAATCTTCGTCAGTCCTCGTTCGACTCACTTGAAGATGGCTGGCAGTTGTCCAGTCGAAATATCGTGCAGTGAAGTTTACGACGACCAGCTGCAAGCCCGAAATCTGTTTGAACGACACACAAGTGTTCCAGGAAGTGAAACGGGAATCCTGGAGGGAAGACGACGTTCTTTTCGCGGAACACTATTGAGAAATTTTAGGGACTCGGTATTTGAAGCTGACCGCGGAACGATTCTACTGCCGCCAACGCAAATTTCACGCAAGGACCATAAAGATACGATACGAGAGCTTAGGGCTGGTCCCTCACTCCGTTTGCCAGTGGAACGCTAGTGGTACCCACGATACGGTGGACGGTGGAGGATGATCTTCAGTAGGTGAATGTTCTAGGGCATCGGGGATACAGCCTCGGGGGCAGGTACACGATTTGGGATGGAAAGGGTAAAGAGACATGAAAAGTGAGGTGGTATTAGCGATGTTAAGCATTTGGGGGGGGGGGGGGGGGTGGTAACATTTGAGATGGTTAGATGTCTATACACGATTTGCACGGGGCTGTGTGAAATTTACTTGCACGCTCGGCCAATTACTAGTTTTAATCTGTTGTAGGCTTTCTTTTCTGTTGTTAGGTGTAGACTGAAATTTAGCTGTCGATCGTGTGTCGGTGTTTACGTTTCAGTAAAATGAATTGGGGGCTGTGGATTGTAAGGTAGAGGTCCCGGAAATGGAAAGTCTGGCTGGGTTTTTGCAGGATAGAGGCTTAGCGACAGCTGCAGTAGGAGGTGGCATTTCTGAGGACCGACAGGAGACGTGACGGATGGATTCCAGGTGCATTCCTGTAGCGGGGTGGAAAATGTCGTAGCAGATGTCGTTTATAGATTCCTAGGAAGGACAGTTACTCAGAAATGACGCAGTCGATTGCAGCTGCATACCAGTAGAGTTAGAACGTAAGGGGAAGAATGTCGCATATACAGTAGCAGGCTTCTTCACTCTGTGGTAATAGGAAGACAGAGAAGGGGGGAGGGGAGGTCTGCAGTTGTCGGGTTTTTGATACGGGAGCCTGTTGCAGTGGGTGTAACAGTTGATCTGCAAGAAAGTTAGGACGGGTACAGGTGGAGTGATATGTTTGTAAGAAATGTCCACCTTTGGCGAGACACAGAAATTGACAGAAAATGTGTGACGCCTCGGCCCCACAAGGCAGTGGCAACAGGGCAGAGGCTGCGCACCGAGCGAGCGGCTCTCACGTACAAATGGGCCCCCGCATCCATATTCAGTGCGACCAGCAGCCCCCTGCAGGTGTGGCCGCTCTGCGCCTCTCCACCGCGCTGCCTCGCCAAGACAGTTGACAGCCCCGCGCGGAACTGCGCCTCTTCAGCCCGCCATATCTCGGGTTCTGTCAGTCAGAGCCGAAGCGAACTGAGACAATCGGTCGGCTCTTTGCATTAGACGTGGTCCAGAGTCGACCTTACGTGGCTTATAAAAGCACTCGTCCTACACTGCCAATTCCCGAGAACCCCTCCCCCCCAAAAAAATGATTTTGGGTACCAAAAGTACCAATTGTGTGGATGGCCACTTCTATAAATTCTGTTCGTGGGACGTCGTCAAAATTTTTAGCGTACGTTCCTAGGCTAATATTCTCGTAGGAATACGAAACCTTTGTTGCTATCATTGTCCGTTACCTGGATCCGTTACCCGGATCTACGTTATTTCGGAACAGGGACAAAAAACTTGATAGTGGTGCCACCAAAGTAAGATTTTAGACAGCATTTTTTCACCAATAAATATGACGCGCTGTCTCTGTATGAGGGGCACAGCTACGCAGATACTCCCAAAGTGGTACCGCAGGCACAAAAAATGGACTGCAAAGTGTCTGAACACGTCTCAAATGAAGTTAAAATTCGGAAAACAGTTATAATAACACTTTTTTAGTCTTAAGATACAAGTCATATGCTACGCGTTTTCGCTGAATTGCAATCCACGACTAAAGCATCCACAAAAAGTGTACAGCAAAATGGTTGCGTTAACTGTATAGTATGCATACTTATTCATTATTTACATTTGTCAAACTATAAAAATGTACCGAACTATATAAATAACTTTCAAAAGTTTTCTGATCTATAAAATTCGTTTTATACGAGCTGCACACTTTGAAGTATCAGGCAACGGAGGGGGACCAGTGCAACAAAGCCCCTGTCGGAGGGCAAAACAGGAAAATCTGTTCCTGAGGCTCTGACGCAACAGTGAGCAATTAGCTGCCCCCTTCCTAACCAAAATAGTTGGCACGCGAACATACGCTGACTTGGACATCGTGTCGGAGCTCGCGAGTGTAGCAACTTGACGTGGCGTGGACACTGCAGAAATACTGAGAGCCACGTTGGTCTCCATCCATAATTGTAAAAAGTGTTGCTGCTGCAGGATTTTGTTGCACAAACTGACCTCTCGATTACGTCCGAAACATGTTCGATACGATTCGTGTCGGCTGATCTCGCTGGCCAAATCATTTGATTGAATTGTCCAGAATGTTCTTCAAACCAATTGTGGCCTGCTGACATGTCGTTGTTTGGGAACGGCTGAAAATGGTCTCCAAGAAGCAGTTGGACCAGAGGACGCAGTGCATTTGATGCAACTGCAGCCCACGCCACGACAGTGCCTTGTTGACGACTCAGGTCCGTGGCTCCGCGGGAGTCTATGCGTCACTTAACACTGCCGCCGACTTTACGATCTGAAATCAGGTGTCATCAGGCCAGGCAACAGTTTTCCACTCTTCCAGGGTCCAGCTGAGCCCAGGAGAACCATGTCGTGCTGCTAGCAAAGGCACTCACGTCGGTTGTCTGCCACCCTGTCCTACCGGATGCGTTCGTCGTACAGTCCCATGTCTATTTCCCTGGTTATTTCACACATTTTTGCTTGTGTGTTAGCACTGACAATTCCACACATTTACTGCTGCTCTCGGTTGGTCAGTGTGTTGTCTGTGGTGAAAAGTAATTCCTGAAATTTGACATTCTCGACACACTCTTGACGCTGTGGATCTCGTTATATTGAATTCCGTAATGATACCCGAAATGGAATGTCACACACGTCTAGCTCCAACTACCATTCCGCATTCGTTTCCACTGTGCAGCCGTAATCACATTGGAAACTTTTTCACACGTACAGGGTGTTTCAAAAATGACCGGTATATTTGAAACGGCAATACAAACTAAACGAGCAGTGATAGAAATACACCGTTTGTTGCAATATGCTTGGGACAACAGTACATTTTCAGGCAGAAAAACTTTCGAAATTACAGTACTTACAATTGTCAAAAACAGATGGCGCTGCTGTCTGAGAAACTCTATAGTACGATATTTTCCACATATCCACCATGCGTAGCAATAATATGGCGTAGTCTCTGAATGAAATTACCCGAAACCTTTGACAACGTGTCTGGCGGAATGGCTTCACATGCAGATGAGATGTACTGCTTCAGCTGTTCAATTGTTTCTCGATTCTGGCGGTACACCTGGTCTTTCAAGTGTCGCCACAGAAAGAAGTCACAGGGGTTCATGTCTGGCGGATTGGGAGGCCAATCCACGCCGCCTCCTGTATGTTTCGGATAGCCCAAAGCAATCACACGATCATCGAAATATTCATTCAGGAAATTAAAGACGTCGGCCGTACGATGTGGCCGGGCACCATCTAAACATTCATGGTGGTGTCTGATTGTTCTATATCGTGTCTCCCTACCACTTTCGCGCAACGACACTCTGAGCGTGTTTTTTAGGGAATTAACTAGTTTGAACCTGGGACCTGCTGCTGGTAAGGAGACGCCAGACCACACATGACATGTAGAATTCAGAAGAGTTCAGTGAGACTAGCGATGATATAACCAAATACTAAATGATCTCAGCGTCAACTCCACTGCACTCCCTGTAAAAGAATCTTAATACTAACTAAATTTAGTGGAAAGGGTTCAAGGCTTTCCTATTTTTAGTTAGCTGGTAAAATAACGTCGAAAAAGCAGTTAAGTTTACCATTGGAAATTTTATTCTACTCACAAAACATCGTTTATAAATTGCACTATTGATAAAAGGAAATGTTTTAATACAGGATGGTAAAAACCAACTGAGCTCAACAAAAATGTTAACGAATATTCCCTGAGCGGTTTTACAAGTTCTACAATGGATCGAAGGATGACCTATGCCATATCACATCTATAATCTATGTTTAAATTAAGTTTCACAAAAGAGAAAACTATCAAAATGGTCTACAGTGACCCTCAATTATCTTTAATTACTTATCTAACTTGTCGTAAATTACAGTGGCTGATGTGGCTTCTCAATAACTATATAAAAGAAAAATCATCGCGTTTCAGATCTTTACTTCAAGTGGCAAATGTGAACACCATGAGTTTTAATTAACGATCGACACTCTAGTATTACGCAAAAAAGGGGTGTAACAGATGAGTCTTCAGCAGTTCTGAGTGAAGCCTTATGCGCTCAAAAGTGCGGCATCGCGTGCGTTCATTACCTTGTCGGTGTTTAGGCAGCGTCAGAGCGACAGCGGCCGGCGCAGCAGCCATCCAGCTCGCCGTCTCGGAACCAACCCTCCTCTAACTTCTCCTTACTACAATTTACCGAAGTTAGTTTAAAAAAACTATCTGGTTGTGTTTTTATCCGACCAATCAGGGTCTCAATGTTAACCTTAAGCTCCGCCTACAAAAATTCTGTCCATCCAATGAGAAACGTTATACTTTTCGTGGTGGGGCAATGTTTTTAAAGTTTGCAACGTAACAGAGACGCTAAAAAGTCTCACGCTAAAACCTGCAGCTGGTGTGGTCCTTTTAGCGTTATCGTGAGATCTACACTGTTCTTCTGGAGGGCTCTATCTTCTAACATGGGCTGGGGGTTGTCCTCGACGTACCTGAGACGCGAAAAAGTCTCACGCTAAAACGTGCGGGTTGTGTAATCGTACAGGTAGGCTGGCTCGTCCGTCCCTTATCGTAGGGCCTTCTAGCTTAACACGGTTCTGCTCTCGGCTTCTGTCCTCGTTTCTCCCCTCGGAACTGCGTCTGCCTCACGGTGGGGAGGTAGGACATGCATTTAGGCATTCTTGTGTTAGTCTGTGGTATTCCATTTTGCTCACTCGTTACTCGTATTACTTTGGTTAATTTAATGTCACGATTTATTCGGAGCTATGTGACATACTACTGGATTTGCTTATCATGTCAGGGTTTTCATGTAAGGTGTTGGATTTGCCTGACACCTTACATATCACCACCCTTCGAACTTAATTTTTGCACTGAAGTTAGGCAATGATTGAATCGTTGTCTAAATCAGTCAAAAATTATTCTGGTGTCTAAATTTTGTTGCCTACGTTATTATGTTCTATGCTAGTTTGTATTACTAATTTATATCTTTATATTCTTCCTCATTATAATTAAAAATGCTTAGAGAAGAATATTTTTTTGTTTTATTATTAATTTTTAATTATTTTCTTTCTTTATTTAAGTGTGATGTTTGTTTTTTAAGAAGTTTGTTATCGAAAGTGAGGAGTCTTTCACATCGTTTTTCTTAGAAATATTGTTTTTATAAATACAGTAATTAAGTAAAATCTATTCCTAACACATTTTCTAAATATCATGTACAATTAAAATGTTTTTGTTTTTAGACACTCATTTCAATATTTTTATACTAACAAGTAAGAATTATTTCCAAGAATTACTTTGACAAAGAAATATACATACACAAGTATTGAGATATTATCCTAACAAATTTTACAAATGCTAAAAAAAAATTGTTTTGACAAAGAACTATACCTACACACGTATTGAGGTATTATCCTAATAAATGGTACAAATGTTAAAGAAAGGGAAAACATCCAAAAAGATAATTTTTTATTCTTTGTTTTAATAAGGAGAAAAATAAGTAAAATATAGTTATTCTTTTATTTTCACGAGGAGAAAATAAGTGGTATATAGTTTCTTTATATACTGTCCATTTCAGAACTAATGACTTATTTTTATCGATAGTCTATTCTTTATTTAAGTCCATAGTCAATGACTGTTATTTTGTAGTTTATTAGCTGTCTGGTGTGCTTAACTTATTTAGTTTTTCACACGTTTCTTTTGCACAATTCCTACATCACATAATTTGATTTCACGCATTCACACAATCCTATGAATGTTCAAGCATGAGGTTGGCGAATGTTTTTGCACGAAGGTGATGGACTTGAGCGAGATGGATGTGGGCAAGTATTTGATGTACAGCTTCGTTCGTCGTTCCTGGTTGGCTTTGCAAGTGTGTGTTGCTGTTGTGGAGGTCCCCTAATGGAATGGAGCTGTGAGTGCAGAATCTCGTGGTTTACTGGCTTTGTATGCGTGAAAGTCATCGTTTTGTGTCGCTGAAAGCGGTCGTTTTTCTTTGTAATACTTCGCAGACGACTAGTTTACAATAGGATAGGAATTTGGGAAGGTATGTCGTCTATTCTTCACCCATCTTCTGTCTTGGTCTCAATCTTGCGAATCTTCAACTTCTGTTCTTCCCGCTTTTTCTCTGCTTCTTACTTGCTTCTTGGTTCTTCTCTGGGCAGGATATGGAAATATTTATTGATAACTAGTCGCTTTGAAGTTCTCCTCCTAGTAACAGTTTGATAAATTGTTTGGACGTGTCATTTTTACTTTGTGGAACTTTTCTTCAGTTTCGTGCATCAGCGTGCTGTTTAATAGCAGTAGTGTGACTTTTACGCATATCTTTTGCCAGCGGTGGCTTGCCCAAGCGGTCTTCTCGTCCGGCCGTTTTTTGCTCGCTCCGTTCATTCGGAGCTCGGAGACCCTTCCGACGTTCGCCGTCCCGCCGCGTCTCAGCAGGGGTCTGTCACTGTGCGGCTCGGTGTTCCATCCCTGCAGGGTTCCTCCTAGCGGGCATATTTGTTGCCCGCTATCTATACAAGGGCCTTTCGCTGTCCTTTCCCTTCTCTCGACGCTCCTGCTATGTAGGAATCGTGTCTTGCTAATTACGTCCTTTTCTTTCTTGATACATCTCGCGCTGCAACTTGTGGATCGTTGCATCTCTTCCTTGCTGGAGTTTTTACAATGGTTTTTACAAAAAGTTTTACTTATAATCATCTAACATATATCTAGTATCTACTTGTTATACGCCTTCTTAAAAAGCTGTACAAATTTCGGCGCCCTTTCCATGTTACAATTCTAAGATATTTGGAGTCTTAACGTCTACTCAAGAATCCTCAAATTCGTTTTTTATTTTTGTTTAGTGTCGTGGTGTATAGCATTTTAGTATTTCATGCTGTTAGACTATCTACGCTTTATCCCTTCACCTTAATCTATGGTACTATTGGTGTTATTATTGAAACTACTTTCTTTTTCCCACCTTCCTCTCTCTTCATTCTTCTTTCACCTGACGATCTTATCTGCAACATAATCTTGAAATATTGTGCTGATTATTTACCAATAATAAAATTAATCTTCAAACTTTCTGATATGGCTCACATGGTGAAGGTTTTGCCTGTTTTTGGGTTCATTAGTTCCACAGCATTATCATGAGCAATTCGGCTAATTATGACAGGTGTATTTTGTGTTTCTGTTTGCTGGAGAGATGGTGTGTTTTTACAAATACTTTCTGGCCTACTGAGAATGTTCTTTTAATTGCTGTTCTATCTCCTCTTTCTTTTCTTTAAATGGGTGCCTCTCTGATGTTGGAGAGTGCTGTTGCTATGATTTGTTTGTGCTGTCTATGTGGTACAATAGGAAATCTAACATTTTCTCTGGTTATGTTTGGGGGTTCAATATTTTTAAGTACAGCAACTGGAGGCAGTAGTGTAGTGCTTTGCGGCATTTCATTTATTACTTCTTGAAAATCTTTAAGGTATATATCCCAAGTGTTGTGACTTTTGCCTGCATATAATCGGCATAAAGTGCCTATGTCCTTCATAGATCGTTCTGCTGGATTTACGCTAGGTTTGTACTTAGATATGTAGACGGGTTTTATTTTGTGTTGTTTTAACGTGTTCTGCCATTGCACTGATTTCTATTGTGGGCCATTATCGGAAATTAATCGTTCCACTCGACCTACTTGTCTGAGAAAATCTTGTCTAAATGCTTTACTTATAGCAAGTCCTGTTGCTCGTTTTAATGGTGTCAGGGTAACATATTTAGAAGTACCAAAACGACAAATATGAAAATGTATCCATTTTTTGTGCATGGGAGGGGCCCCATCAAATCTGTTGCAGCTATTTGTTTTAATCTTTTAGGGATTATTGGAAACATAGGTGGTTTGGTTTGGAAAGTGACGTGTTTAGCCCTCATACATTTTTTGCATTTCACTAATACTGTTCTAATTCGTCTTTCCATATTAGGAAAATGGCTTGTTTGTTTTATTTTTAAAAAGCATTTCTTTGGTCCAAAGTGGCCATTACTTAAATGTGTATACCATATGTACTTATTAATTAGTTCATCTGGGATATAAATTAACCATTCATTTGTTGCAACATTTCGTCTAAAAAATAAAACATTGTTTTTTACGAGATAGTGCTGTCGAATGTCTGGAAAATCCTTACTTCTCCACTTGTGTTTGATTCCTAGTGTTTCGGGATCCTTGTCCTGTTTTTTGCCTATGTTTTTCAATGCTGTCGTAATGTAGTTTTCGAAAGGTACTTGTTTCATATAGTACATTGTAAACTGGTCTTGTGCTGCTTCCAAACCTATGTTTTTGGATGCACCCTGTGGACATCGTGATAAAGCATCTGCTAATACATTCGCTGGTCCTGGTATGTGTGTAATAGTCAAGTCAAATTCTTGTAGTATTAACATCCATCTGGCTAACCTCCCATGAGTTAGTTTGGCGGATAACAGAAATTCTAATGCTTTGTGATCAGTATATACTTTTGTTTTTCTTCCGAATAGGAAGTATCGAAAACGTTGGAAGCCCCATACAATGGCCAATGCTTCCAGCTCTGTGACTGAATAGTTTTTCTCGCTTTTTGTGAGTACCCGACTGGCAAAGGCAATTGTCCTATATGATCTTAGCCCTGCCTGTTCGTATTCTTGGAATAAAACAACTCCTAAACCTGTTTTCGCGCTATCAGTGGCCATACAAAAATTTTGTGTTAGATCAGGATGTCCTAAAATTGGTGCTGTTGTTAGTGCGTTTTTCACTTTTAAAAATTCTTCATGGGCTTGTTGATCCCATACCCATGGCGTGTTTTTTCCAGTCAGTGCACATAGGCGTGGTATTGCGAGAGAGTCGATCCAAATAAATTTTTTATAGAATCCGGTGAGACCTAGAAATCCTCTGAGAGTTTTCTTATTATATGGAGTACAGAATTCTTTGATTGCCGTTAGTTTTTCTGGGTCAGGCATTACCCCTTTCTCGGAAATTATGTGTCCTAGAAATGTGTCCTAGAAATTTGACCTCTCGCCTTCCAAATTTGGATTTTGTTATATTTACTGTGACCCCATACTCTTTCATGATCTGTAAAAACTGATTTAATGTGTCGTTGTGATGTTCCCAAGAGGGTTCTGCTATAATCACATCATCAACATAACAAGTAATTTTTTGTAAAATTTCAGGACTGAGTATAGTATTAAATTCCCTAATAAATGCTGCTGATAATATGTTTAAACCGAATACGATAAATGCTGTAAATTTTCTACATTCTGGGGCCAATTCTATTTGCCAGAAACTACTCCGTAAATCAATTGATGAAAATATCTTAGCACTGTGGAAGTTTTGTAACAATTCCTCTAATTTTTCTGGGCGATTTGTCTCAGTGATTATGATTGTGTTGATCTGTCTGGAATCAAGCACTAACCTGATGCTCCCATCTCGTTTTTGTACAATATGGAGCGGGCTGTTATATGTGGAGGTAGCTGGTTCAGTAATATCATCATCTAACATTTTAGATATCTCCTGGAATACTTTATTCCTGTAGCTTAATGCGATTGTATAGGGTGGCACTCTAAATGGTTTGTGCTGTTTTACTTCAAACTTGTATTGAAAGTGTTTAATACTGCCAGTCTTAGGTAAAAATACCTCTGCTTTATCTCGTAAAATACCCTCTAATTCTCTTTTACTGTGTTCCGAAATACCTTGAACTTCTTGTAATTTTTCGTCGATTTCTTTATAGACTTCTAACATGAGTTGAGGCGATTCCCCTTTTTGTGCATACCATTCTAATTCTTCATCCTCTTTATCTCGCATCATTCTTAATTGTTTCTTTATAACTGGTATTTCTTCTAATTTTAGCTTTTGCTCAAAGAGAAGTGTGACACTCCCGAATGTTACGCTGCCTTTCCCCATATCTATTATCGCTCGTCTCTCATTTAAAAAATCTGCACCTATAATCAAATCTACAGTTAGTTTAGGTATAATCACGAAGTTGGCTTCGATCTTTTGACCTTGGCACGAAAGAGTTAACCTTGTTTGTCTCGTAACTTCCGCAGCATTGTTTCTAATAGGACCTCTTACTTTAATCTTACGTGTTTTCAGAACTGTCAATTCCTCATTGGCATTACACTGCATGAATAAATTTTCTGAGATCGCAGTCAGTTCACTTCCGCTATCAATTACAATATTGACTGGGATATGCTTTACCATAGCCTTCACAATTGGTTGAATTTGAAAGGGTCGGTTCTGTTCTTCTTCTTCTTGCATCAACGAATCCTCCACTGAATCATACATGAGTCTTTTTAGGAATTTCCTTTGTGAATTCCAACTTTCTGTAGGATAAGCTTCGACTGCCACTTCTCTCTCTTTCATTTCCTTTTCTCTATTTCTTCCTTCATTTACGCTTTCTTCTACATCGCCTACTTTTTCCTCATCCTCGTCTATCTTCTCCTTCTTCGTCGTTACTTCCACATAATCGCATCTAAATGCTCTAATTATCGCTTCATAACTTCCGTCATTATATACGTTGGGTTGTGTGCCCACTTGTAACTTATTTTCAACTTCTGTCGACTGCGCATTATCCTCATTGAATTCGCTTTCCCTGCTTTCCATCTCAAATAGCTCTGCAATATTCATTACTTCGTCCTTTCCTCCTACATTCGTTGTGCATGCCTCTGGTAATTCATCTTCTTCGTCAGTATTCTCCCAATTACTTTCGTCCCAACACGATATTGTTATTTTCTTTTCTTCGTTTTCATCTGGTCCCTGCGGATTTGTTTCTTCTTTCTTCTCTTCTCATGATAAGATTTTTACTTCTCTGTTCAAGGTGCTGCAATTGTCCTGGGTCGGTGCGTCATTCTCTTTGGCATGGGCGCTTAGTTGTCAATTCGAACGTTTATCGGGTTTTGGTGGTCTTACCTCAACCTCTTCTATCTGTATTCGCTTTCCTTTTTCAGCTTGTTGATAATTTGTCGGTCTATCGGTTCTCCAGTACCCGTTCCAGTTGTCGTTATTCCCTCTGTAACAGTTGTTGCCGTTCCTGGGTGAATTAGAGCTATTGCCATATTCTCTTCTAAACCCATAACCGGTTCTTTGTTGAAATCTATTGTCGTTTCTTGCTGCGAAGTTACCACGTGGTTCGTAATTATTGTTTCTTCGTACTGTGTCTTGTGGATTCCACTGCTTTTTGCTTTCGTTTTCACGTGCGCTTCGTCTTTTACTTGCGTCATCTTCCGAAAATATGAACTCTAGTTCCCTTAGAATACCTTTAAATGCTTCGACGTCATTGCCTCCGCGACCTACTAATGATTGCTGGTATTTCAATGGGAGCTTCATCGCGCATAATTTAATCAGCTCTCCGTCACTGTATGGTACATCTAAGCATTCATTTTTGTTTGCCATTAATTCGAAAAATTTCACGGGACTCTTCTCTCCTGAATTTTCAAAGTATGGGTTCTGTAATAATTCGTACTTCACTCTGTTCTGTGCTTCGCTGGACCAATATCGTGAGAGAAACTTCTCTCTGAAATCTTCGTACGATCGGCATGTCGCTGCAACATTTTGCATGATTTCTGCGACTGTTCCTGACATGTGTGCACATATAAAGTCTAATTTGTGTGCTAGCGTCCAGTGTTCTGGTAATCCTACTCGGAATTGATCAATAAAAGTTCGTGGACGTAGTGAGTTTCCTTCGCGAAAGTGTTGAAATTTTCTGACTGTGTGGAAATGATCTTTGTCGTACTTCGTCATAGTTCCATATGAAATTCGCGATTCTTCGCCACTTTTGTTTCTGATCATTTCTCCTGTCGTTCTTTCCGGTTGTGGTAGATCCATTGGATAGTGTCCACTGTAACTTTCGCGTACCCGCGGTGCAGGCTGTCTGATTTCACGTATGTTACTTTCCGCCTGCGATTGGAATCGAAAATGCGTAATATCTTCGTTAATTGGTTGTTTTTTCGGTGCTTTTACAAATACGGATGTGGTTGCAGACTCTGTGCTTGTTCGATCCTGTTCACTACGCTCTTCAATGGTTTGCAACAACTCTGCTCGCAATTTCTGAAATTGTCGCTTCGTTTGCGCTTCCATTTTGACTATGAGGTTAACATATCTTTTCAGCGCTGCTTTTGTGATACGTTTGTGTAACACACTGTTTTCAACAATTCCACGCGCTGTACCTGCTGCTCGTCTAGTAATTTCGTTTATCTGTTTCTTTAGTTTCTTGACTTCTCCCTGGGTGTTGTTACGCAATGTTTTGATCTCGTTCTGAGTGTCATTACGCAATGTTTGTACGTCCGCTTGTACCTTGTCAATCTCTGTTCTCAATTGATTGTGACCTGTTATTAAGTTTCCTATCACTTCTCGAGATTCTTTTGCCTCGTTTTCAATATGACTTAGGTGTAACTGAATTTCTTTGTTTTGTTCTTTAATCTCACACATTTGTCTCGTGGTTTCCGCATTCTGAATTTTTATTTGGTTCGCTATGTCTTTATTTTGCCTTGTCATGGTTTCCGTATTTTGTTGGTGGGTCCTATTGCGTTTTGTTCCGACGTCCTACGCTCTGTGTTTTCGCCCAAGTGTTGGTTCGCAGCCGATTGCATTGAACTGTGTTGTGACACGTTTCTGCTCGCATTCCTTGTACCATGTGGTGAGGGAGCTCTGATTACTTGTACTATGGGTTCTACGTATTCAAGACGCAAGTTGGAGTCCTCATCGACTGTCTCTCTACTTTCCTGCTCCTCTGTCGTGTGCTCACCTAGGTTTTCTGTGCCTTGGCGTACATTATCCTCGTTATGGTGCGTTATATGTCCAATTTCTCGCGATACTGCATCGTCTGTTGTACTGTCCTCTATTCTCTGTCCATTTTCATGCTGGGTCTCTACCTCAATTCGGTCAAGGTCTCTATTTGCCATTGCTAATTTTTCCGAATCCCTTATTTTCTGTGTTATAAGCAATTCACGCGCCCTACTTCGCGTCACTGTACGCTCATACGATCTTACGCGTTTCATAAACTTTTTGTTCACACGACTGGACACTACCAAGACTGACAATCCATTCACTTACTTGTTGGGACAGAACCAACTTGTCAACGATGTATCCGCCACCTGTGCGCTTGCATTGGAGAGAAAACTTAATTCTAACAATTTTCAAAATTAATAACATAATTATGCTATTGTTTCTGGTAGAATGTCTTTCTTCAATACTTTTACTATCTATCGCTGCAGCTACTGTTTTCGACTATGTATAACATTAGAAAAAAAAAATTTTCAACGAAAATTTTTTAGCAGGATATTTTTCTGACCTAATTAGGCATGTGGTCGACCTTCAATTATGGTATTTTACCATCCTGGCAGGGTCGCCATTTTCTAAACATTCATGGTGGTGTCTGATTGTTCTATATCGCGTCTCCCTACCACTTTCGCCCAACGACGCTCTGAGCGTGTTTTTTAGGGAATTAACTAGTTTGAACCTGGGACCTGCTGCTGGTAAGGAGACGCCAGACCACA